>NW_005187435.1:1765275-1820221 GCF_000239375.1 Pundamilia nyererei | reverse complement strand
GGGCAGCAGCATTTTGAATGAGCTGAAGACGAGCAAGAGATCGTTGGCTGACTCCAAAAAACAGTGCATTACAGTAGTCAAGCAAATTACTCTGTGATTGGGCTTTTAGGTGGGACTGCCATTGACAAATGGCTATCATGAGTGTGTAGCATCTCTCAGTAGCTCTAACCATCATTTATATAAAAGCTATGTTTCTAACAGAGTGCCTATATGAGAAATAATGCCTTTCAAAGACTTACATTAGGTAAGTTACAACCAACTATGAATTTGACCAACTAAAAGCACTTAGTTCTCATGACACTTTCTGAGGACTGATGTAATGCTGGTGGAGAAAGAGTTATTTATATTTACTGACGAGTCAGTCATTACACAATGTACCTTAAAAAATGCAGTTCCTTGAATGGCCAGTTGGGGCAAAAATAAGCATGTTTACAACCTGGTATAAAAAATGGTTTTGGTCTCAAGGGTGAATTTTCATTAACTTGCTCTTAAAATTAAAGCTTTACATTATTCATTATTGGGGCTAGTGAACTCAAGGGTGAACTGCAAATATATAACAAATAATATGGCCCAAGAAATGTGTTCTCCAATTTGGGTGAGTGCCTAATTAAAATTAAAATAGCAGGTATCTATACAATGAATACACCCACAAAATCTGTGGATTCACTTTACAAACCAAGCTCCCTAATTTTAGCTGACAACTTAGCACTACATGATAGACTGAAAATAAAAGACAGATGTGGTTTTCTTGGCATGGCATTGGTTTATGCAGTGAGCATTTTAGTGTTTAAAACTGAATGTGAACACTGAGTGATGGGACAAAGCACACTAATATGATAACAACTTGTCTATGACATAAGCAGGAGGCCTGCCTCAGCTTTAATTACTTTTTTAAACTTTTGGAGGACAACAATTGACCCCAAAAAATATATTATTTTGTATTCAATGAGCCTTACAAGCTGCAACTGAGTAAATACACTTATCAGTAAAGTCTGAGGCCATCAGATCAATTGAAGCAAAGGGCAGTTTTCCCATAGGCTTCCAAAAAGGTGCTTCTTTTTGAAACCACAATAGTCTCTTCCTGCTAGCCAATGAAAAAAATATATACACTTCAGTTTGGCACTGGCTTCACTTTTGAGACATGGAAACTACATCCACCTTTTATATAGGTTATATGATCCTAACATAAAATCTGCAAAGGTCAAGGCTGTCATTCAAACTTTAAATAATAATTTTAAAGCTTAAGACAAGGCTGTGTTTTAAGAGGAATTTTCAACAGTACGTCTACACTGTATATAAGCTGAAAGGCAGCTCTCTAAAATGCTGCCAAGGTAAAAACTACAGCCCTTACTTACTGTTACCAAGTAACCATTTATTTGCAGCAACACTTATTTTCTGTGAAAATTGAGGAAATGCGAATTTGTTTGATGTGATGTATTTTAATTAATTTTATTGTCAGTAATGAATTTTCATAAGAATCAATGTGCAAGAAACATAGAGAAGTAACCCATAAAAACTGGATGATTTGGGCTCTCAAAACAAAAAGTGCTACCAAATAGTCCTCAAATACTCAATCTGCTTAGCAAACAACAATTTCCCAGATCTTACACGCTGAAAAAACCCTTCTCAACTTCACACAAATTAAGCAATTATTTAGCTGTAGTGCACTGAATTTGTACAATTGTAGGGCAAAGTCTAAATTATTGCACCTACACAAAAATCTAAGTTTTAATGGAAAAAGTAATAGCACTACCTGCTGACAGGAGTACATAAACAACTTCATCACTGACCTTAGAGCATCATCATGTGGGTGAGATGGCTCTCCAAGCACAGTATTATAAGAACAGCTGAAAGCAGTGTGTCCATGATAAGAAAATATCAGTTTTCCACTAATTCCAGGATGTGTCTGAAATGCTCTAGCAGAAGTAAATACAGAAACAATATACACAATGATGTGGAAATGTCCCTTCAGATTGTAATGCCGGGAGAGAACTGACAGGACGTCTTCTATAACAGGCCACGCCCTCTTTGGAAAGAACGGCCCTGAATGCTGGCTCATAACAACTCAGCAGTTTATTTATAACATCCCACAGTGAGTGAGCTTATGAGAATATCTTCTCATGCAGGCTGCACACACCTGTCCTGAAATACAGGACTCCTGTTCTGTGAGAACCACCAGCTGGGTACATACATTACATAGGTGCATAGCATTGAGTGTGACTGCATGCCTGGCCACATTAAAGGAGAGAGACATGCCACTCAAAGAATCCTTGGAAATTTATGTGAGGATTATGCAACAGCAAAGATGGTGACAGACATGCAAATCCCAGGGGGGAAAAACCTTGTTGGGGCAAAGTCTGCAAACCCTTTCAGCAGGTTTGTATCAAATTATACTACTGATTCTCTATATAAAGAGTGGGTCACCCTCTGCACCACTTACTGCAATAGTTGATGCAAGTCCAAGTGTGCCTTAGAATTTTACATCAACCAAACACTATTACTGCAACTGCCTAAAAACTGGTTATTGAGACATTGGTACACGTCAAAGGATCTGATCTAATACAGAGGATGTAAGCAGATCGCTTCCCAGCGCAGAACAAATCGCAGATAGCTAAACTGTAGGTACCATGTTAGGTCGATATGCTGCAAAGGTGTTATGAAAAGACAACATATAACAAAAAAAAAAGCTAACAACACTCTAGCATATAGGCTATTTTCTGCAATTATTGACAGATGTGCACCAGGAACTTTTGCCATAAAATCTTTCAACACCAATGAGTTACTGGGCACAGAAGCACCCTCTATTTCAGCTACACTACAGGACTACCTTACACCACATACCAGTATATATTTGTTTTGACTTCTTTGAGTTGAGTTGTATTGTATTATTTTTACCTTTTTAAATGACCTCCTATAATTTTTATTTTTTTTTTACCCTGTGCTTCTTTCTTTTGTGTATTTATGAGCTTTGTAAATGTCATATTCCACTGTTCAGACTGCTGTAACATGTATTTCACATCTTTGGGATAAACAAAGTAAATCTTGTATGCAGCCTTGACGCACGCTCAATCATCTTCATGTTCAGTGTTCATCTCCTGCTGACCACTGAAATAACAGCTGATTTTAGATCCTGCTTCAAAATAACTAAGTAAATAAGTTCCCAGAGGCATATAAAGATGGCAGTCAAATGGCTTCTACAGGAATTTTCAAGACACTTCTTTTTTTAATATTAAGGGCACAACCACTAATGATTATTTTAAAAACTATTAAAATTCTAAAGACAAAAAGGAGCAAGTCTAGAAATTGTGGAGTTAGATAGGGGAACCAACAAAAAAGATCAGGGGGCAAAAAAATAAGGAGAAACCCTCAGTTTTCTCAGCTGGCTCAGCAGTGGGGTGAGGTGAGCTGAGGGGGGATGGAAGGAAATGAGGGGGGGCTGAGGCAGGCTGGGTGACCTGGCCCTTTGTTGGCAGATGGTGGGAAGCGCCACCTTGGCCTCTCTCTCTCTGAATGCTAAGCAGCAGTGCCATTGTCTGGCAAGTGTAGCAGCAGACGCATGCGCTCAGGGTCTCTCTGGCAACCAGGAACAGACAAACTGCGCCCCCCCCCCCCCTCCATCACACACATGTTCCCCCACAGGAACCACAATGACACACACCAACTTCGCCAAAGAAGAAATTCCCACACACAAGGCCAGACAGAGAGTAATATGATCCCACTCTCCTGACCTTAGAGGTCACAACAGAGTGAGAGGTCAGCCTAGTGGCAACACTCAGACGGTCTGTTTACATACAGACATAAAACTCAAACGCTGTACAGTCTAGTGTATTCACAGGAATCTGTGAAGTAACAGGGAAGGCCCAGAAGAAATTGGCTTGGTTTATTTTACTGTTAACTTCACTAATTTGATGCAGATACAGTTTAATTTAGACTGCTATTTCCTCCTGATAAAATTTAATACAAAACCACTGCAGAATGCAGACTCCAAGATAACTACCGAGGTGATCACCTCTTGAACCTACACCATCAACAAATACACACCCACATTCATCGGTCAAACATCGGAACCAGCATTTACTCATCTCCTTGAGTTTGTTTATCCTGCTGAATGACATCAGCCAGCATGACTTTGACACTTATATATTTCAAAAGAAATTGTATTTCCTGTCTGCAGCCTATATGTTGAAAACAACAAGAAAACAGGGCTTTGAAGTGGCAACAGGTGTAAAATCTTTTTCTGAATATACCCAAGTTGTTTTTAGAGCCCAACACTAAACTAAGTGGTTACAATAACAATAATAATAATGATAACATGCATAAAATACTACAAGAGAGTAATAAAAATCTGTACCATGTGGGACCTTCCTGCTGTGTATGATGTATTTAAAAATAGTCCATTGTCAAAGTGAATTGACAATTGCATTTCTGCTCTCTGGATAGACTAAAGTGTATTTTATGCTTCACTAAATTAAATAAAAAAATAATTGAAAATATTTGTTTATCATTGGTCTGATTATTTCTCTTTTGAAGAGAGCCCACAGCGTCTTTTTTATTGCTTAAGAGCTGAAAAGTTGTTAACGTGCCACACCAGGCATTTTTTTTAATCAATCAATAACAAAAGAACAAGGAATGATCAGAATTTCAGTGAAAGTAATACTCATTGTGAACCCTATCCATTTTCTGACACTGATCTGGGTTATAGGGTCACAGTATAGTAGTGTCCCTTATCAGTCACCTCTGCCAGTTCTTCCTAGGAGGACACCAAGGTAATCTCTCAAGAGTGTCCTGAGGTTGGCTCTGGGTCTCCTCCTAATATGGACAAACCCAAAACACCAAGATGCCAAGGACAGCCTCCTTGTCAGGTGCCTGAACCATCTCATTTGCTGCTCATCTATGTGAAGGGCTCTACTCTACCTTACCATGGTGCTGGGTCACGGGATATATAGGGGAGTGCGGGTGGGGTCTCCATGCCCAAGTGGTCCCAGAAGCTTTGTTGTCATGAGTTATTTGCCCCTAGTAGGACCTCCCTAGACCAACTTATCCTAGGTGAGGGACCAGATTAAGTGTGATTCAGAAAACCCCACTAAAGAAAAGGAATTTAGTGAAGCCATTTGCCCTGCCCAGGATTCCGGGGCCCCACGCAGGAATCAGGCCTATAAGAGGACCTTTGGTGGGCCCAGCCCGAAAGAGCCACATGAACCCACCCTTCTATGAGCCTTCCATCCAGAGGAGCCACTGGGGTTCAGTGCAAAGTGGACGCCACTCAGGGAGAGGTCCTGGCAGTTTAATCTTGTTGCCATAACTAGCTACAGGGACATTATAAAATCTTTTCCCTCTAAAAATCACATTAATTCAAGTCAGTTTTACCACAAGTTTAATCTCAAATAATCTCATAAAGTAACCAGCAATAGCACATCATACCAAATAAGGCAGCATGGTTAAGCTAATTTTTAATAACCATAACTTACAATTACATGCAAAAAGTGGATTCCTGTTATCTGTCTTTCTTAAACAAAGTTTAAAATGGATAAGTGGAGGTGGTGTATTTTTGTACTCAGTCAGTAGGCCCTCACTATCATGCACCTGAAAGTAGGTTAAGCAAATGTAGCACCAATTACAAAGAGCTTGAGAGTCAAAAGAGGCCATGCAACAGCAGATAAAGAGAATGTTAATCTTTTCTGTTGTGTTTGGTTTACTGACAGACAAATCAAAAAAAATCACAACATGCAACAAATCAAGAGGGACCTTTATACTACCACCTGCTACAACCAGCAACCTGGTGCCCCTTACAGATGTCATAAACACAGGGCGGCTCTGACTGTGGGAGGCAGGAAATCAGGTTGAGCCATCACACCCCAAAGCCATAGCAGAAGCTGTCAGATCACAAAACAGATACATCTCTCTGCCACCGGCAGACAGGAGACATCAACTTAATCCTCTCTCACACACACTACTGACACCATGCTGTAAATAAAACACAAGCTGACATAACCACTATGACTTCACCAAATTGAGGGTAGAGATTAAAACTGGGCCATCCCCTAGTACACCCAAAGGAGAGTAAGAGCACAAGGCCGTAATAATTATTATTATAAACTTTTTATATATAATTACACAGTGCCTGCTAAATATTTGGAGACAGATTCTCAGGAGAACAAACAGAAATGGTTGTGAAGGAATTTTAAAGAGATTTCTCAGCTGACTGTGATCATACCAAACCAGACTTCATTATAAGAGTCAAGACGGTCATTAAAACAAGCGAGCATCTTTCTGACGGCTGTCACCATGACAGCTCAG
Source organism: Pundamilia nyererei (assembly GCF_000239375.1). Taxonomy (NCBI): domain Eukaryota; kingdom Metazoa; phylum Chordata; class Actinopteri; order Cichliformes; family Cichlidae; genus Pundamilia; species Pundamilia nyererei. Next base: position 1,813,924 of record NW_005187435.1, on the reverse strand, counting down.
CTCTGGCATTGACAGGCCTCTCCGGATGAACAAATAAACAAAACGTTAATGTAAAACTGGAAGCTGTGTCCATTTCCCAAAAGCCGGGCCTAAATCTTAGGCAAGTACCATTAGCTCCGTTACATATAATAAAGCTGCACTGCTTTGCGACGCTGCATTGACGGACTTGGGCACTTGCTAGCATTAACTAGCTGGCACCGTGCAATAACTGCACCTTGCTAGTCAACAACCAAAGCTGAACAAAGCCGGTAACCGGTGTTGAGATACGGTGATAAAGCTTTACTGTACCTAATAGTACCTCTTTATTTAACATTATCATGTACCACCACTTTTACTGGAACATGCCAGTTATATCTGATAATCAGTGGTGTGGCGTCAACTCCCCCCAAAATTAAACTCGCATCTCCGTTAGCTTTGACAACCGGCTTCGGGAGCTAACGTTAGCACAGTTAGCTAGCTAATTGTCCCCTCCCCTCCCAGCTCCCTCCAAACGAAACCATCATCCCCACGTCCAACCTCTGCTATTAATCACTAATTAAACATCTGTATGTGCTACAGTCACAGGGGAAAATTATGCATGAAAACACAAGTAATTTCTGCGTTACCCACGTCAAAGGATACTGGGGTGGCTGAACAGCGCCGGGCTGAGGAGCAGTTGGGGCTCCCGGCGGCAGAGACACGGAGGTCAGGGTAGCCCGCAGTTGGCTCGACGGAGAGGGGCCACTTCCAGGTCCGCTAACTGCGACAGCGGCGGGTTTGGGGACCACTTTCGGTGGCAAACTCATCGCAAAAAAATCAATAACAAATAAAAACAATATCTTAATAAATACTGATGCAAACAGCGCCTAGCCTGCATACATAGAGCAAGCGTTGCGGATTCTTGAAGCAGGCCCCAAAATCCCTTTAACGAATTGGGATAACGAAGCTCGAATAGCAACACAAACGTCTTTTTTCATGGAAAGTCGCTGTTAGGATCAGCGGTGCTATTCATGGGGACGGTGGGAGGTTTAGCCTCCCTCACCCGTCCGGAACCTCTGCGGATCCGGCTCGGTTCGTTTCTGTTTAAAAAAAAAAACAATCGCCGCGATCTTCAACCTCCCTCGGCGATCTACCTTTTCTTCTCGGCAAGTGTGTTTTCTATCATTTTTTTCGCACATAGATGAGAGACTTCGCCAACATGGCGTTGCGGCCGCTTCCAGCAGTCCGGGCAGGACAGATGATTCGGCAATCCTCGGCCAGTTACGGAATCGCTCGGGTAATCAACTAACCTTCAACCAAAACACGAAAACGGCGTGGCTGACGCTCCCCAAATGTGTTCCAAATCAGTTTTTTACTATTTTAAAATCCAGTTTGAAATTAGAATTAATAACGGTCGCATCACGACGGTAACTGCTAACTGTAACAAACCCGGCTCCTTTTATTACTACTAAAATAAATTAATGAGATTGCACAGGTGTTTATAGTAAATTAGGTTTCTGTATGGACAAAAATAATCATCTTACGTATTCGGCTATTGAAGTACCAGCGCTGTGCGTTAACAATTGTGTGTTATCACTGCCATCTACCGTTCTCGCGTTTGAGTCGCAAGGCATTTCCCTTAGATCAAGGATGCCCAACTAATTTACTTCATAAGTCACATCCCAATGTGATCTCAAGTAGGCAAGACCAGTGAAATTAATCATGAATTAAAAGATCCCAATTCATTGTTCCTAATTCACCCCTTTTAAGTGCACGAATATCAAACAATTCTGGGACTAAATGCAACCCAAATCGACCAAACTTGTGCATTATGACCTGGGAATACCAGCATTACAACACAGCACTGATTTTTTTTCCTTCTTTTATTAAAAGTGAGCCAGTGAAAGACCCTTTACCCCCACTTAAAAATCTGAGACATAAGGAAAACAATTTGAGATTATTGCCTTCCTTATTCAATGTATTCATTTACAAAACAGATGCCCAAGATCTTTTAAGATAGTCCAAGGAGGAATCTACATTTTGCATCACCTTAAAAGGAATAGCAGTACATTTTATTGAAAAATTTCAGTAGTTAATGACTTGAGTGCAGTACCTTAAGTTGGGAGGTGGTGAAAACAATAAAATTAGAGGACTTAAGAAAAATTGATATATGCAGCAGCTGAACATGTCTGAGCCATTTAAAAATCTGATTTATGATCAGGCAACATATTCATTTACACCTATTACCTACTACTGTAAAAGACAAAGTAACCCAATATCAGAAATTCAGATTACACCTGAATCAAGGCAAACTGAAGATAACAGAAAGCCAGATCATCAAGTTTAGTCAAGAGGGATAATGAACAACAACTTGAGGATTGTATTGCTAAAGAAAAAACAAAACACCCACCAAAGTGGAAGAACCTTACAGCATTAACTTCTAGTCTATGAATTTGGCAGGTGTCACCTGTGCCCAACTCTTTTCATAGATATTTCAATGGAACTGGTGCAGAAAACATTTTGCAAAAAGTCAAATGACACCCAAAATTAGCCCAGGGAAGACCATTGGACCCAAACAAAACTTATGCAGAATCTGAGCCTCTGGTCACCGTGTGTCAGGTCAGAATCTTGCCTGTGAATTAAAGTGATGCATGAATCAAATAAACTGAACAAGGGAAATGTTTCTAGATTGGTTTTAATGTACAAAATTTGTGACAAAATGTATAAATGGGTATGGCACATTGTGGCTCTGCTTACTCAAGTTCTGAATGACACTGACCAAACTGTAGACATTTTTGGAATATTAAGTGTTAAAAGGCAAACACTTGCATCATTAAAACAGTATTTTTTTACCCCTTAACGGCTTTAAAAAAACAAACCAAACCGTTTTTACTTGCCTTTTCTTCGGTTTAAAAAAAAATAAACAAAAAAAATATTTTAATTCCTGGTTCACTTGTATAAAAGAACAAAAACTTTAAATATAACATTCAATAAAAGCAGCAGATAAAAGCTCAGTGGAAAGTAACAAAAAGTCCCATTAATCTGCTCATTTGAAAATATGAAGCCAGAAGAGTGGTTCCTCCATCGTAACTATCAGGTGGTTTTTCAAAGCGTTCAAACAAACCAAAAACAAAATAAAGCGACATTAAATCTCAATTTCGGGGAATGCAGTTTGCTAAAACAGTCTTTGCATAGAAGTAGTGAAGATTGCAATCCTTCCAACACAGCAGCCACATTTTCTCCCGATAAACAGCCTGATAAGCACTAAGTAGCAAAAGGGGACTTTCAGTGATACCTGCATCCCAGTCTCATGAGGCTTTGTCGGCATCTTAAACAACCCCCACCCCCAGTGTCAGTTTCACTCCTGTTAAACTCCGTGATCAACGAGGCATCACCAAAGCTCACACTTGTGATTTGGGTTCATGGGAGTATCTGCTTTGCATCCAAAGTGCTTTGAGAATTCACGTGAATTTGACACTGTGCCGATGACCCTGAATCTCGGAGGACTGTGAGGATCTGTCATAACGCCCTCATGCGAGCTCTCGGGTGTCTTGACAGAGCACCATACCTGTGAGAGGAACAGAGATGAGACAAGGATGAGTTATTTGTCTACCTAATCCTTCAGAGTTACTCAAAAAGCTGTTGAGAATAATTTGCTTTGGTGCAAATTACCATGACAACAGGTACATTTGAGAGGCAACAACAAGACAAGCCCAAAAAGTTTGATTTGTCTCCCACTTTGATTTTTGGAGTGATTTTCAGTTCCACAGACTAGTATGTACTTTCCAACTTTCATATTTTATTCATCAAGATCCAGTGTGTGATTTAAGTGTTCCTTTAATTTTTGAGCAGCATATCTTGAGAGACTTTAAGATCAAAATCTCTCTATTCAAACCTGTCCCCTCCACCACCCATCTTATAGCAGTGTTTTAGCATTGGTGTTTATTACAGAGTTTTACACTACAAAGCTTATAATAGATCTTGTTGTCTTCCTACAGCCATGGTTTTGCATACAAGCATACAATCGAGATCTGTGACATACCAGCTTTCTTAGAGCCTGTCAGAAACAAACAGGAACAAGTGTGGCAAACTTGTGTATCCTTTGAGTGTGGTAAATGCAACGCTGAGAACCAAGCCAAGATGGTAACCACAAATTGTTATTCTGAACAGTTTACAGCTCAAAGCACACCCCCAGATGTGTATTAAGGCTTTAAAGCAGAAGCAGTGTTGGTTGGTACAAACCTGGGCAAACCCCACAAAAAACAGCTGATGGTTCGTCATTCCCAGCGCTGGCAGTGTGGCCTCCTCACCGTTCTTTTTAATCCAGTTTAAATAAGCCTTCCAAACAAAAAGAAGCACCTCAATTTACTTCTAGGGCATCACTTTTGCTTCTATAGCATTTGGTCATCTGCCTCACAGCTTATGACCTTTCATTACATGGAAAGAATGTGTGCATGTGAAGTAGTAACTAGAGGCTGACAAGGCCACTCATAGCCACCTGTTGCATTTCCAGGCTTCACTGTAAACTAGACAACCTTTTTCCAATACAGATTAATGATATGACCCACAGCAGGCCTGAGAGATAAACTGCTACAGGGGCTTAATGGCAAATCTGTGCACTGCTCGTCTGACCTTGTAAGCATGCAATGTGTCAAAACTTGGTTATAACCCAAATACAGGCTTATACCAGCATTGCTCACAGAAAGCCCCTTTCTGCACATTTAAATATTTCATGAGGTTTCAAGGTGAGCTGTGCTTCTTATCTGACAGACGTTGTAAGCAGCCTTGAGTCCACCGTTGTCAGCGATGTTTTCTCCCAGCGTTTGTCTTCCATTCAGAGACTCTTGGTTGATGCTGTAATTGCCATACTGCTCCACCATGCACTGGGTCTGTGTCTTGAAAGCTTCAACAGAAGAGTTCTTCCACCAAGGGCGTAGGTTTCCATCTTTATCGTACTCCCTGCCTTTGAATACAAATATTATTAGTTTTGGTCAAGTTTAAGTCACTCTGAAAATACAAATTAAGATTTTTTACCTTGGTCATCAAATGCGTGAGTCAGCTCATGGCCCATGACAACTCCAATTCCACCAAAATTGAGAGCTCTACACAATAAAGAAAATTTAGAGGGTTGTTAAACAGACTTGCTGAGTTTTAAGTCACCGACAATGATTTAAAGCCAAAACTGACATCTTTTGATCGCCTATGATATCATCACCCATGATGACTCAGACCTCAGAGGCTTAAATAGTGTAGGTGCTGGTCTCAAGTGTGAGAAAGTCATTTGTATTTCACGTTAATCTAAGTGGCTACTGGCTTCAAGTGAACACAAAGACTGAAAAGGTGGAAAATTGTGTTTGGGTGGAACAGCTGTTAGCACTGTTGCCTCAAAGCAGCAGCTCTGGATTTGAATCTCAGTAGTATATGAATGTGAGTAAATGTGACGGTCAGTTTGTCAGCCAAATATAAATGCCTTTGACAGCAGAATAAAGAGTGTTAATTACTTTATTTAGCAAACTCCAACAACACATGGAGGACATACTTAGGCCAAGAGCGACTGTAGAATGGAACTTGCAGGATTCCTGCAGGCAGAACCATCTCATTTTTTGTTGGGTTGTAATAGGCATTTACTGTTGGAGGGGTCATGCTCCACCTGCAAAACAAGGCACAAGAATGCACCTCATGAGATCAACATCAAGTTCCTGTTCCTACACAGACTTCAGATCAGTTTGAAACTAATGGGAACCTTAATCTAACCCCTCCTCCATAGCTCAATTAGAGACAAAGTTTGGTTCTGCTACGTCAGTATAATGCACACACGCCAATAGAAATTCACTCCCATAACAGTGTGCTATCTCCCCTGTGAGAAGGATGGTGGGAAAGAAGGTTAAAACTGAGGAACTCACTGGTTTCGGTTGGGAGGTTTCCTCAGCTGGTCTGCAGTCACTCTGCCTGAGAAGTTGTAGTACTGCATAACATTCTGGAAGTAAAGGCCTGACACCACAGCAAACTGAAAGAGGAATCAAAGTAACAGAAAAGAAAATTCAGCATTTGAATCAGGCAAAAGAGACCATGACAAACAAAAGTGAGAAGTTAGGACCGGTAATCCACTTTTGCATTTACCTACATCATTGAACACTTTATCCAGTTTCGTGCCATTCATGATGAATTCAGGATACCCGACCATGTTGTATATTGCATCTGCCTGTGAAAGACGACAATTTGTAAGAGACATATTTTCACAGCAGATGGCAGTGCTGCATTTCTCTGCCACTTCTACACAGAAAACAGTTCATGCACAGATGTCACCATAAAGCACCAGGGGGATGCTTTATACCCACTTTTTCTTTTGCTGCCTTTTTTGTTTCTGTGTCCATCCAGCTCACATACTTCAATCCATCCTCAAATGCCTGCTTAATTTCTGTAACCATTTTCTCAGCCTGAAGCACAGGAAGACAAAGAGACGTCAATCGATCTCTCGCAGATGCTATTTTGAAGGAAGAACCTTGAAACACTTACAATGGCTTTGCTGTCCTCAGCAAAGGTGGCTTTGACAAACATCGCGCCAAGAGCAAAGCCCAAGGCACTGTCTGTGTCGCTGACGCACAGCTTCCAGCGTGGAGTGCAGCTCTGCAAAAAACCCAAGACACGTTAAAGAAAACGATGCACCCTTCACTGGTTGTTAGGTGTCATTTGCCTTGTGGAGTGTTTTTTTAGGCTGCTGTATTTTTCTTGCTTCAGATTAGTTACCACCTCCTAGATTTCCCAGATTACACATGACTAATCCTCATAAGTTTTAACTTGCTGCATTTAAATTGCCTAGAACCCCAACTATGATAAACAGATCTACATGGCTAGAAATAAATTCACCAATTTTGAAGTGGAGGTCTGCATCCTGCTTATTGCATTCCTGCTGTTAGAATATATAATTAAGGTGTAACACTACTATTTTTTTGAACAATTTTTTGAAGGATGCCAAGACCTCTGATAGAAAGTGAACCATATACTTGATAAATTGCTTTGTCTATGACCTTTGAGCTGTTATTTTAAGCAAATTTTAAATGCCATCTCTCTAGGCTCAGCGATTGTATATAGCTCACAGCACTCTACATGCCACACCCAATTTTTGATGCTGCCCTGAGTCACAACACACTGATACTAGAAACTCTTTCATTTGTTAAGTAGTTACATTTGTCATTTTCCCCTAAATCTAAAATGCACTTTAAAACAAACCTCAGTTATTCAAATTAAATTTTGCAATTACAAAATTAATTTCTCATAACTGTTTTTAAAGGTTTTCCTTGTATTTGCAAAGTCTAATTTTGCTACCTCTAGATTAACATAAGTTTATCTTCAGGTGAAAATGACAGAGCTGTAGGCAAAAAAAAAAAAAAAGACGCAAGCGTTCAGAGCAAGAAAACGTTAGAATCCGCTCGGCATACAGATGGAAAATGAGATGTGGAACAGAAACAAAGACGCACGCAGAGTATTGGTTTGTTATTTCAGCTTGACCCCAGTGGGTAACGAGACAGGGAACAGATCTTCCTCCAATAAGGGATGAAGTCACTGGAGTATTCACAGTCAAACAGGAAGCACAACTTTAGAGATTGAGCTGACCTTCCATAAAGTTTTATTTGTTTGAAAAATAAAAAAATAAAATCTGTAGTATCATTGTGTTTCGTAGAGCAAATCATTTGGGTTTTATTTACTGTAAAAATAACTCCATATTAACCTTTGCTCTCTAGAAAGTTGAAACTGCTCTTTGTATGTCAGCCATTTTTTCTCTATTATAGGAAAGTAGTGTGAATACTTTGCATTCACAAGACTGCAGATTATCTGTACTCTTTCTGGGGAGGTGTGACGTCATTTACTGCCACTGTATTTATGTAGCAGCCAACTCAAGACCTGGACAGTTTAACTCCGCTCTCTACAAAGTTCAACATAATGAGTGAGGTGAGCAAACTTGCTGTCATTTTTGTGAATGCACCCTTTGATCTGAATTTAAATGTCACAAGACTGTATGCTTACATTATGTCACTGAGCAAACTCTTAAAGCAGGAATTACTCAACAAGCTGTCATTTCTGAATCAACCCAGAAACTTTCAAATGCAAGTAAAAACAAAGAAGGATGCAGTTTGGAGTTGGAGTGTTTTCAGAGCAGGAAACTGCAGATTCCCGTTACTGTGTCTGCATTTTATGAAGTGAACACTTTACATATTCATTTTATTCTTACTTCTGCCCCTAGCTGTTACTGCCACTCGTTTCTAAGAAGGTGCATATTTAAGCCATCTATAATGCAAGTTTGAGCCTTCTGCTATTAGACACCTCTCCAGCTTTGATTCTGAAGACAGACACCCTCTCTACTTTAAGATTAGATGCAAGGCTGTTTGATAAAGCTTACAGTTAGGGCTGGATCAGGTGACCTCAAACCATCTCCTAGTTATGCTGCTATAGGCTCACCACTGAGACACTTCCCCTTATGCACTAAAGAGACCCCCCCATGCCTTTAACGTTTGTCTTCCTCTCCTGTAGTCTGGTGGCTGTTTAAGTTCTTCCTCCCCACTGCTGCCAAATAGTTTCACATATAAGGGCGGTCTAATTGCTAGAATTTGTAGAGTCTTTACAATATAAACTGCCTTCTGATTACTGATGTGAACTTAATTTACTTAGGATCACAAAAGGATAGAACCCATCCCTACAGAAGCAGTATTATAGAAATAAATACAAATTGATCTGGCAAAGATTTAACATTAACACCAGTTAAAGCTGGTTTGACATGTTTTTATGTCCAATTTAACTGCCAGTGCCCAGATGCATTCCAATATGCCCATCGAGTGTTGAGATAACCAGGAAGACATTGATTATAGTGACAAGGCCTAAGGCTTCATCCCTTACCTTCTTGGTTCCATACATGACCTCAAGGAAACGCTGCTCTGCATCCTGGAACTTTTGGTCCAAAATTGAGGCCATCTTTCTCACTACTTTCATCATCATGTAGTTGTTGAGAAGGCTTACAAAAGATAAAAATATCTGTTAATTGAAGAAGGGGCAATTCACAATAAATCCAAGCAGTTGGTCTTATCATGTAAATGTACAAGAGTTATTGTAGACTGTTGATCTCCTCTGCTCCATTTTATTTATTTGACTGCATAATAAATCTAGGGGAACAGATATTTACATAGCTGTGTTCACAACGTTATGCAACCTGTCTTTGACACGTTAAAGAAAAAAATGATTAAGAGTTTCTTTGCACCTCACCTTTTATTTGTTTTAGTTATGAGGTCAGACACTTTCTGGAGGTATTCTTTGGCATAAACCACCACTGGCTCCGATCCATTAAGTGACACAGAAGCAAACATTTCTCTGAGGTATGGCATCCAGTCCACTGCTGGAGCTAGAGTCTGCAACACACAAAACAAGCAGCTGAGGAATGATGAGAAGAGTCTGGGCTTCTTTACAGTGATCTTAACGTACATTCATAGTCATTCACAGTGCAGCTGACATTTGAAGAAAGTTTAAATACTGCAAACATTTGTTCTTCCCTTTGCCGATACCATCAAAACTGAGGCCTACACTGGAAGTTCAGCATACTTTGCCTATCTGACTTCACTCACCCCAAAATCTTTAAATGGCAGTCACACAAAGGCTCTCAGTAAACCACAGCATTTCCTGATCTAGCTACAAGGTATCACATGCAAACATACAGTGTGCAGCATAAAGCCAGCCACAAACAAAACAAAGGCATAACTTAGACATAAGAAACCTATAATATTAGGGAAAACATGAAATGCTTACTCCAAGCGCGAACCAACAGAATCGCTCTTACTAACCAGTACTGTTGTTACACAAGATTGCTTGTAGCAATCCACATCTTATGATACGCAACTGGGAAAGACTTTACACAATTGCTAAGACACTCAAGGGCCTGTTAGGTCTGCAGTAGGAACTGAGACAGCTTTGGAACCCCAGAAACATGCGGTTAAACCTGAAGTTAGAAGAAGAGATCTCTGGAGACACTCACTGTCAGGTCCTTTGCCTCCATCTTATTGTAAATGAGCTCCTCATCTCTTCTCTCCTCCTGAGGGACTGTGATGTTGGCCAGGGTGGTTTCAAAATCTAAAACTTCCTCCATCATGGCCCGAGAACTTTCCTTTGTGCCACCCAGAAGAACTCCCAACTCCACTAGAAAGTTGAGGTATGCTGTCAGATACTATAAAGAAAGGCAGCACATTGAGACAGGGTTGTATGGAGAAAATGTTTGAATGCATTATAAACTTAAATTAGGAAAGAATTCAACCTATGGAACCACATGCTACTATGCAGAGTTTATCCCCCGAGGCCAAAATAAGAATATTATTAAATATTTGACTTCCTTTTGTAACAAGGCAACGAGGCTCAGGGTGTGTTTAAATTACTGTGCACCCTTGCATGCAAACTGTCATAACTAAAACCAGTCTAACACTGTAGACAATACCTTTTCATTTGCAGTTTTGTTGAGGTAGTAATCACGTGAAGGTAGTCCCAGGCTGGTCTGATCCACCTAGTGTTAAGAGAAACAGCCTATGACTCCGTTTGGCCTCTGTATAAGCTCAAAATCAGCCCTTTTGTTTTCATTTGGCAAGTTTCTGCATTAGCCTGGCAACTCCAGCATGTAGGCAGAAACTTGCCAGAGATCCCACTTTTTCCTTTTTGTCATAGTCTTGTGACACCCTACAAAAGGAATGAATTCATTTGAAAGCAGATAGACCAATACTGTAGCAATAACAAAGGAATCGGTCCAAGAATAATAGATAAAACCTGTCTTCGAGGAAGCTGTTAAACCTTTAACTTCTGTTCTTCTCACCTGGATGATGTTAGTACTGGAGTTTTTGGAGTCTGTGCTGACAAACACAGTGAAGAAAGGAAAAGTACGCAAGTTGGCAGACACAGTTCGCAGAACTTTTTGGAAGTTGTCCTTGTCCCAAGGTTCAGTAAGACCCCATCCTCCGATCTGGAACAGACAGGAATTAAGCACACTTTCAGAAACTAATGGAGCCAAGAAAATCAATTTTATTAAAATCAATAAAAATGATTTCTTTTAAAGTTGAATAACCATACCTGGTCAATTAGTTGTTGGAGTGGCTTAGCTCCCAGTTCCTCAATCTTGGTCTCATTCATGCAGGCCTCATAATATCGCTGGGCCTTTTCTTCAGCATCACTTAAACCTTTCATTGTTGTGTTTTCTGCCCAAATACAATGAAATCACACCAGTGGAAAAAACAAGCTAAAAATATGGGGGTAAAAAAAGCTAAAAACACTGAACTGCATTCAAATAAAGGATCTTTACCTAATAACTGCTTCATTACAAGCATGTTGTGTTCCCACAGGTTGCTGAAAGAACCCCAGCGGGACTTGCCCTCATATAGTGGGTTGTTTTTTATCCAGCCCCCACAAGCAAAGTTATAGAAGTCCTGGCAGGGATCTACGGATCTGTCCATTGCTCCCAGAACCGCACTGGCCACAGTAATGCATGGCTCTGTTAGGCACAAGCCTGGGTGTGCTGTTGCACAAAAAAGCAAAAAACAGTTTTAAAGCATATTAAATTCATGGATAATTCACTTTCAGCATTATCAGCTAGTGGGAAACAACCAAAATGGATAATCTGAAAATAATTCATTGTGGGATCAGAAAACCAGGGTTTTCTAACCATCTGGAATCCATCATCTTAGAAGAACAAATATACAACCTGAAGGGACTGCGTATTGCAATATTCTTTAGAAATAGTGATACGTGGCAGGTCTTTTTGAGGAAGTGGCATGTTCCACTAATAAATAATTATTAATCAAAGTGTCTGATTAATAGATGAATATATTAAACAGAAAAGGGCAGAAGACTGAGGATTACTTCAGCAATCATTTCATTATTTCAGGAGTCAAGTACAGTTTTTATACAAACACCACAAACATGTCTTTTGAGCTGTTTTAACATCCAAATCTAAGATGACACTTTCCCATACAGTATATATGTGTTAGTTCTCTAGAACAATAAAGAGGAACCAAGCAGAGCACTGAGGCTTATAGATTCTCTGTTCTAAACATTAAAGCTGTTGAACAGAAACCTTTTAGCATTTACAGAAGTGTAAGCAGTGAATACCTCTACTACAAAACTTCCTGTAAGACCTTCAGCTTGTCCATATAAGGTATGAGACAGAGACTGAGACATATGTGCTGTGATGATGTTAGTACCCTTAGGAGGTTTCATCCTTGTTCCTCTTATTATTTCAAAGTGTGATCTGACTTGTGGTGCTGAATTGGAGGAAGTGGCATTACGTTTCCCATGGTAAATTTAAGGAAGCTACCATTGATGAGACGCCACCAGGATGTCAATACAATTCCATAAACCCCTTTTTCCAAAATGAACAAGGTCAAGAGAGAGAGCTAGGGTTGTTTTTAAGCATCTAACAATCACATTTCTACTTTAGACTTTTCTTCCTCATCTCTCACATACAAGAAACTAATCACCACTAGCCAAAAATAATAAAATGAATAATTCGACAACACTGTGCAAGACTTTTCTCTTTCACTAGCTATATTGGCACTTTTGTGAAGGAATATTAGGACCACAATAATATACATTTAGGATTTTTGTAAAAATTTAGCATGGGATTCTACCTCAGTTGGCAATTTTACTTTATTACAAAACAAATTATAATTATATATATACACATTTTTTTTAAAAACTCATTGAATTGCATTATTGAAAATTCTCCTATAAACCATCTTTTATTATAGCAAAGTTGATTTCCACTCTTGAGGTAAGATATCAGTACTGCCCATGTCTGGAGCTGGAACTACACTGAACAAAAATATAAATGCAACATTTGTCTTTGCTCCCATTTTTTATTGAGCTGAACTCAAACATCTGTGTATGTAGAAACATTTTCAGCAGACCCATGATTCTCAAATATTGTTCTCAAATCTTTATAAATCTGTGTTACCAAGATAATCCATCCCACCTCACAGGTGTGGCATATCAAGGGACTGATTTGACAGCATGAATAATGTACAGGTGTACCTTAGACTGCCCACAATAAAAGGCCACACTGAAATGTGCAGTTTTGCTTTATGGGGGGGGCAGAAAACCAGTCAGTATCTGGTGTGGCCACCATGTGCCTCACGCAGGGCAACACATCTGGTGCATTGAGTTGATCAGGTTGTTGATCGTGGCCTGTAGAATGTTGGTCCACTTCTCTTCAATAGTTGTGCAAAGTTGCTGAATATTGGGAGGAACTGGAACACTGTCGTATACGCCGATCCAGAGCATCCCAAACATGCTCAATGGGTGACATGTCTGGTGAATATGCTGGCCATGCAAGAACTGGGATGTTTTCAGCTTCCAGGAACTGTGTACGGATCCTTGCAATATGGGGCCGTGCATTATCATGCTGCAACATGAGGCGATGGTCGTGGACGAATGGCACAACAATGGGCCTAGGGATCTCGTCACGGTACCTCTGTGCATTCAAAATGCCAGCAATAAAATGCACCTGTGTTTGTTGTCCATAACATACGCCTGCCCATACCAGAACCCCACCGCCACCATGGGCCACAACGTTGACATCAGCAAACTGCTCACCCAGACGACGCCACACACGCTGTCTGCCATCTGCCCTAAACAGTGAAAACCAGGACTCATCTGTGACCAGAACGCCTTTCCAACGTGCCAAACGCCATCGAATGTGAGTGTTTGCCCACTCTAGTTGGTGACAACGAACTGCAGTGAGGTCCAGACCCCGATGAGGATCACGAGCATGCAGATGAGCTTCCCTGAGACAGTTTGTGCAGAAATTCTTTGGTTATGCAAACCAATTGTTGCTGCAGCTGTCCGGGTAGCTGGTCTCAGGCGATCCTCTAGGTCAGCGGTTCCCAAACAAGAGTGTTGCATTTATATTTTTGTTCAGTGTATTTAGTTAACTTTGCTATACCAAAGTCTTTCCAGAAACAAATTTCACCACTTGGCAGCTGGTTTGCTCTGGGCTTGGGAAATACCCCCAAGCAAACACTTAGGGTTTTATTTGAAGTGTTATTAACATAAACTTCTTTTTTTTTTTTTTCTATACAGCTACATTTTGTCTTGGCATCCATTTAAAAAAAAAAAAAAGAAGAAAAAAAAAAAAAAAGCGCTAAAAGTTTACAGACTTCCTTTTAATATAATTTCAAGTTTACTTGCCCACTCTTCATTTGGACCATTATAGAATTCTGTCACATTTACTTTTTTACAACATTGAGTGCCATGCCTCTCTCTTCTATAAGGTCTCTGGCTTAGACTTGAAGAAACTTAATCCAGACATTCTAGTAAGAATCTAATAAGTCTAGTAAGAACAAACTTTGCACAACTCCCTATTTAATAACCCCTCGCAAATTGCAGTCTTTCCTTGTGCAGAACAATGAAAAAAGTGCAGTAAGTAAGCTTTTTGCTATAGTTTCACATTTAGAAGTACAAATATAACCTTAAAACTCTGGAGGCAGGGAAATTTTTTTTTTTTAAGAAAAGAGTCATGTCTCTTTGATTAAGCAATGAGGCCAACTGGTACTACTGTAATTAAAATGGGTGTAGCATTCTTGTGCCTTTTCCATTTCATGTTTTGCAGAGGTGACTTTTCAAAACACTTAGGACAGCAGTGGTCAGCATTGTCACTTTTAAGCAAGAATATTCTGGGTTTGGGCCTTCTCTATGGAGTTTGCATGTCTTCCCAGTGTCTGATTTTTGGCAGACACTCCAGCTTCTTCCCACAATTCAGAGGGTTAGGTGATTTTACAGTAAACTGGCTGAAGATGTAAATGTGAGCATGAACAATTGTCCATATGTTAACCCTGTAATAGCCCAAGACCTGTCCAGGGGGATCTCCCAATCCCACTCACAAGCCTGAATTGGGAAGGGAAGGGAAGAAAAATGCATGAATGGGGTAGCGCTTTTATGTTTTGCTAGATTTTCTTGAGTCTTGCTCTGGGTTTGTGGACACGAGGTCACCCTTTGCATTTCTACATTGCAAAAGAGTGTCTAATACATCAAGCACAAATTTGTTGATTGACCTCAACTTTCAAGGGATCAAGCAGGGTCACCTTTGAACCATCTATATTTGTAAGTGTAGCTGTGACCATTCTAAAATTTCTCCAATAATAATGTGTCTTCTTCACCTGTAGCTTTCACAAGACGTGTGATGTGGCGAGGAGAACGTAAAGTTGTGTGGGGTCATTTATGACATTTGTAAATACAGGCACTGGGCTCCTTTCAATTTAATTTTTTATTTATTTTATTTTTTTTAGAAATAAACTTATTTAGAAAATCCAAATATCTTTGATTGTTTCTGCATCATTTTCTTAGTTACTGGAAGCAGTCGATTTTAAAACTTAAGTGTATAAGTTAATTACAGGCTAGGATTCTTTCATTCTTTTGTGGAGTTCAGAAAAAATAAATAAGATTAGAAATATAAAATCACTGAAAGATCAAAATAGTAATATTGAGGTGTTAATAAAACTTTGGACTCACTCTGTTTGTAGAAAATCCCAGTTGTGATGAGAGTTACGAACAGGCCCACTGACAGAATGCACACCAAGCACATTAGCCTCCTCTCCATCCGTGTCCTGCTCGGCCAACACGAGGAACGGCCGCGCAGAAGACTCACCTACACACATACACAAATCTTTTAGATGGCTTTTTTAAATTCAAAGCCACAGACACTACTGCATGAATGACACACAATGAGTGTATTTACTTGTGAACAAAAACTGGAAAATATTGTGTCTAGATAAAGTTTCTCAGGGATTTGATGACAGGTATGGTTTCACAGCACAATGGCTTCTCCATTAGTCTCCTCAGCCCTCATACACTGAAAGAGGTCAAGCATTCTTTCATTGTTTCCTCAGTAATAAAAGCACAGTTTACTTTTGGCCTAATTTAAGACAAGACAACGCTGAACTTTATCTGCTGCTTTTGGTGTTCACCCTTTAAATGATGAGTTTACTGATAACGATCTGCTGAAAAGTGGCTCAAAGACTTTGACTCCAAGAGTCACTCATATCCTTCAATGGACACATTACAAACTCTGGTCAGTCTGAACGAGACTCCTATAAATAAATGGTGACTTTTGTTCATTCCACACACTACACCGTGTTGAAGCCAGGTATGCCAAAACTATAAATATAGGGATCAGATTCGCTGCTATTAGAAGACATTTTCACAAGTCAAATTAAAGTGTGATCGAAGCAAAGGCGGCTTCTTAATCCCAGAGCCTTAGTGAATTAAGCAGGTTTGGTGCAGAGCTGCATTTCTGAGCACAACTGGGATAATCACTGCCAAGTCTTTCTCACCTGTAGTTTGCCACAGTCTTAGGAAGCTACATTTCATTTCACAAAAATAAAAACCCCACGCGTTATACTTGAATCTAGGCACAGTTTGAACACTGTTTCAATCCTGGTTAAATAAAGCACCTAAAGAATGAACGAACTGCACAAAGCAGTGTCTGTCTGCACTGTATGGACATGAACAGTACGCCGTTTCACTTAAGGAATGAGGCCAAATGCTCTATCTGCAGTCTCAGTGAAATCCTTTATACATGTTGTGTTCTTTCATAAAGCAGAAAAAATACAAAGGATTTCACACTTAAATGCTTCAGTGTCTGTGCGCAAAAACTTCCTTGTGTGAAAACCATAAAAAAATAAAGACAACTTCATCTCAATGGGGAGAAAAAAGCAACCAATTTCATTCTGTTTGAAAACTAAAGTCAATTTGTGGAATATTCTTGCGTTGTGGTCTTCTCTCTAAGACACAGGAGACAAATCATTTTTAAATTTTACAAGTAACAATTAAGACATTTGTCCAAACATTAATATTTGCCAAATTGCTGAAATGTTGTAAAATGATCTCAAAATGCTGTCAACCAAATACATGAGTAGAAGGGCAGTAGCAACAGCATACTCTTAGTGTTTTGATTATGGCTTTTTGCATTGTTTTTACTACAGAGAATAACATTTCCAGGATGTTTCTGTAAGGCTCCTGTAAAATACAAATACATGCTGTTGGGAATTCTTTAATTTAGCTAGCTTTATCATTTTTACTGTTGACATGGCTAATTTGTGCTTGATGCCACACTGAAAGCCAAGCAGAACAGTGGAGGCAAAGTTCAGATTTCAGTATTGCTTGAACTGTAGACCGTTTTCAGTTATAGCACTGATAATTTTATTTTACAGGAGTTTTATTTTGTCCCCACCATGAATAAAATAAATAAATAATAAGATGCAGCAATCTGCACCCAACATGTATGAAAATGATAAAAATGACAGCTATGCAGTTATCCATCAATTCATGCCTTTTCTTAACTGCTTATCCAACCAGTTTCAGTGGACTGATACCAGCTGATGCTGGGTGAGAGTTGGATGCACCCCGTCCATCACTGAGCAAAAACAAAATGCCGTCTCTGGACAGAACTGGATGAAACCCACACAAGTGATGTGACCACAGTTTTTTTTTTCTGGTGACTTTTTCTGGAAGAGTTTAAAGCCTTTTTATTTTTAACTTATTCATTAACAGTATTCCAGGGGATCCAAATTTAGTTTGAGAACTACAGACACTGGGGAGGATATGTCCCAGCTCACTAGCGGTTAGGCCATCTTTCGTTCAACTGTCATGCAAATATACTCACTAATCTTATAATCTTCTATTTCATACACATGCTCAGTTCAGAATGAGGCCTCTATTTAGATGTTTTGGCCAATGCAACATTACATGAAGACTTCAAATTCCTTCATAAATCAGAATAGGAATACATTTCTAAGTACTAGATATCTTAAAGTTCCGGATAGACAAGTTAAACTAATACTACGGCTAGAGTGGCGGCTTTTATTGAACCACTAAATGAGGACAGCTTGGTTAAAAAGAAAAAACTAATCATAAGCATAAGCCGCTGTTGGTTCATCTGTAATTAAAAATTTAGAAAATGTGTTGTCTTATACCAGGTGCAAAACCTCAACAATTACACACTTACCCACATGTTCTATAATAATCCAGTACCAGCACCAACCTGTTTCTTAGGTTTAGCCCAAGGTATTTGCATTCTTACCTGCATGGGAGCTGATGGGTAGATATCGTCACTGGTAGAGTCCACCACGTCCTCCTCGTCCAGAGTGGCTCGCCTGTATGCGGACATCTGAAAAGTCAAATTAAGAAAAGACTCTCTCAGAGCTTCCATGTTGCTTCAAGCATCTAATAACATCCCACTAACGTGTGTGAGAGTTTTTGCGTGCGGTGTCTGTTCTTCAGGAATTTAAGGCAGAGTAGGGTTTCCCTCTAAAATCCATCAGGAGAAAACAAAATTATCCGGTTTACTTCTTTCACTCACACAGCAAAACTGCTTGGGGGAAAAACAAATGGAACATAAAAAACAACACGTGTTGGTCTGCCTTTCAAAGCACTTTTCTGCTCCCTCCAGTTCTCTCAACACCTCCAAACACCCCCATGGCTTCAGGCAGAGAGACCCTGCAGCAAAGTTCACAACAGTAGGAAAACCTCCTCCTCCTGAAAGTACGATCTCCTTGCGCTTCTCCTCTCCCTCTCTTCCTGAGCAAAGTTTCTGTAGACTTCCTTTTCAGCACGGTCTGTGCAAACACGGCAACAGAGAAGCCGGAACTACTGAAAAACGGGAAGTAGCTCTGACTTTTACATGACTGAGACTGAGTGTATGGTACAGATTGTGTGAGCGTGCGCGTCTATGTGAGTGTGTGTGAAAGCACATACTCAAATGTGGTTTCACTTAGATTTGTGGAGGCAAGCGCGCAGTTGTAGTTCACGCCCTTTGTCTTTTCTATAGGACACAATGGACTGGGAGGAGGAGCACAGAAAAAAAAACAACAACAATCTTTTACATACATGCTCAGTTTCTTTTGCAATTGTTACCTGAAAGTCATAACAGCCACTTCTTCTCATGTTTAATCCCTCACCCAAAAAGGGGCACAAACATGAAAAAGCTGTTTTAAAAAAGGAGCCAACCGGAGGGAAGCTGTGAGTATATATGCTGGGAAGAGTGATTATCTGATTGGGGACAGGTGTGGTGGAAAATTGGAGGGAAACGTAAGAAGGACCAGAAGCAAAGCTAACAGGAATGAACATGGTCCAAGGATTACAAAATAAATCAGGAAGTGACAGAACAGAAATCCTGCACCATGACGTGTAAGTGGAACCTGTCATTGGTATAACCTAAACACATAAGACAAAGAATATCTACAGCTGACCATAATAATGGATTGGATTTATATAGCACTTTACAATATCACTATTCATTCACTCTCACACACTGGTGGAGGCAAGCTACAGTTGTAGCCACAGCTGCCCTGGGGCAGACTGACAGAAGCGAGACTGCCATATCGCGCCATCGGCTCCTCTGGCCAACACCAGTACGCAAGTAGGGTAAAGTGTCTTGCCCAAGGACACAACGACCAGGACAGAGAGCCCAGGGATCGAACCGGCGACCTTCCGGTTACAGATGCGATTTCCAACCCCCTGAGCCACGGTCGCCCGACCATCAGCAGTAATTCCTTCTTTGGGAAGTATATGTAAAAAATAAAAGACTCTATAATAAAAGGCTCTATTTATTAAAGTATAATGTCTGGCTGATTTAAGTGGGTAAGCGACACAAACACCAATAATGCACAACCACACTAACTTTCCATTATAAAAAGAAAAATAACTTGAAAGGTAAGGTAATACTAAGAATATTTCATAATAATGTATAGAAATAGCACTTCAAAGTTTCCTTTATGAGCTGGAGTGGGAAGCTGGTCACCAAATAACAAAGAAGTTTAACCCTAGCTGAGGCTTGCACATGGATCCATTTATTAGACAACACGTCATATTGCAAATCATTTTAATCTGCTGAAGAAGCTATAAAGATTTTATAAAGCAGCTGCTTTATTTTTGACCTGTGATGATGGGAGGGAGAGCAATAAGGTTCTCATAGCATTGTGTCTAGCACTGTAGCCTATTTTTGAATCTGCCGCCCAGCTGGAACACATGTTCTTCCTGTGGGTACTCTGGCCCCCTACATGAGTCCAAATACATACATGCTAGCTTAACTGTTGATTTTAAGTTGGCCGTGGTTGTGAATGGCAGCGCGCATGATTGTCTGTCTCTCTAAATGACTGGCGACTAGCTAAGACCCTGAACTGAATAAGAAAAATTGGATGAATGGTGATGCTTTTATGACCAAAAGAATATGAGCAGGAATGTGAGCAGGGGAAATTAGCTTTCTCTGAAGGGTGTCTCGGCTAAACCTCAGCATGATTTAGTACTGTGCTGAATCCTCACTGAGGGGTGATGTCATTTTTTGCATTTATACATGTGCATTGATCTGTGTGTATTGCTCTACCAGGAGGTTTTGTTTGGATCTGGAGCTGACTAAACTTCAGGAATAGTTACTTTTACTAAAATGCAGGAAGGCTGAGTTGATACATGTGTTTTTATGACTGTGAAAATGAGAAAATGCCTACACATGCAGAAAACTAGCTATTTTATTAGCATAACTGTAAGCAAGAGACAGTTACAACTTTTATTACACAGAGGTATCCTCCCTGTGTTACTCAATATACTGAGGTTATACCATATAATGCTACCAAACAGCCCTATCACAGCTGTTGTGGTCTGTGTGGCAGAAACATGTAGTTATATTACTGTGAAGGTGCACGTCATTCTGTGGTGCAGGGTACAGATTTAAACCATAGCTGTCTATCCTTTCATTTTTCAGTGCTTATCTAGGTTGGGGTCACAGGGGTAGCAATTTTAAGCAGAGATGGCCAGAACACCCTCTCCCCAGCCACCTCCTCTTCCAGGGGGACACCAATCAAGCCTGGTGGGTAGGGGTGGGACAGCTCCTCCAGGTAGAACATGGACAAATGGGGACATGGAATATCAGTTAAATCCTACAGTGTCAACGAAACTGGATACACGATGGATGGACATAAAGAAACTTTCATGAATGACTTATATAGTGTTTAGGTTTTTATTTAGTTTTTAAGATTTATCTCGTTTATTTTCTTAAAAAGCACTACTTTCTCATGTCTCCTGTATTTCCTTTTTCTTCACTCTGTGTCACTACCACTCACTTCCTCTTTTTCAGTGTCATATGTGTCTTTGTGTGTTACTTTGCCACTTTTGTGATTCCCCTGCCCCACCCTCATTAGGTTCACCTGTCTTCATTTATTTTCACCTGTGCCCATCAGCCCTGTGTGTATATACTCCTGTCTCGCCCCGTGTCACTGGTTAGGCTGTCTGCTGTTCCACCTGGTGTCCCTCCTTGTGGTTTCGTGGATTACTGTGGTGTTTGCACAAGCCTTTTGGACTTTGTTTAGACTTGTAATTCTTTTTTGGGTGTCAATGTTGCAGCTAAACCTGCCTCTTGGGTTCTACATTTTTGACCTTTAATCACATTTAAAAAACTAACACACAAAAAAACTGTTAGTGGTGGTGTTTAAATTAAGCAAAATTTAAAACCCATCTGAGTTCATGAATGTATTCATAGCAGCCTGTTTCACAATAAATCTCAAATATTTGAATAATTGGACATCATTTTTGGGGAATATTAAACTACACACCACAGTATAGTTTCTTGCTTGCAATTCAAAGAGTCAATTTCCAAATGTTCCGATTATTCTCAAAGGCAATGTGCAATCTCCAACTGTTGACGTTACGCTACGTCCAGATGAACAGAATCAACTTTTGGAGAGTTACTTTCCTGGATGATTGATTGCAATGTGCAATCCATTTTTAAGAGCTAATTTGAAACTTCCAAACCTAAGGAGCTACTTCCTATCATTTACAATTCATAAACAGATCTTTTAGTACAGCGACTGACATTACACAACTTTGTTTTCTAATACTCCCCATAGCCTGTTGCCTCAGAATTACTGGCTCCTATTGATACAGCTTTTCAGGCGTTTCTGGTAACAGGAAAAGATCAGAGTGGCAAGGAAAGCGTTGACTGGATTGCTGCTTTTATTAACAAACTGCGCCACCCAGGTCACTTTCAGCAGCTCTGACATTGAACTGCTAGCTGTGAGGTTACACACACATTACATGCTCTGGAAGTTTTTAAATGCCATCTTGGTTGTTGTTTACATCCTGCCTCTGCCAACCAGGCAACCAAGTGTAAAGTCATCTACTCTGTTGCAGCAAGACTCCAGACTATGCATCACAAAAAGTTGTCTTGCTTGTCTTACACAAGTAAGACTGTAGACTTTTGGGTAGTAAATATACATATCTGCAGTTCACTAGTAAACACCTGAAGCACAAGAGGCCAGAGATATAGATCGTTCTTATGCTACAATTTCAACACTGTTAACAGGACAATGATTAACTTCAGCTGCCTGTCAACCCGGTAAATGTGTCACCACAATGCAAAACGCCACAGGGGGATATATTAAAAACATTTTTGCCTGGAGTATTTTGATCATCAATCATATAATCAGACTCTAAAATAGCACTTTTGTCCAATCTTAGTTTTTCCCCTTGTGGGCAGTTCACATGTTAGCCTTTTGACCAAAAACCAAACCCGCGACTGAAATAAATGTTTACTTGATTAAGACTTTATTAGATTGTCTCATAAGCACAGCCAGAAGGTCAGATCCTTTCTTTTAGTTCCCACTCGTCTCTCATAAACAAAAATTGCTGTTCCTACCACAAAAATCCTCGAGAATTCCATGCAAACCAGGAGCACAAATTCCTGTGATTCCTACTAAATCTTGGTTTCTATTAGATGAGATTTATGAAATGAACCCCAATGGGAGGAGGGGAACAGCTGTCAGTTGAAGTTAAACTGAAAATTTGTTGAGAAAGAGTGTTGGATTTGTTGGTACTGCTGTTCTTGGTCGGCTGCTTGCTGCTTAAATAGTTGTACATAAATAAGCCAACTTAAAAAAAAAGAAATAGTTACTGAAGCAGAAGGAAACTGAAAAGGCTTTCATTCTGATCAGTAGTATAAAACTTACTAGGGAAGACACTGATACCAGCCAATAACTGTTTGGGGGCTTTTATTCTGAAAAAAACCTACTGCTTGTTGTTGTCCTCATAACTTCCTAGATCTAACTAGGGGCTTTATTATAAAAAAACATATCAGGCTTACATTAAGAAGGAAAGTGCTTTCTTTAAAAAAAACAATAACTCAGCGTTTTTATTTTGGAAACTGGATATATTTTAAAGCACATTGAGAAACTGGTGGCTTTTATTTTGAAAATCTGACACCAAGACCCACGCTGTAGCAGTCGTCATTGTGTTTCTGCGACAAACACTGCAGGATTAGTTGCATGCCAAAAAACAAACAAGCAAAAAGGATGATTCTACATACTTTGCAAAAACCATCACTGTGCTGGTGTGTTTATGAACTCCAATAAAGGGCTGGCAGCTGGCCTGCTGGGTCATACAATCAGCTTATGAAAAAATGGAAGGACTAAAATGATGAGGGGAAAGAGGTAGGGCAGAATATGAGGGCATAGATACGCTTTCAATTATATAAATGGTTTCGAATGGCCTATAGCTCAAAGCAAAAGGTCTAATGGGGACATTGACGTTTGACTTTCTCGTTTGACACACATACGTTTTGCTCCATCAATATTTGACCTATAACTCATTAAAGGATTACAGCTGTTCCATTTAACAAAAAAAGCACCTCGTGAATTAAACAAAGTGAATGTAACTCAACAAAATTATATGCAAAAAAGAAAAACACCCCGGTTTAATCATGTAGTCTGCTTTGGATCACAGTGCAGGATAACAAAATGCAGTATTTACTGGCACTGTCCACGTTGTTGCTGCACAGGCATTCCTGTGCACGTTCACTGTTTCTGAACACTTTCCTGGCAGCTAGAGTCTGTGCAGATGTGTACGCACAGATTGCCACACAGATTGAGCTGAATCACTACGTAGTCACAATACCACTTCCCCTTTCCTGTTAATATTTTGTGACCAATAAAGGCCTCTTTTATTTTCAAGAAATGTGAATTGTAATACTTGATGCAATACTAATATACACTCATCCACACAGACCTGAAAGAAAGAGTTATAAATTATAAATATGAACCTTAGGTCTCTCCTGCTCACAAGTTCCTGTTGATGCCCTTTCTTAAAGGAAGTCACGCTAAGTGACAAGTGGGAGGCATATGAAAACATAAAATGATGCAAATCTTACACTAACAGTCTGTGGTCAAGGTCAGTTGTGGACACTTTGTAGGAAATCCCTAATGGTGTCCCACAGGGCCCAAAGATGTCTTCCCAAAGTAAAGCCGACAGTATGCAAGGTAAGTATCCTCCAATTCTTGGAAATGACGGGAGACTGTGGCCTTTGAGGGAGAATGTAAACCCAACCATGCGTCAGTAATTCGTCACTGATCCTGCAAACCAGACGATTATTTGTAGCACTCGGGCATTCTTCCAATAATAACTTCAGTGTGTTTGTGTTTAGAATTGGGTGCTGCATGCGCTGTGGCGTGCAGAGTTTGACAGTTTATTAGCAAAGAAACAAATGCGAGTAGGACGAGAGGAAAAAGAAAATGTGTAAAAAATGTCGGCGGAAGGAGGGAGATGATTTAAAGTTTGTCTGACATGAGCTGGCAGTGCACCCATTCGGCACGGGAAGAAGTGTGCCCTGGTCAACCACTGTGGTAAGCCAGCGAGACGCTAGGTCTGGATGCAGCTGCAGACCACATAAGATCAGTAATTAATGACTACATGCTAGAAACAAGTTACAATATAAGCCTAGTATCCTGCGCAAGAGACACGTGTCTGTTGACTTCTGTTTATCAGATCTGAATCATGCTGTGCTGTCATGCAGAGATGAATCTCAGAAGACTTTCAGCAAGAAGCAGAGAAAAAAACAGGCTTCTTTCCAAGCCTAAAGCTCTTTGTTAACCCATTGGTGTGAATCCAAAGTTCAGGAAAAACATTCCAGGAATACCACCCTGTCGAACATAAACATGACTAAACATCCTACTATAACAAGTACAAACTTTTTGATCCAGTCCAACATATTACCTGATGAGAAACTGGCTGAACACACTGCAGCTGCCTCTGGCTGTGTTTACTGGAATACTGCAATTCAGTGCTCGTGGCTTCAACTTGTCAGCTGAGTTTTCGACCTGTGCCTAATGTTCGCATGTTTACGTAGCAAATGAAGCAAAGAAATTAAACTAGGAATAATGCCTGGTGCAGTTATTCCTAAAAGGAGCCACCAACCACTTAATCTTTTGTGTCCAGGCTCCCGTTTCTGCCTGAAGGCCGCTGATAAGACAAAGTCATCTCAGGCTGCAGCTCTTGATCCCTGATGTCAAAACAGCAGTGGAAATTTATTTTTTGTCACAGTGCAGAGACAATGTTTCCTTTGGGGAAAACACCCTGATAATGACACCCCCCCCCCCACCCACCCCCAACAAAAAAAAAAAAAGACATAAAGCTACTTTCCCAGGCTTTCCCAGCTCTGATTGTTAAACTAAGCTGAAGAGCTTTATGAGAATCATAACACTTCAGGCCTATTTTTAGTGTTCTGTGTATGCCTCCTTTGACAAAATAAAGAGCTTGCATTTTCTCTCACATGGTTTTTAATATGCAGGTTTCAGCTCTGAAATTCTTCAGATTCCTGGTTAGTGTACGACTCCAACTCATTATTCTGTGTACTTTTCAGGTACTCTGACGTATGTACGGTGATCAAATATCAATGAGCCAGGTCTTGTTTCGCCATCATGCTGTGTGTCTGCTGCAAGTAACCAAAGTATTAAGTTCAGTCATCCTGACCCTGCATGCACACATGTTAAACGTGGTAGAATAATATTTGCCCTGATACATATAATATGGCATATTGCTATATTTCAATATAGTTCTCATATATGATTAAAGCGCTCCAAGCAGGACCTTTTTAGCATAAGGCCAGGATTAAAAGGAGTGGCACACGGAATCTTGCACCAGCACAAACAGATAACAGCAGATTACCTGTTGCTGCTGTTGTTATGGCATCCTGCAGCACACTCCTGATCACACCTAGGTAATGAATAACTGGGTGAACCAAGCTCCCCAAGTACAGCACCTCCAGAGCCTTGTAAACATCTTTAAAGCAATCAATCACCCAGGCATGAAACTGTACAAATAGTTGCCTTCTGTGCCAGCAATCAACAGAGCAGTATTTCAAACAACCTAGATGTTGATTTTAACTTGAGTTTGGACTGGTTAATTGCTTCATAAATTAAAAAGAAAAAGCAGTGAAAAGCAGAAGTAGCTCTCAAAAGAGAGGAAAAGGAAGTGGCAAAAGGACATGAAAATCAGGAAATCCAATTCCTCCTAAAGCTGAGGTTAAGGTGAAGCAATCTATTTTAGGAAGAATTTGCTTTAAATTTGATGTAATAACTTGAAACTTTTATTATGGTTGCGTTGGTCCCTAAACACAAGCAGAAAACATTCTGGATAGTCTTTTAAAGAAAGTTTTCACTATTTAGTTCTTCACAGTACACAAAGAGGGGGGCAGAGGCACAAAACAATCAATTTTTTGCCTCTGTATATATAATAAATTCTTACAAATGTAGTCTCAAATACGCTGGTTGTAGAAGTTGTGGTGACTAAAATGTCACATATGCACAGGTCAGTGCAGACGGTTGAGCATGTTAAATGGTACATGGAACATAGGATGTTGAGGTTGACTCACTAAACGCACCCCTGGGTATTTATGAACACAACTTTGCTGACTCAAACGTGATGTGTGTCAAAGTTAGTAGTGAAAACCTGAGAGGCTGCAAACAAGACTATTAATGCAACATATTTGAATATGGCAGCAAAGCCCCAAATCTCTATTGGATAGTTACTGTCAAATTAAAACCCACAGCATGAAGCTAACCTAGAATAAGGCCACTAAACTCCATGCAAGGCTCTGTATGCAGCCTGCTCTTTAGTTATATAGGAAGCACAGCCACACATTTGCATTAACATTTCCTTTAAAAACAGGGTTTCTTCCTTTAATGACCACAACCTCGCAGTAGTTTGTAATAATTAGTCTCTCTTAATGCGTTACTGCGCACAGTCCAGTTGTGTAATTACACTTTTAATCAGTATCGCGTGTAGCCAAAGGACGTCTTACCGTGCTCTCTGTTGATCTGCCGCCACCGCCGTGACTCTGGTGCGCTTTCTGACCGTGGGACAGTGAGCGATCTTCAGCTAAAACAGCCAAAGAGCCTGCGCTTCATTGTCAAGATAGTTCACGTCCCTCTGAAACTTTCCTCCACTACGCCTCTACCCCGGAAACCAGCACATTCACGCCTAGAGGTTTCAAATAGAAGCACTCAAACTGAAATGAGAGGCGTCGGCAAGAAGCTGCTCTCTCAGCATAAAAACATCAAATTGGTTTTTAATGGTAAGGTTTAATAGTGACCTCTCTCTTTTTCCCCGTATCTGAGTTGTCACAGTAGCCTTCATAGATTAGTAAAAGATAAACACTAAGGAGTATTAGCCTGTATTACTAAGTTAACCCAACATTAACTAAGCATTTTGGTTATGCTGAACTTGCCAGAGCAATGATATCAATATAACTGCTGATGAATTAACTAAGCTCGTGTAACAATGTATCAAAAGTTCAAACAACCACCAAAATGTATGCTTGTTCTTCTAACGTCATTAACTTTAAAATCCCAATTCAAAAGTTTGAATTTTTAAAATGTAATTATTATTATTATTATTATTATTATTAATAATAATAATAATAATAATAATAATAATAATAATAGGTACTCTTTATATCAGCTTTACTCACCTTGAAACACTTTGGTGTAACAGCTAGAACAGTTCCAGCATTTTTTCCTCCCAGTAGTCCTCATATTGTATTTTACTTCAGTGATACATGTACATCATGTTGTATCAATTGTTAACATGCAGAGTTAAAATTTTACACATTCGCACAACATTGAACTTCTGAATATATGACCTTTGACTGTTAACCGATATCTCTGTTCATTTTGAAGCCTTGACAAACTGAAAAAATACTCTAAAAATACACCAAGCACCCCCAAAACAAATGCTATTTAAGATAGGAAAGGGTATGAACTACATTAGGCTCTATGGATTTTTATCTTTTGTTTTATTTTATTTATTTTTTTAGCCTGACAGACCAGATACAAACCACAAATTTGTATAAAGAATGTAACTGCATATGATGATTGAGAAAGCAGGTCTAACAGCGACACCCAAAGGAGATCGCAGTAAATAGCAAGAAGCATACATCCAAAATAAAACCACACAAGCTGAAACTGCAGTACTCCTTACCAACGACTTTAAACAGCAAAAGAAAGTTTCTGAGTTAGACATCATCTGTGTGGAGTTTCCATATTCTCTCTGTGTGGGCTCTCTTCAGGTACTTTGGCTTCCTCCCACAGTCCAAAGACAGGCAGTTAGTGGGGTTAGGTTAATTTGTGACTCTAAATTGAATGGTTGTCTATTTGTTGTTTGTTTGTTTTTAAGCTTTGTGGCATTCATGTCATAAGCAGGTATTCCACTTTATGTGGGTCTCCACAGCATTTGCACCTCATCACTCGTCCCTATGTTCAACAGAGAAAGTCTCCATGAAGTCTCACATATGGAGAGTTCTTTGGAATATAATTAAACAAAAGGAAGTGCATATACAATATAATAAAAATAATTATGTGCCTTTATTATGATGAAATTGCTATAATACCTCAATTTCTAAGAATAATAATTACATGAAGTGGCGGGTGAAGTGGCATACACAAGAGCCCAAAAAAGAAACAAGACTCAAAAAGAAATGTGCTCATATACAGATGCGTAACTGCTTAAATCAAAATATTACCAAACAGAAAAGCAGCCAAAATAACGGAGTTTATAAGAGCTGTCATACTTGTACACAGTTTGTACATGTTTCTTAAAAAATTAAGACCACATCTCAGCATATGTAACCCACAGTGTCCCACACAAACACACTCTTTGTCCCACATGTACTTCTTTAGGGATGTGGTCACTCTAGACTTAAAATAATTGCCCAGAAACGCTGGATAAGTGTATGGCTCAGTGACGAAATCTGTACTTTACTAAAATCCCTTTTTAATATTAAAATACACATATATTTTGGTATCGAGTGTTGTCATTTGAACTCCATACCATGTATTATTTAGCAAGTTTCAAAATAAATATAAATATGTAATATAAGATTAACAGCATGCACTAAAGTGATAAACACAGGAGTGAATCAGTAATTCTGACAAAGGCTGTTCTCAAGAGTACTTGAGATTACATTTAAACATATTATGATATGTATTAACACATCATATAGATGTATCTGTATTAGGAAAGCCATGGGCTCTTTTTCAGTACCACTTTTCACATGCTGGAACTGTATTAGTACTGCACACAGCCTGAAAATTGTGCCCATTGTCTTTTTTTTACGAAAGTTATCGATATTCAATTTATTTATGATTAAATTTTCAGATTTCCTGTGGACTGCTTTGTTGTTTGTCTCCCTGGAAACGCCCCTGATTGCTGCAGAAGTATGAATATTGAACACTGTAATGGTGCCACTGTGCTCTGTTCTCGAAGAAGCAACTCCAGGGTTGCCCGGCAGGCGGAGCTCTCGGTCCATTTACTCCCATGGCAGCAGCAGGGCATCGTTATTTCTAAGGGGTTTTTTTTCTCCCCCCTTCGTGGGATACAGACCGCTATTCTCAGATCCTGGAGCCTCAATCGAACAAGTGTGGCCCTCAGATAAGCACCGTGGAAGCAGCGAGCAGGACACGCGCTTCAAGAGGGAGGACTGAGTGGACTGCAAGAACATTTTGATGTCGTTTTTGCCCACGGAATCCAACTGCAGTAAGTAAAACTGCAATGAACTTTTTGGGGTTTTTTTGGTCGTGTTTTCTACACATAACAGGTTGCTTTCGGAGAAACCACGTTGTCGGAGTACAAGCAGCAATGTGGGTGTTCTGCTCGTTTCCCCCTCCTTTATTTAATCGTGTTTTCCCTCTCTCCATCTGCTGTGGCATTGCTGCCAGTTAATGCTTGCTGTAAAGCCGTGTAAAATGATTTGCGCTGGATTATAAAAAATGTTTTTGGTCATCTGTTGCAGAGACACTGGCTCCGTATTCTATCATTTTCACTGAGATTAGGTACTTCATTTATGAATAAAGGATTTGATGTAGCAAAATCCTTAAAGCCCCGAAAGTTACATATTGTAAAAGTTCATGTTGTGGATGTCTGAGTATTTCAAGTATAGAGATTGCAATCAAATGCTTTCCACCACATTTGTGTGTAGTGTAGCGGAAGTGTTAGTTATTCTGTGTGCATAGAAGAGGTTGCATGAGGCAGCTTGGTGTCAGACGCAAAACAAGTTGTCTTTTTAAAATTGACAGAAACAGAGAAGACAGCACAATCTCTGCTGTCTGAAAACCTGCCACCACATCGATCCCCTTATTTTGATGTAATATTTTGAAGGTAATAGCTTCTATCTGTCAGCCGTTCCACTCTGAGCAGAATTAAAAACCTAATCCATGCTTTGGTGCTGCTGCCTGCTGGAATTACACATTTAAGTGCCCCCGTGACCTGCCTCAAGCTTCAATAGGAGCTTGGGAAGGCTGAGAGGTGCGAAGCTGTTTGGTGCTGGGACACCTCGCTCTAGCTGACACCGGTCCGGACACACTGGAGCATCTGAATGTCTGGTGACACCATGACTGAAACGGAAGCCAATGCGATACTGACCACTGCGCTGACAGGAATGCTGCTGGTGGCAGTTATGGCACTGCTCTGCTACTTTACCTGCAGACTGGCTGGTTCAGTGCCACTGGGTGGACCTGGCAGATTTTGAGGCTGTTAATGACCACTGACCTGCAGCATCTGGGAAATGCTACATTATTATATCCATGATTTCTTGCCCGGTTGGTGTTGACATTTCTTTTTAGTTAACCTGGTATGTTCAGGCTTACTTCTTATTCGGAGCCTGGGACAGATTCAATTTTAAGCTTGTTTTTGGAGGTGATGAAATAATTGTAACTGAAGTAATTAGCCTCAGGTAAAGATTTTTCTGTCAAGAAATATTAATGTTGAGGTTTTTATTCAAGGGTGGACATGTGCAGTCAATCATTTGGTGTTAATCGGCTTTGTCATGGCTCTTAAACCTCTCAGTGCCATTGAGTGCAATCCCATTAAAATGACCTTGCCTATAAGCGCAGAGAAGAAAGAAGAGGGTGTGTATAATTATAGTTGAAAGCCTGACTGGCCAGGACCCATAAGGGCCCCTGTTGTGACTACTTACATTCACAGCGAGGCCTGAAGCTTAACTTCTCCAAGCTCTTCTTTTGTTTTGCCTACAAAGTGTTCAGCGACTGAAAGCTCCACTTTTGAGCAAGTCATATCAATAATGCAAAGACATATCATTTAAGTGGCTTAGATGAAATGAACACAGATGGTTGTATTCCTCTTGTGTCACCCCCACCCCCTCGCAGCCTCCTTTTTGCCTGTTTCTTTATTTGGGGAAACTTCTGTGACAGAAAGGACTTTTATCTCAACACTTTCTTGCTATAGAAGGGTGACCAAATGTTGAAAAGACTTGGCTTCATATCAGCTTGTCTTTATTGTAAAGATCAAGTAAAATAAGCAAATTCTGAGGTTCGGTTGAAAACTTAAAATGAGATTTTTTTCTCTTGCTTAATGTCTGTATTCATTGCCTATAACTCCAGTCTCCACATAACACTGAAGAAAGACAAGTGTAGCTTGCAATTAACAACTGCACTTGGTCACATTATCATGGAGTAAATAAATATTAAACCAGTATGTCAGAGTCAGTGTATGATGAAATGACGCATGCAAAATTACTAGTTTGTGCCCTTGTTCCCTTGTAGCTGTGAGACGACTGCGGCCAGGCCTCTCCAGCTTCTCAAAGTGGCATGTGGTGACTGTCTAGAGTAACGTGTCACCCGCACACACTCGACAACAGGAAGATGACAGCCCTGCTAATCATTTGCTTTTGTCTGATTTTGGGGAGCTTGGGGAACCCACAATTCCCGGGTAAGTCACTGTGTTTGTAGTCAGCTGCTAAAAAAAACCCAACAAATAGAACAACAGAAACAGTCTAATGGTTTATAGTTTGACAGTAGGTGTCCAACACACACTAGGAAGGTTGAAAATCCTAAAAAGAAGCTTTTATATCAAGCTGTGTTTGGTTTAGCGTTGCCACATAAAACAAGTAATTTTCTGGCTTTAATATTGCTTGAAAGTGTTTTCATCTTAAATCCGATGATTATTGTTTTAAATAATGGATTGATAAGTAGATAAAGATATTTGGTTGACTATCTTAAAAGAATAAAGAAATCTCCAAATATTTAAGCTGGAGAAGCTGGAACCAATGCACCTTTGGCATTTTGTACAGTGTCAGTGCAAAATCTCAGCAGACCTGCATCTGGTGATTCCTAGGACTATCCAAATATAACCTGATTTGTTTATTGCAATACACAGAGCAAGAGAAAGATCCCAAGTTTTGGAACGCATGGGCTCAGCGAACTTTGAAGAATGCTTTGACGCTGCAAGAGCTCAATAAAAACAAAGCAAAGAATCTCATCCTCTTCCTTGGAGATGGTAAGCGACACGTCATTACAGATTTGTGGCAAGATGTTAATAAAGTTACATCAATGCCTGCAGATGAAAGGTGAAATGCAACTGCGGCTACCAAAGCATTAGCTCTTCAATAGGCCAAAGACTTGTGGTCAGCGCAGAGCCTTGACACTTTGATAGGGTAAAAGTAATTCCATGTTGTAATTAGACTTGAACGATATTACAGAGGATTCAGTTGATCAGTAGAAGATGACTGAGATTTTTTAAATTTTTTCCAATGAGTGAGGTGAATGAATGGGAGCAAACAAAGCAAGCGTGCTGCCACTGGATCACTGGGGTTCTGTTTGTGCTGGATTCCTCGCTGGTTGAACAAAAACTTTTATCCTCCATGGGGGCATCTGCTTTCAGCCTCTCTGTTTGCTCTATGCGCACACCATGACATTCTTGCATGCGGCTGCATTCACAGTTATGTTTGCCGTTTTATAGAATAACAGAAAAATTTATAAAATGAAAAAAAAAAGCGTGTGCAATTGTTTAACTATTTAATGTTTCCCAAGAATTGAGATTAATGATTACTCTTTACCAGGAATATTACAGGATTCTGTTAAGTAACAACACTCAGCACCAAAGTCAGCTGTTTCCTCTGTGGACCTCTAAGCTAAGCTACATGCAGGGCAACCTTCGACATGAATCTGACTAATAGAACCAGACCTAAGGCTAAAGCATAATAATTAGTTTTGCTCTCTATGTACAAAACTATAAATGTGAGTTTTATGACAATGGTCTCGTATGTTGGAGTGTTTGAAATGATCAATTAAGTGTTTTGAGTTCAGTTTTCTAACTGAAAATGTAAAAGATTCATCAAAATTCATTAGGAGTTATTCATGGAATTCAACACTGGCATGCTATTTAGTATGTGAAACAGCATAAGAAACTTGTTAATGTGTTAAAACTTAGTGTGCACCCAACAGCTTGCTTTGTGCTTACTATTCCCAAGGGAATATTAAGACTTGCATGTACTGGACTGTGCTAAAATTAGTGTCTCAAAAGGCACTGCAGTGCTGAGCATGTTTAAGTACATGGTGCCACTGCGCAACTCTCTCGATTTGATGTGAATGCATAAAGAAATGTGTCTGGAAAGGTGTTTAATGTCTATTTGCACAAAGCTACGCTGGACCATATATTGAGTATGTAGGGCACATTATTATTTCTCTCCATTGTAACTACAAAAGACTCCTTCATCTCTGTGACCTAAAAAGTATCTGCTGCAAGTGTAGTTGTTTTCTTTTACCTTCTTTTTCCTTTTGGTATCTGCTTTTGAAGTAATATGAATCCAGAAGAAATGTTTTGCCTATCAGCAGTCATTTTGTTCTAGGATGTCAACTTCAACAAAAAATGTCCATGTGCAGCAAATGAAGTACAATGAACTCTTTAATCTTTGATTTTCACAGGGTTTTCCTTTCTGTCCCTGCTGTGTCAAAATCTGTCATAAAACTCGGTGCTTTTTGCGGTTTAGGGATGGGTATTCCCACGGTGACAGCTGCTCGCATACTGAAGGGTCAGCTGAATGGACAGAGCGGAGAAGAGACGCAGTTGGAAATGGACAAGTTCCCTTTTGTATCTTTATCCAAGGTCTGACTAAAGTGCACTATGACACAATGTATTGATCGTGCTTTGGCTATTAATGGCTTCCAGAAAAGGCCTGTGACCGGAAACAAGGCTGTTTAGTGTTTATCACACTGGATGTGTGTAAGTTATAGATAAAAAAACAAAACAAAAATAGGTTGATTATTTATATCTCATTGACTCATCAACAACAATTCACTAAACTATTCATTTTAGATTCTGGAAAATGTAAAAGGATGTATTTCTTTTAGTATTCAATTCAAAAATACCTTTATTATGCTAACATGATAAAAGTTGCTCTTCTAGTGCTCTGTGTTTGTGAAATGCATGCTTGAAAAAAATCAGATAAGAAAGAAATGGCAATGACTGCAATGATTCTTAAATAAATATTTTTCTTACAGTAACATTCTCTAAACTTCAAGTGTCCATGAAGGGTCATTTATGACCCTGAATAACATTTAATGAGCCGTTATGATCATTTTAATTACCAAGTTATTTCCTACTTTATATTTTACATAATGTTTTGACAATATTGTCTTTGATATTTTTCATTTTCCAGCTCTAAGCATTACATTGGAAACCATAATTATTTATCTTTTTAGAATCTTCTTCACAGGTAAAGAAAGAGTATTGATGTGATGAATATAATGAGAAGCCTTCAAAATTACATTAAAATATAACCAATAGAATCATTTGTCACCCCAATAAAGTAGCTAAAATAGTTTGGTTGCTTGAGGGTTAAAAGTGTAAAAGTCTTGAGAACCACACCACAATTACTATATGTTTTCTTTCCTGTGAGCCAAGATTTCTTGTCATTTTTAAAGTGGTCATTAGAGATCTTTCTCCTGGCTTTCTCAAGAAAGATGTTTTTCCTTTGGCTACTTTTCCACATATTTACAGTCCAGTCCTTGCACTTGACCGTGGCAGAAAAAACGGCATCTAGCTCAAGAAATGTGCCTACGAATGACTATTTAACGAAAAACAACTTAAAATGGTATCTTTAAACATTTTAGTACTGGCAGGCTATCACAAAAACACATGATTTGTTCACATTTCTATAGTTGAATCTATGAAAAATACCAAAGAACAACAAGATGATTACCAAAGAGCTGTTAACTGCAAGAAATTTGAGGAATCTGAAGTGAAGGAGAGTGGGAGACCTAAAACAATATTTATAGCAAATGAACAGGATGTGTGATTAAAAAGTCTTGTTCTTAAGAAATGGAACAAAAATCCAGCATAGACCTGACACATATCCTGACAGATGCAGTGGGCCTTTCCGTCTGTACTGTTCACTGAAGCTATAAATTATCTCAATGGGATGTAGCTGTCAAGAAGCCATTCTTAAGGAGGGAAAAGGCTGGGGGGAAAAGGCTAAGGTATGCCAGATTACAGAAGAGCTGGACTGATAATCAGTGGCAGCAGGTCTGATGGCGTGAAGAATCAAATTTGACACTTTTGGTTCAAATAGTCTTCAGTATTTACAGAGAGGGGTGCAATAGTGAGTGTCTACAGCTACTTGTAAAGTTTGGTGGAGGCTCTGTCGTGGTTCTGGGCTGCATTACAGCTTGGGGATCTTGCTAAAATTGAAAGAATTGTGAGAGCAGAAAAGTACAATCAGATTTTGATGCACCGTGCAACACAATTTTTTAGCATGACAATGATACCATTAATACTGACAGTGCAGTAAAACCACAACAGTGGAACATTATCAGTCATGGATTGGCCACCTCAGAGCCCGGACCTCAACATTATTGAATCAGTGTGGGATCATCTTAATGGGGAACGGGAAAAAAAAGTCAACATCAAAAGAAGACCTTTAAATGTCCGTCAAGAAGCCTGGAGAGCCATTCCTGAAGATTACTTAAAAAAATTACAAGACAGCAGCCCAAGACAAGACACCTTCAAGCTCATTAGAATTGTAGACACTCTGGTTTACTTTTATTTGTTTTGTTTTTTTTAATAGAGCTGTCAGTGCTCATAGTTAATGCTCAAGTTTAAACAAGTCAGATCATATTAACACAAACTATCCTGCACTGTGTCCCTGCAGACCTACAACACCAATGCACAGGTGCCAGACAGTGCTGGCACAGCCACAGCTTACCTATGCGGGGTTAAGGCCAATGAGGGCACACTGGGTGTGAGTGCAGCCGCTGTCCGCTCCCAGTGTAACACCACACAGGGCAATGAGGTCACCTCGATCCTTAAATGGGCAAAGGACGCAGGTAGAGTGACAACAAACTTTTCAAAAATGCAGATCTTGTTACTAAGTTCATCCAGCCGTGTTAAGCACAAGGGTCAGTGGGGATTGTGTTAGGCTCGCATGTGTATTTTTTGGGGGATGATTGAAAACCATGGAGCACCACAAGGCTAACATAAAGACACAGGCAAACATTGATTCTGATATCCACAGCCAGCGTAGAATCACCAATTAACCTAACATGCATGTCTGTGGACTAGAAAGTAAATATGCAGTTTTTTCTCCTCCCTTAAGTGGTTTCACCTGCTTAATAAGATAAATATTGATCAGCCTAGAGAAGCATGTCTAAAGTCTCATCAGTGACTACCTTCACCAGGTATCCTAACAACAAAGCTCAGAGTTTATATGAGTATTAACTTTTGCACTTCAAACACTCAACACTCACACTAGCAAACAAACAAAAAAATGCACCACGGAAGAGGAGCCAGATGTGTGGTGTGAATGAGTGCTACAGTATGGTGGGGATAAGTTTAAAGCTCTTACTCAGTCTATGGTGTATGCTTAGGTTGGCTGGTCTTCTTGGTCATGTCATAGACTCAGCCATTAGTAAAGTCTTATTTATAATGCTGTTCTTGACTTAATCCCATTTTACTTACTGACTTATGTTCATCAGCAAAGTGTGGGAAGTTACTGTCCTGTAGGTCTCAGGGTTCATTATTTCTGTCTGTGAACAATAGTTCACGCTGAACCAGTCGCAGAATCAGCTAAAACTTTATAAGCTGGTCTAATTTAATGAAGTTAAGGTGATTTTAAATGGCTTGGATGCAGTTGCTGTTCATCAGGCTGCAAATGTTTTGCCTTAATATTATTACTTTTGTTTCTGGCATTACAATATATACTTGTTCTGTATTGACATTGATTTCTGTGTTTTACTTTAATCACCTATACTTGACTGGTTTATGGATGGTTCACAGGTCACAGACAATAAGAGAGCCAATCATTCCTCTGGGAACATGACATGCAGTATTTGACACCCTGTTTCCAGTAGATCGCCATGACTTTTTATACCAAAATTAATAATTAAGGTGTAAATTGTGCAATTTGTTTACCACTGATTTCCCCGCTCCCCATACAGTGGCATCCAATTTTTACCAATGCAGATACAAAACAACTGACCCATGAATTTATTCCACTGCTGCACTGAAAGGACTCACCGAACACATAGATGGAAACGTATCCTTAAAAGGTTATTTACATATCTGAGGGGTTTCTCAATATCCATGTTTGTTTACAGGAAAGTCAGTGGGCATAGTGACAACAACACGTGTCAACCATGCGACTCCTAGTGCTGCGTACGCACACTGTGTGGACAGAGACTGGTACTCTGACAATGAGATGCCAGTAGAAGCACTGCAAGCTGGCTGCAAGGATATCGCCAGACAACTGTTTGAAAACATTCCCAACATTGATGTAAGTGAAAAGTAGAGATTCAGATTAAACCTGAAGATTAATTGATCGACTATCTGTGGACGTTATTAGCAGCTCCAGTATCCAGACTGTGGTTTGTTGGTTTATCACTTCATTCCACTCTGAAATTCATTTTTTCTAACAACTGAATGATTGTCATGAAACATATTACAGACATTCACTGTCCAGAGATAACTAAGTCTAGTGAAGGTCACATTTATTGCTTATAGCTGAATATCCTTATGAACTTTTGATTTGATTGCCATAAACTAGTGCAGACATCATTGATCCTCTAATATCACTGATGTTTGCACTGTTCTATGATATTTCAAAAATATTCTTTATCTGTATTTACTGTGACCAAAGAGCTGCAACACAAATGACATGCACACCAAATGAAGGAACTGAGCCTAAAACTGATAGAAATAACACTTATTATTTGAAGAAATGCCTATGAAGTGCCAGTGAGGTTACACGATGGTGGTTGAGTCGCTTCTCTCTGTTTGTTGCAAAACTTTGTCTGTGTCAAAGTTTTGCAATATTTATACGATCTGCACGAATAAAAACTAAGCGTCTTTTGTGACATTCCCGGATAAAATGGAAACATGTGCTACAGCTGCAGACTGTCAGTTGCACTTTCATGTGCTACCTCATGTGAAAAGCAAAATACTAAGTGGCGAAATACTTTTGTTATTGCGGGAAATACACTGTTTGTCAATGAGCAAGTACACAAATGTACACATCTACACGAAGATATTTAAAACTTTTGGAACTTGTTTAGCCTTATCTCGTACTAGTGCTTGACATGCTTGCAAAAGACATTCTTCATCTCGCACATTTCCCTTCCTGGTTAAATAAAGTTCTGTGTTTTGAAGATTCAGATTTGCATGGATGTTAGCAATGAGCTAGAAATGTGCTTTAATATTCTCATAGAGCTTCCTCCCCTGTTTGCTGTTTAATTTGAAGTTCTGGTCAGGCAAAGGAAGTTACAAATTGATGGCATCGTTGAACATTAGCACTGTGTTTACGAGCCAACAGTAAATGTTTGATATGATGGTTTCTTACACAGGACATGTTTTTATTTGGTCCCCAAAAAAACTGTGATTACGATTATCTATGTTTTTTTTTTAAATTAGGTGATTATGGGTGGAGGAAGGAAGTATATGTTTCCCAAAAACATGTCGGATGTAGAGTATCCTAATATTTTGAAGCACAGTGGCACACGGAAAGATGGAAGAAACCTGGTGCAGGAGTGGGTTGACAGAATGAAGGACAAAGTAATTTTTCCTCTTTTGTTTCTCTTTGCTCTTCTTGTTTCCTCATTTCCTCTTTATCTACCTAA
This sequence comes from Pundamilia nyererei, assembly GCF_000239375.1. Classification (NCBI taxonomy): domain Eukaryota; kingdom Metazoa; phylum Chordata; class Actinopteri; order Cichliformes; family Cichlidae; genus Pundamilia; species Pundamilia nyererei. Next base: position 1,774,733 of record NW_005187435.1, on the reverse strand, counting down.
TTGCATTTTCATATTCTGAAATTCAAAGTGACTCCATTTGTACCACCAAAACTGTTCTGTACCTTTTTTTTTTTTTTTTGTTGCAGAAAAATCATTATGTATGGAACAAGACGCAGCTCTTATCCCTAAACCCCAACAATGTGGATTACTTACTGGGTGAGTCTCAGTCTCATTATGACAGTTTCATTGAAGTTTTAATAAAGAGCCATATGCGTTTGCTTTTACTGCAGGCTTATTTTCTGTGTGTAATACCTTGTTACACATTGAGCTGTGCCCTCTGGTATTCCAGGTCTCTTTGAACCTGGGGATATGATATATGACTTGGAGAGGAACACTGAGAGTGATCCTTCACTGACAGAGATGGTGGATGTGGCTATCAAGATCCTAAAAAAGAACCCCAGTGGATTTTACCTGCTTGTAGAGGGTGAGTTTGAAGCCTCTGTTATGGTACAATTACACAGTTGTTATTTTTTTTTGTTCTTGTGCTGATTTCACCAAGACTTAGCAGACTTCTGTACGTAGCTAAGACCTCCCATTCACTCCCCTTTAACTATAAAAGGGAGTGCTTTTATAGTTTAAAGCACTCCCTTTTATAGTTAAAGGGGAGCATTTATATAAGCATTTTCTTTAAGTAGAGTGTTTATTGAGCCTTCTGAATCCCAAAAAGTTGAGTCTGTTCATCTGGACCTAGTTTTTTCAGTGGGAGAAACGTTTTGTCACTCATGCAAGTGACTGCTTTAGTCTCAGCTGACTGCAGGTTTCCCCAGCCTTACAAACAGCACATTTGCACAATGGCTGAACCTAGCCCACTGAATGAACAATGGGCTGTGAGGTCAGTTCCTTGATCATTAATATGCAAATTGTCATGACCATTGATCAATAACCACTGATCAATGGCCATGAGTACCATTCACAGAGAGTTGGGGAATGGCTGCAATCACAGCAATGTAAGATGGTGAAAGATGTACCCTTAGGCCCCCTCCTCGATTCAGAGATGGTCTTTCCCTTTTCACGTAAATGGCCTCCTTGACTCCGCCTTCAAACCAGCGTTCCTCCCTGTCCAGGATGTGTACATCCTCATCACTCAAAGAGTATCCACTGGCCCGTAGGTGTGAATAGACTGCGGAGTCCTGACCTGACGAGTTGGCTCTTCTGTGTTGTATCATCCGCTTCGCCAGAGGTTGTTTGGTTTCCCTGATGTATAAATCCGGGCAATCCTCCTGGCACTTACCAGCGTACAATACATTACTCTGTTTGTGTCTGGGGACCCGATCCTTGGGGTGGACCGATTTTCAGCGCAGCATTTTTTGGGGGGTTTAAAAGCCACAGAAAAGCAGTGTTTAGAAAAAATGCATCTCAACTCTTCCGGTACTCCTGACACGTACGGGATCACTACGGGTTTTCGCTTAGGCAGCAGTTGTCTTTCTCTCCTGGATCGGCTGGAGCTTTCTTAGGATCCTTCCCAGCTTTGACAAATGTCCAGCTGGGATAACCACATTTACTCAGGGCCTTCTGAATCAGTACTTAAACTGAGTATTTTTAACACAAGTATTTCCACTACTTAAGTGAAGAATGTGTATACTTTCGTCACCTCTGGTTAGCTTGCATTAAGAGAGGTTTTTGTTAGATACCAGACCATCTGAAATGGCTTCCTCCACATCTTTATAGAGATAGCAATACTGGGGAGCGATTTGACATTTTTAGCCAGTTTTTTCAACTTTATGGAGCAACAGGCCAAGTTTACAAAACAGAGAAAATAAGCAGGGCTTCAAAGTCTCTCCCAAGATGCCCTTTGTCATTCCTAAAGCAGCTGCATTGGCATTTTTTGGGACAAACAAATCTGGCTCAATTACATGTTATACAAACCACTCTGAGGTCATGTTAGCCTAACTGTAAATATTTACACCAGGAGGACGTATTGACCACGGACACCATGAAGGCAAGGCCAAGCAGGCTCTTCATGAAGCTGTGGAAATGGACCGGTCTATTGGCCGGGCAGGTCTTTTGACCAGCGACCATGAAACGCTGACCATAGTTACTGCTGACCATTCTCACGTATTCAGCTTTGGAGGCTACACACCCAGAGGAAATACAATATTTGGTATGTAATGACAAGCATATGTTAGATACTGTACAGCTGAAGTGGAGAAATTGCAGTTCTTTACATTACGTCTGGTTCTTCCACAGGTCTGGCTCCCATGCTGAGTGATGTTGATCAGAAGCCTTTCACCTCAATTTTGTATGGAAACGGACCAGGTTACAAAGTTATCAATGGCGCGAGGGAGAACGTCTCTGCTGTTGACTATAGTAAGTAAAAACGTTTTATTCACATTGCTTCAGAATAATGATAAGATAGCGCTTGTTATTTGGGCAGTGGTCAAAGGCAGAGACCGTGGTGGTTCAATACCCGGCTGCTTAAACTGACTTGCAGTTCTACCTGGTGATGAAGAGACCCCAAGATATAGTTGGGCTTACCTCAGTGCTTGTGGAACTAGTCTACTGGAGGATGGCTAGACTTTATTCCACTGTAGAATCACCCACGGTGTGAGGCACTGAGCAGGGTGGGTGTACTTGGAGTGTGTGTGGTGTGCTTTTTCCTGGTAACCAAAATAGGGGTGTTTAACTAGTGTTTCAGGTTTGTTAACACTTAGACATTAAGCATATGCTCAGAGAACCTGAGCTTCTTGGTGTCCTTGCAGGACACTGAAACATGGAGGGATATCACTGGGAGTTAGTCCCTATCATCCCCTTGCGAGTTAAAAATAATAATGACTGCCTGCATCTTTTGTCTCTGGCTCTTCCTTTCAGAGGGAAACAACTACCAGGCCCAGGCAGCCGTACCGCTGAACGCGGAGACTCATGGAGGAGAGGATGTGGCTGTGTTTGCGAAAGGTCCCTTGGCTCACCTCCTACATGGGGTCCACGAACAAAACTACATCCCCCATGTAATGGCATATGCAGCCTGTATCGGGGAGTACAAGGAGCACTGTATGTCACCCAGCGGGTCAGCTGGATTACGGCCAGCCTTCTCCATTGTTGCAGTCATTCTCTCAGCTGCGCGACTTTTGTGCTGACCTTTCCCAGACACCCAACGCTGTTAATGCACTCACTTTAACCACTTATTTTAAGATTTTAATTTGATTATGTTGCTTTATTATTTTTTAATTTGTCTCTCCACTATTTTAAATATGGGACCACCTTTAGACATGTTTATTTTTACGATGATTAACTGACAAAAGTGTAGCGGATAACTAAACAAAATAATCAACCCACTGTGATGCACTGATTTTTTTTTTAAAGGGTGCTGTGGCAGAGATCATTGTTAATTGTGAGATTTCAATTGTGATTTTTCTATTAACTAAGGATTTTCAGACTCGTTCGTCGTCCTTTTTTAATGCAGCCCGTCTCTGTTTAAATAGACCGAATTTGCAAATGTCTGAATTTGTTTCATATTTTAAATGTGCATTTAACAGTCTACCTCACAAGCTTTCAAAGATATGTTCACAATTTGAAGAATTATTATAATTTGTTTTTGTTTTTTTGCCAAAAGAGGCAAATGAATGTATAATTGATGATACATTAAGATCATTTTTTGTCATGCATGTTTTTTTTGCATAATTTCAAAAAAAAAAGAAAAAAAAAGAAAAGTAAAAGAAATATACCACCGATGGTTCTGTCCAAATACAAGTTTTTAAATCTCAAATTCAATGAATGAAATGTGTCTGTTTTTCTGTTAATCTTGTTAACAGTTTTGGTGGGACAAACATGATTAAGTTTTCTCCTTTTGCCCCCATTCTCTGCCCTTCAGTTATATTTTTCCTCCAAATTTTCATTACAGCGCTCTTTTCACTGACCGCTTCAAGCATTTCAGCAGAACAATACTAAAGTCAGATTTATTTACATGTAACCATTTTTACAAAACAAAAAATGAAAAGCAGGCAACAGTGATATATGAGAAAAATTATATGTTTTAGGATGAAAAGGGACAAATTTTCACAAAATGTAATATATCAACACAAAGTAAAAACATTAAAAAATTTCAAACATTTTGTCTCACATCTGTCCAAAAACCCTCTCGACCAGCATCCTTTTTAGGTCATGTCATGCATGTGTGTTGTACTTTTCCATCTGCTTTGTTGTAGCTTGTGTGGAATGTGGGTGTATTGAAACCATTAATTTCTTGGCATCATGTGGTCACTGGGAAAACAGGGGAATCATGTTGACTGAAGCATGAAAAAGGAGGTTTAGTCTAAGCAGGCATGAAATGAAGTCCTCATGTTGTTAGCAGTACTTTCTTAATATCAGGACTGAAAATGGCTCATTTAGGCCCTCAGGAAACATGTCATGATATCAAGTTAACTTTCTCTACTGGTTTATCTTCTTTTCCTCTTCCCAGCTACACATCATTCTGCCATCCCACTTTATCGTTTCTGTTCTCCATTTAGAGAGAGATAGCGTCAGACTGTATATTATGAATATCAAAAAGCCCCGAGTATGCAACTTAACTCACTGATTTTGATGAAATGGTTTTTCAAATACAAAGCACTTGGGTGTGTCTCGTGCATTTGATTCCAGTTGTCTTCTCAGATTTTTTCCATTCAGTCAATGAGCAACAAAGCAAGCAGTGAAAGAAAGTAGTCAGTGTCATGCCTCAGCTTGAATTTTCATGGAAATGCTCGGATCTTAATAGATGTGCAGTTTTCTCAGGGAAGTCATCACCTCTGCTGAGTTCATATTACAACACCACGTTTAAATTCATAAAACTTTCAGTTACACCGTAATTTTCAGTGTCATGCCTCTTCTCATGGGGCCTCTCCCTTTGGCACAATCAATAAGTGTCTACTTTTAGTATATGTCAGTTTACATTTGCCTGACCAAAGGTTTTTTATATAGTGTGTAGACATGGTTAAGATGCCCTGCTGAAGCTGAAACGGAGCATCAAAATGGGGAAGAACGATGATTTAAGTGACTTTGAATGTAGCACGGTTGTTGGTGCCAGATGGGCTGGTCTGAGTATTTCAGAAACTGCTTACCTCCTGGGATATTCCCCCTCAACCGCCTCTAGGGTTTACAAAGAAAAAGGGAAAATATCCAGTGAGCGGCAGTTCTTTGGGAGAAAATGCCTTGCTGATGCCAAAGGTCTGAATGGTGTGACTGCTATGAGCTGACGGGAAGCCAACAGTAAGTCAAATAACCACTCACTGCAATCAAGGTGTGCTAAAGACCATGTACTAAAGATGCCACTCCTGACAGCTAAGAACAGGAAACCAAGGCTACAATTCACATGCACTCAACAAAATTGGAAGATTTAAAAAAACGTTGTAAATGAACTGGTTCTTAAATAGTGCTTTATACAACTTGCTTAATTCACCCATCTACACAGGCACTTTTTTCTATGGTTTTTCCATATAAATGCATTCTATCTAACATTTACACACATTCCTGCTCTCACGGATGGATCAGTGAGCAACTTGGGGATAGTATCTTGCCCAGGGATATTTGACATGCAGACCAGGGATCGAACCACTAGCCTTCTGATTAGTAGATGACCTGCTCTGTCTGGTCTGATGAGTCTCAAGTTCTGCTGCAACATTCAAATGGTATGGTCAGAATCTGGGGTAAACGACAAGAAAGCATGGGCCCACCATGCTTTGTTTCAAGAGTCCAAGTGGATGGTGATGGTGTAGTGGCGGAGGGGTTATTTTCTTGGCACACTTTGGTTTGTCTAAATACCAACTGAGCATAATTTAAAGGCCGTAGCCTGTCTGAATTTTGTTGCTGATAACAGTGTTGCTAATGGCTACTTCTAGCAGGATAATGCACCATGTCACAAAGCTCTAATCATCTCAACCTGAAGACAGTGAGTTCATTGTACTCAGTCCAGTAGAGCACCTTTGTACAGTGGTGAAACAGGAGATTTGCACCATGGATGTTCAGCTGACAAATCTTCATCAACTGTATCAGTATGGACCAAAATCATGAAGCAATGTTTTCAGCACCCTTTGGGAATCTTTAGCACAAAAAATTTAATCAGTTCTGTGAGCAAAAAGGGGCTCCAACACCTTACTAGCAAGATGTACCTAAAGTAATCGTCTATAAGTGACATTCCTCAGCAATGTTGGTCAAGTTACTTGAAAAAAGTAATCAGTAACTAATTACTGATTACTTCCCCCAAAAGTAATCCGATTACTTTACTTTTTGTTAGTTTTAATCTTTTAACTTTATGTATCAAGCAAAAATCTAATTATATGCACCATTCCCTGACTGGAATAAATTTGTTTAATATTTAAACCTATTTTCTGCACATTCCAGCACATAAAATATTTTTTTTGTGTGTTTACACTCAGTCTTTCAAATAGATGCAAGTAAAACACAGCAGAAAATAAATAAAATCAAAGACTAGCGGTCCTTTTGCTCTATGTTCACCTGTAAAGCAGGAGTAGCGTAGGCGGAGGTATACCCTGGTGCAGGTGTGCCGCAGCGGTCAGTGGAAGAATCCGCGAGTTTCTCTGTGAATTTCCCATTACGTCATAGCGCACTCGGTGCTTGCTTGGAAGTTTAGGGGGGTTTTTTTCGCTGTAAAAAGAAGTTTTCTTCCCACGCACAACGGACGCTAATGTTTTTGTCCCTTTTTATGGACTCAAACTCAAAGTAAGGTCAGTACCTCCACGCTTTAAACGCTGCACGCTATACTCTCTCCCGCACTCGATATATGATCCATTGTTGATCTGCACACAGTTTTTGCCACGAATGTCGCGCTCGCTTACGTCACTGTCATGAGACATTCTCACAAAAACATCACGGTTTTAGTAATGCAGTAACGCAGCGTTCCTACGGGAAAGTAACGGTAATCTAATTACCGTTTTTGCAATAGTAATCCCTTACTTTACTCGTTACTTGAAAAAAGTAATCAGATTACAGTAACGCGTTACCGCCCATCTCTGTTCCTCAGGCACCCTACACAACCTTCTACTAATCATGAAGTACCATGGACATTTTTTTCTAAAATAAATAAATAAATAAAATAAAATAAATAATAAAGGAAATAAGAACTAGATCGAATTTTAGGAATTACTATACAGCCATTCATTGGCCTGTTAAAAACACTTTATTTACTGATTGCCTGAAGTTCACCGTGAGTAAATGAGCAACTGAAACATCCAAGCAGCTGGGATCAAGAAAGCATATAGTTCTGCTCAACTAGCCAGCGTTTTCAATAAAACTGCAATTATAGCCTAATGACTGTTTGCCTCAACCGATAAGCCCACTTGTAGTTCACACCAATATCTTGTCAGGATTATACAAGGGGTGTAATGAAAAGGGAGAAATGTAACGTATCATTATGATGAGTAGAATGTATGATTGGACTGAATGGAGGATAGAGAAGACTAATAGAAAGCTTCGTTAAATGGTGCAACAAGCACCTAAACTAAAATCCCTGAGGAGAATCAGCAAAACCAATGAGCTTGAGGTGAAACCACCAGAAGTACAGAAGCCTCCCCTTGTCCTGGTTATTACTTTGGTATAGGAAGTGAAGAATGTGGTCTCCTGCAAGTACTGAAATAAAAGTGCCATCCTCTTCAATGAGGAACAGAACAAACTGTTTTTTTTCCTGTGGAGACACAATCATGGTGATTAATGGAGATCACAATGTGGGCTTCTTGACCTTTTGGCTATAAAATATGATTAATTATACCTGAAAAATTCTTTGTGAGGTGACCTCGACCTTTAACTAACACATTTGAATTAGCTTCCTGGAATCAAGTTTAATGTTTGTGCCAAATTTTAATTCCTTTAAGAAAGTTGAAAAAAAAAGGAAGCCACTACACAAAAAAGCTCCACCAGACCTCTCTCCTCAGACCCAGAATCATTCAGTTGCCTTCTCTCATTTATGTTACATCCCCTGTTGCCTTTATGGTTTCTGGTGTGAATGTTGTTACACAAGTTGTACATGTCGATGTATATAGGTTTATATTGATGTTAGAATGTTACTGTGTAACCGAAACAAAGGCTGGTTGCTGTTAAACAGTGTTTCTGCCGTATTTATGCTCTTTGGCAGTAAGCTTTTGTTGGCCCCCTAGTGGTTGCTGTGCATAGCAGGAAATGTGTTTGGACTTACTGTTTTTCTGTGCTTTTTGTGACGTTGTTTTACATTGTAGCAGCTACAATTGCGGGAACCACCAGAATACACATGTTAAATGTTTTCTGTCTTCTGCAGGTACGTGCGCTTGTTAACGGTCATTTTGTCTGTAAAGCACAAGCAAGTGAAAATGTAGTGCGCTACTGTAAATTTGTCCACTAGAGGACAATGTTTAGCCGGTGATACTGTTTGCTGAGACTTCTGTACCCTGTTATTTTGTTTTATACGATTGTGAAATGTATTTTTATAAGTCATAAGATTTATTTTTGTGTACAAGTTCAGTGTGACAGACAGTAAAATTGAAGAAATGATTATTTTCCATCTTTTCTTTATTAAGAAGTAGATTATAAGTCTGTCAACACAAGTTGCGTTTGCACTGTGAGGGAGCTACAATTGCGGGTACCACCAGAAGACACATGTTAAGTGTTTTCCATGTGTTCTGCAGAAAAAAATGTGAAAAGCCAACCTTTCTGAGCGTCTGTGATTTATGAAGAGCTGGAAGCGTTACATATGCAAAGAGGAAACTTTGTCATATCTGGCTGATAGCGTATTGTTTTTCCAGTTTATTCCCATCCTTCCCCAAGCTCTTAAGGAGTACCAGTTAAAATTAGACAAGAAGGTCACATGCTGTACTTTAATGATAACTCAAAGGAAATGTAATAATAACAGAGCATCATGTACTTCAAAAATAAACTCATGGTGTCTTGAAAGCTGACTAAACTGTCTAATAAGACAGCTGACAGTTGTCTGAGTGATTTTAGATTATTGTAACAATATGGTTAGCATGTTGCCTAACAAATCAAGTCAAGAAAGCCTTTATTTGTCACATGCAAGGGCGGGACAGCATGAGAACAGAAAACAAAAAAAAAACTCCTCTGCACAAAGAGCACATAAATGTCCACATCACAACATCATGAAGCACGTGACAAGCAACAGGGGTGGGTAAGGGGTGAGAAGTAAGCCGATCCAGACACTGCCATCCTGCCCTGCAGCTATTCATCCAGTGCTGGGCCCAGACCCGCTGTCCGACTCGGCCTTGGAGATAAGCGTACAAGGGTGTTTGGAATGAAGAGTCTAAATACAGTTTGTTATCAGGGGAGAAATTGTTTGTTCTGTTCAGCTCCAGCCTTGAGACTGCAGCTGGTGCCGATATGGTAGCCACATGAAATAATGGTGGTGTTCTTGCTTTAGTGCGAACCACTGCATGTCAATTTTACAGTCGATCTAATGTCCATCACTGGTTCCTCACCATTCCTGTTGGAGAGCCATGAGCCTCTCCACGATGTTATCCAGCTACACCGAGATGTTATCCAGTTTG
>NW_005187435.1:1755395-1764934 GCF_000239375.1 Pundamilia nyererei | reverse complement strand
ATGTCTTCAATAGGCTCTCCTGAACCCAGGCTTCTCATCGAGAAGAGGGTGTCAATTGGATTCAGGGACCAGTTGATCAAATCCATAATTCCTCTTTTAGGTTTTAGAGAACGGACTGTGAGACTCTTCAAGGGTAGAGGGAGAGAAGCAGACAAGACCAGACAGAGACATGAGAAAGCCAAGCAGGAAAGATAAGGGAAGGGAGAGGGAGAAAGTGCGACCGCCTTCGTCAAGAGCCAGAGAGATGCACAGGTCCTGGGTTTGAATCTACCACCCTGCTGGGGCCTTTTTGTGTGGCCTTCGCATGTTCTTCCTGTGTCTGAGTGGCGTTCCCTTCAGGTACTCCGGCTTCCTCCCTCAGTCCAAAGACATGCAGTGAGTGGGCTTCAGTTAACCGGTGATTTAGAATTGCCAGTAGGTGTGAATGTGAGTGTGATTGGTTTTCAGTCTCTCTGTTAGTCCTGTGACAGACTGGCGACCTGAAAAGGGTGTACCCCCCCTCTCATTCTGTGGCTGCTGTGATAAACTCCAACCCCACTGTGACTCTGAATTGGATAAGTGGAAGAAAATGGATGGATGGACATCCAGTGTGAAGCTTACTCAGGCAAGAAATGTAAAGGTCTTTCATACTGTAGCGGAAGAAAACACCCAAACAACAATTAAAACTGCACATATACTGCATTAAAAACATTTTTTCCCTGTACAGCCATAAATAGTTAAAAAAAAAAAATCACAGAATTTTTCAAAAAACAGATAAGAAGGACACTAAATATAAGAAATATGTTCGGCTCAAGTGTGAATAAAATGTGCGTAAATGTAGCTGAAGAAAAGAGCTAGAACTGTTGCCTTAATAGCAATATAAACTCAATTTATTATTTAAATCAAAGAAGCTCTAATCTTTTCTAAAGATTTTGTTTTTCAGACAGAAACTTAGGTGTTATATATGACAGTTCGATGTCTCTTGAGAAACACTCTAAACAACTTGTCCAGAACTGTTTTTATCATCTAAGAAACATTTCTAAACTCAGGCTACTGGTGTCAAAGGCAGAACTTGAGATGATTATTCATGCTTTTATCTCTTCTCGTTTGGATTATTGTAACGGTCTTTTTACGTGTCTCAACAAATCAGCTCTGGATCGCCTTCAGTCTGTACAGAATGCAGCGGCAAGACTTTTAACTGGTACAAACAAAAGGTCACACATTACTCCAGTTTTGGCTTCTCTTCATTGGTTGCCTGTAAATTTTAGGGTTCATTTTAAAATTTTAGTTGTAACTTTTAGAGCTCAGCATGGTGAAGCTCCCCAGTATATCTCTGACCTGTTGAAACCTCATGCTTCATCCCGAGCACTTAGGTCTTCAAGTCAGAGGCTACTGGTGGTCCCACGTACTAGGTTTAAAACACGTGGGGATCGGGCTTTTCAGGTACTGGCACCTAGGCTGTGGAACTCTCTGCCGTTGTCTTTACGCTGTCTAGACTCTACTGACTTTTTTAAAAAGCAGCTGAAGACATTTTTATACAAACGGGCTTTTAATTAATTTTAACTTGTATGTCTGATCTTATTGTAAAGCACTTTGTGATTTTTATCTGTGAAATGTGCTATATAAATAAATTTTACTTACTTACTTAAGTGTGATCTTTCTTCATGCTAATGTTCCGCTTTAATTAAAGATGGAAAAAATGGTTGGGTATAGCCGAAGAGATGTCACTGAAAGCTCGGATGTAATGGAAAAACTGAACAGATATAGATCTAAAAAGTTATGACTGTGTCATCAAAGTGTCACTCGCCCTGAAACGGCTGATATGAAATCGCTCATCAAAAACTTCACCTCAATCAGCCTGAACAGAGTGCTGTGACAGCTCGATGTTTTCCATTTCGCACCCTCTACGTGTCTCCCTCCCTTTGATTGGGTCACTTTTACTTTTATGTTATGACATTTTGTATTAATAGTCTTTTGTCTCTGTATCAGAGACCCACTCTACAATCTGTGTCATGATCTCCAGACCCCTGATTCACAGTGGACATGGCTGAATAATAGGGGGAAAAAAAGAGAGAAGGAAAAAAGGAGAGGGCTGGGATTCAGAGGCTCAGACAGATCAAACTGAGAAAGGAAGGCAAGGCTGACAGCTGCAGGGCTGCGGTATAAAAGGAGCAGTGAGGCTGCAAGAAGATGCTAATTCTCTCCCTTTTCGAAGCAGAGATTTTCCTTGGGGCAAAAAATAAAATTAACAACCCACTCGATAATCTAGTTCATTTGAGCACATTTAAAAATCGTGATAGTTTATAGTTTTAACTGCTATCACAATTTTAAAGAAATAAGTTAAATCAATAATGATTCACTGCATTATTCAGTATGCAAAATATTTGCTTTTGCATACAAGAGGAAAGGAATATTTACTCTCTCACCTAGCTGTGATGAAGTTTGATCTAATGTGTTGCATTTATACTGATTTCTACAGAGTTACTATTACACTTGGTAATTCTTTTAGATGCTGCATTAAGTACATTTGCCATTGTGTCTTGCACATTTCCGGAACTGTTTATAGTCTCAATATTATATATTTCCTTTTAGTAAGAGGTTAAATACCCTAATGGTCTCTCTCCACACCCCCCACAGCCTCATTTCACAGAGGGAGGCACCCATGAGGGCCAGTCCCTGTGCACCTAATGAGGGCATGAAGACTCAGGTCTGTGCCCTGACTTCTGCATTCACTTTCTCCATTTCTCCTCCATACAGCCTCACAGTCATGAATATAACGGCCTAAACTGTCCTCCCAAATGTGCAGGGAATGAAGACTGCGGCAAATGAATGAACTTTAGAGTGACACCATCCGCCGTGGCCAAATTTATGGAAGGAAAAATCTGCAATAAAGTCAGGGAGGGATATGCTCAGCAAATTTACATGCTAAGTAGAAGCACATGAAGCCAAGCTTTTAACTTCACAAAAAAGAGTGCACCTTATCTACAATTGCCTCAGTGCAAAAAAAAAAGAAAAGAAAGTTTGAATTCTTTTGAAGTAATGACACAAAGAATAATGACTAACATTAAAAATTAGACATACGTCAGTGTTGGTAGCTGGTTTCTGTGCTCTTGAGGCATTTAATGAAACAAAGCTACACTTCGTTGGCTTGTTGGCAGGCTGTGAAACAGGTTACTGAACAAGCTGCCATGTCAGTGGTTATAATGTGAATTTTCACTTTTAAAATGTTGAAATTATGCTATTTGTGTGTCACTTGCTGCATTCACGCACTGTAAGCCATTGATAAGCTGACACTTATTTTCTGCTCTGGTGCCTCTTATTATACTGTCACAGGATGTGCAGTCATTCTTTCATCCGGTGGCCTCAGAGACAAACGATTGATGGCAGTCTCGATCACTGTCTGAGAACTCTGACCGACCTCTGCATGTGTATCTAAATTCCAGGTGTGAAGAAAAGTATTTGCATTGGATTCACTTTATAGGTACACCTTGCTAGTACCAGCTCACAACTTACTTAAGCATTTGTGGCATTCGTAGATTCCTATTGAAAAGAGCATTGAAGTGGTTTTTACTGCAGATGTGTCAGCTGCATAAATTGTGGTCATAAAGGGAGGGGTATAGTCTGCAATCATACTCAGGTAGGCTGTGGCATTTTAAGGATGCTCAGTTGGTATTAAGGGTCCCAAAGTGTGCCAAGAAAATATCTTCTTCTGCCGTACCCCATCTGCTTTATGCTTCAACGTGCTGTGCATTCAGAGATGCTCTTCAGCATGCCTTGGTTGTAATGAGTGGTTATTTTAGTTACTGTTGCCATCCTATCAGCTCGAAGCATTCTGGACAGTTTCCTCTGGTCTCTGGCATCAACAAGGCATATTCTGCCATGGTGCTGGGTCAGTGACCAAGCATTCTGTGTTTATTATTATTATTATTGTTATTATTATCTGATGATTTGATGTTTATTTTGATCATGTACTCTAGTTGAGAGTTTCTTCCTGTGCCTCCTTTGTTGTGTGCCAGGTTATTCCTGTCTGTGTGCTCTCTCTGTGCTCTGAGTCAGTGTCGGTAGTTCAGTCTGTGGGTTACGGTTTTACTTTGAAGGCCTGCGTCTCTTGCCTCGTCATGTTAATTAGGATCAGCTGTGCCTCCCTGCGGTTTGCCATTCCGTGTTCCCTCTGTGTGTGTGTGTGTGTGTGTGTGTATATATAGTGTGTGGTTGCCTGTGCTCATTGTTGGTCTGTCTGCATTAGTTGGTGTGTCATTGCATCTCTCTGCTCACCATCCCATGTTTCTCCCTGCTACATGTTTTAGGTTAGTTCATTAGTTTTCCCAGCTCAGGCCATTCCTTAGTTCTGTCCTTACCACCCTTGCTTTTTGTTTGTACTTCACTCATTGTAAATAAACGCTCACTCGCATCACAGCCGTTGCCTGCATTTTGGCTCCTTTATTCATAAACACCACCGCTTGCCCCACAAACCGCAACATTTTCTCCGTAAACACGAGAGATGATTGTGTGGGAAAATTCACCAACCACCATACCACATTCAAAGCCACTTAAATCACCCTTGTTCCCCAGTCTGATGGTCAATTTGTACATCAGGAGGTGTTCTGGAACATGTCTACAGGTTTACATGGACTGAGTTGCTCCAGTATGATTGGCTGATTAAATATTTGTGTTAATGAGCAATTGTACCTAACAAAGTTGGTGAGTCCTCTGCTCTGAAATGTCAGAAAAGTCAGACTGGGTGTGTGTTATCAATTTTACTTTCATTTATTTTTCATTTATTTTGTTTGGATCTGGATTGGTCTGGAGATCACAGCCCTGCGACAGAGCAGAGACCTGTCCAGGGTCCACTGGACGGATGGATGGATGCATTATTAATGAATTGCATGAAACACAGTGATACAAAACCATGTGTGACTTTCTCAAAATAAGTGCAAATTTTAATTTGGATGACTCTCGGAGGACATGTCATACATGTGCTGAGCCTTGTGAAACATCACATGCAAAAGATTTCCTCAAAAAAGTGCCAGCCCCTCCCAAAAAGTAAAAGTTTAATAAAGTGTGAACCAATCCCTGATGCCAGCCTAATTTTTGGCAGTGATAAAATTAAACTGAAGGAGTGTTTTGAAAGTTTAACATTAGGCTTTAGTTTTAAAATGTTTATGATGAAAATGATTATTAAGCTCGAAACTGATATAGATAGATACTGTCCAGTGCCTGCCAATATTTTGTCCTTACAGGAGAACACGAATGATAAAACTGCCCCAAACAAACAGGAAGTACAGACTTCCTGTGGGCTTTACTGTACCAATTAAAGCAGTATTCTTCTGGGAGAAAACACATTAACCAAACAAAGTTAGACATGACTGCCTGTACCTTGGTCTACAAGCTGTGTACGGCTTTATAGGCAGACTTACAAATAAATTAATGCCTCCTTCAGATATTGCTGAGAAGCTAAGGTGAGGTGTGACTGTCTGAATCTCTATCAGGTGTTATGGCCATGAATATCTCATGTGAAACATTTTCCAAGCATAAGACGGTTACCATAGAGGCAGACCATTTACATTAGAGTTTGCATGGTCGTTTGATTATGCAACCACAGGCTTTGATTGTGACATGCTGGAAAATAATAGAAAAAAGAGGGGTGGGTGGGGGGTTTGGACAGGGAAAGGGTGAGCTTAGCGGAATACATCTTGAAGTAGAAATGAAATGCATGAAGAAAACTGTAATAACCTACACAACAAAATGACTCACAAAGCATAAAATAACCAGGATGTGACTAATAGCAAACAAATGTTTGGGAGAATTGTATGAGTCAACTGATTGAAGGGAATTCCACAGAATCTGTGCTGGAAAAGTATTGTGTAAAGTTGAAACTGGTGACCCAAGCTTTGTCCAGTCGCAGTTACCTAAGTATTACATTTTTATATCTGTCCAACATGCTCATAATGTGACTCAAGATCATCAAATTTCAGAAAATTGTTAGAAAAAAAGGTTTGGGAGCACACTGTGTCTTTTAAACTCTAACCAGTGTGGTAAGACCCAACCCCAGATGTGGAGTAAAAACTTAAAGACATCAAATAAAAGCTTTGAAACTTTAGGCTAAGTTGTTAAATAACTCTATATTGAAAAGCTGAATGCTCCTGTCATTATTTTAGATAGGGTATTGATTTACTTTCATAAGCCAAGATTATTGTATTTTTCAAGCGCCTTCCAACAACAGAATACAAAGTGCTTCATGTAAGACATCAAGAAAAAATATGAAAGAAATGGAAGTGAATATAAAAAAGGCAATTTAAAAAGACACATCACTGTTTTTCCCCCATATTGAACTTTTGGTTTGTATGCTTCATCTCTGCTCTGATGTTCTTTTCTCGTACATTTCCTCAGAGCACAGCTTTCAAGTGAAGGAGAGTTGATCTCTTTTGTAGTCTCCTGGCTCCCCCCCTCTGCCCTCTCCTTTTAGTCCTCCGTCACCTCCCCCACCCACTGTCTTGACTCTCCTACACAGCTGCATGCATAAGTTGATCCAAACAGTGAACGTAGTGCTATTCCCCTCCCCAGACCTTAAAAAAACGGTGGGAGAGAGGACGCCAAGCCAAGCCTTAATGAGCTTCTTATGCCAGGAAACAGTCACTGCAATAGATTAACCAGGGCAATTCAGAAATCTGAGAGACTTCGGGCACTTACTTTTACAGATGGAAACAGTTAACAAACCTCTAAAAATGCACAAAAAGAGCAGAGTTTACAGCATAAACAGAGTCACATGTCTTCCAGTACACCAAGCCTACATGACAAGCCAAGGGATCATGAGTCAAAACTTGGCTGAACTAAAACTGTCATAACTCACCTTGTCTGACTGAAAAACAGCTATGCCTTAGTAGTTTCATTATTAGATAAGCTAACCTTTTGGTCTGTTCCAGATTTATATTGACAATCCTTTGGATTTTCTACATGGGATTAAGTAAAACAGGGAAGTTTCATTTTAATCTTTCACGTGACAATTTATGCACACTTGTCAGATGGAAGTACCAGATGTGTCTTTAACCAGCAAACTGAAGTCAGCAAGGTGGTTTTACTTGTGTTTTTATAAGGACTCAGCATTGATCTGTTCTGTTAGATGAGAAACTCACAGGAGATTCTTAAGGCAGGAAAATCAATCATCCAGCTCTCGCTCTACCACAGTTCTCCTATTGAGTAATGACACGTCTTGATAACAATCTGGAATGTTAGCTTTTAGATTTGTTGCTGTGGAGATGGCTTTTACTGCACGTCATACTTTGCCTGACCTCCTTAAACTCTCGTATTCATCTGAAAATTACTTGCCAAGTAGAGTTAGTATCCAATTAACCTGATTGGTGCATCCAAATGGTTTCTCCCACAGGCTTCTCCTGTTGATAATGCTCCCAATTAAAATAGAATTTGAAGCCTTTTCCTTGTTACATGGAAATGAACAGAAGGTCCCATTAGTCTTCAATTACAGATGGCTCCTAGTTGTTTATTCAGTACAGCAGCACATGAGTGGCTGCTTCAAACAGAGGGCTCTTTGATGGATGTTAATGAGAGACAGTTGGCATCCACGTATTTCTGACCAAACCTTGAAAGTTAATCATTATATATACAATCTTCCTTTCACTGGGTGGAAGCCACAGCAAAGCAAACCTGGTCTATAGCTTTCTGTTGATTAAACTCTAAAAGATGTCCGCTTCTATTTAACCTTTAGACCAAAGACATTTCTGGTGGATACTGACAGATTATGAGAAATCTTTACTTATTTGCATCAGTCCCATTCCTAAAACTCATCTCATCCAGCTCATAGAAGGACACAAATGTGCTGCTCATTCAAGTGTAATCCCATACTACTGAAGCCAAACTTCCTATTAGTCCATCTGGCTATAAAATGAGATTAATTGGGAGAGAAAGAGAGAGAGGTTGGATTGGCAGATTTTCTTTCTCTAAATTGTATTTTCATGTTTTCCCTCAAAGATAACATACAGTATGATAAATCTAACAAGATAAAAAGACATATTTTGAGGGCATTAACAAGAAACAGAAAGGTACATAAACAAATCGTCACTCTCATTTCTAATAAGTAATTTTCTCATTGTTCTAAATGGCGTTTTAACCAGTGTAGACTGTTACATGAACATTTTGTAGTACACTATCATCATGCCCACCTCAGAAGTTGTGTGAAAATGATCTCTTTGCATGCATAGATACATATTAAAATGAAGCTTATGTGTAAATTCAATAAGGCTGATCTGTAATCAGTCATCTGCCTGCTTTCCTGGGTGTTAGGCTGCTTTTCTGTTCTCTAAACGCTATCGCTGTCAATCTCAGTATTGTCATCATTACTCCATGTTCGGGATTAAACAATTATCAAACGCACAGGTGAAGAAATGACACTCAGACACTTTGACAGTTAACGTGCACGGGTGAAGACTCAGAGAGACTCACACCGAGTCGCAGGCGTTTCCTTTATTTAACAAGCATAGCAGTTCCTGTTTTTCATGTTCGTGTGTGGGTGCTGTTTGTGAGTCAACTTCTGCAAAACTCAGCTTTGTGTGTTAATCTCATGTGGTCTTATCATATGGCTTATATGGCTTACAGTTTACTGTTTAGAAGCTGGGCTGCAGCTTCTAAATATGAACACTATTATTATGAAGCAAAGCATAAAAACATTTCCCCATAACACTCCATTAGTCCAATCATCTTCTTGCCCGCCTTCTTTGGGCCAATCAGCCTCCACTTTGCATAGTTTAGATCCGTGATCACCATCACGCTCCCTTTCAGGCTTTCATTTGTATAACCCTACTCCTCCCCATCTCCACCTCACAGGCATCTCTGTCAGAGCTTGATCCTGGCCTCAGTCTTCATCTTCACCGCCAGTGTCTAGACTATGGGGGTGGGGGGGATTCTGTTTTGCCATGATGGGTCATCGAAGTCTAATCGACAAATACATTAATTTCTCTATCTCAGTAAATCATGTTCGATTGTTCCGAGTGATCTCTCGTTATTGGACTGTGATTGTGAATAGTTTTATACACTTAACAGTGATCAGTTACTAAAACATGAACCGATAAAGACAAAAACATCAGAGAAGGTAGTATAAATTAATTTCCATCCCTCCATTTTCTTAATCAGACAATTAGGTGGGTTGTGTGGGGCTGATGCCTATCGCTGCTGTCTTAAAGCCAGAGGTGATGGTACACAGGGGGAAACAGGGCAAACACCTAGAAACAGCCAACCTTTCATACTCGCACCATGGCTCAATCACAAAAACATATGTAACTGATCTTATTTTCTACAAAAATCTAATTTCACACTGCGCTGCTTAAAAAAGTTTAAGGACAAACAGTTATCAAGCAGAAAAGAAAATCTTATTTATCTACAGTAAAAGACATTTTATCCAGATGGCCAAATTACGCAAAATTATTTTAGCTGTAATTATATGCAGGTTTATTTTAGAAATAAGTTCTGCACCAGACTATAATCACCAGTGTTGGGCAAGTTACTTTGAAAAGGTAATTAATTATAGTTACTAGTTACTTCTTCAAAAA
>NW_005187435.1:1753433-1754573 GCF_000239375.1 Pundamilia nyererei | reverse complement strand
TTTTTTTTTTGTTGTTGTTTTTTTTGCTCATAAGCAGAGAGTGCTTGCTAGCGCAGCTGCTTAAAGCTGTATCGTCCAGATTAGTTATATAGTTAGCTACTTCCGTGCAACTGATATAAAATGCGGTGAGGTGAACACAGCTTCAACCGTCTGTTTGTTGAAAAATAGTAACGGACCGCATTTTCTTGTTAGTAACTGTAAAGGTGTTGTTACTTGTAACACTGTTATTCCCATCACTGATAATCACCCACCTGTGCAAGTAATTTTTAAATGTTTTTTTTAAACAATATCAACCATATGGTGGTTTTAGATGAAATAGTCAGTTAACTTCACTCTGTTATGACTGTAAATGTATATAATTTCAAAGCAATGATTGTAAAAGCTTTCTGGCTCTAAAGGAGGATTTTGGTGTTTATTTGATTTGCGGTTTGCATAAGTTTGAACACAAAAAAACCTCTGTCTCAGTTTTCTGGATGTGTGTATGTTCCTATCTCAGATCTATATACAGTCACGAGAGAATGAAAAAAAAACCCTTTAATCACTGAAAAGTCTGCAGGAAAGGACTGTTTGCGTTGGTGGGTCAAATGTCTATCAGTGCATGCTAAAGCTTATGTTTTTCTTTCTGTGTGTGTGTGTGTGTGTTATGGCTGTGAAATTTAGCGGGCCAAAAGTAAAAAAGATTGAACGGTTGTTCAGTACATTCACTGACTAAAATTTGTTTGTCCTTTCAGTTGCCTGAGCAAAATATTGGTGTAAAAATCACAAAAGAAAAATGTTTCCAAAATAAAGGCGCCTATTGTTTTAATCTAACGCAAAATTACATTAGGAAATGTATTTTTAGTTTAGTGCTGCCAGCGCTGTGTTCGGAAAAAGTAGACTTAGTTTTATGCTCTTGTCTTAGAAACACAACATAATGAATCTTGCGCATTCTTTAAGCTCTGTTTCAGTGAAAACAAGCGTAAGATTCTCTAACCCTCATCGATTCTGGATGTCCCAGTGCTGGGATCGCTTCTGTTATGGCCCTAGCTGGGCCTCCTCCTGAAGGTGCCTGTGTGGGCGTGTCCCACCACCTCTTCTGCCTGAGGTGCCACCTTTCCCTGTTACACAGCTGACTCACGTCAGTAATTAAAAGTATTTAAG
>NW_005187435.1:1746040-1752971 GCF_000239375.1 Pundamilia nyererei | reverse complement strand
GGCACTCTTTTGTTATTTTGCCTTTTTTATTTTCGGAGTAATCCTGGGCGGGGATTAGTTCCCTGTTGGGGGTAGGCAATTCAGGGCTCCGGTCGCTGAAGTTCTGCCTTTCAAGTTGCCTCGAGCCCAGCACGCTCCAGAAGATCGGTAGGTAAAGTTTGTTGTGCTTAGGAACTGGGTAGGTTGTATTTATTAATGTGTGTGTAGCAAAAGGTAAGTTGGTCAAGAAGAGTAAGTTGTTCGGTTACCATTAATTGTTGGCTAGCCTGTGAGAACTGGCACAGGTGTGTGTGGTGGTTTTCTTCAGGCTGAAATGGCGTTCCAGTTGAATCAGCTGGAGCTGACGAGCACTGGGCCTACATCTGTTGGTGAACAGGTGTCCAGAGGCTCGTTTATGAGCAATAACATCCACCTGGTTCCAGTTTTCTGTGAGTCCAGTGTTCATAGCTTCTTTATTGCATTTGAACGCATAGCGACTGCACTGCAATGGCCTCAAGACATGTGGTGTGTGATGTTACTATGTAAATTGACAGGTAAGGCTCAGGAGGTTTGTTCTGCTTTGTCGATGGAGGACTGCTTAGTTTATGAAAAGCTTAAAAGTGCTGTCCTCCAAGCCCATGAACTCATACCTGAAGCCTATAGGCAGCACTTTAGAGGTTTGGAGTTGGCACAGGGCCAGTCCTACCTTGACTTTGCTAGGGAGAAGGCAAAGCTCTTTGATAGGTGTTCTGCAAGCCAGGTTAACGACGTGGGGTCCATACGTGAGCTTATGCTGGTGGAGGATTTTTAAAACTCTGTTCCTGAGTCTATTTCTTGTTATTTAAGTGAGCAAAGGGTTTCCACTTTACAGCAGGCTGCCATACTGGCAGATGAGTTTACCCTAACTCATAAAACAAATACTGTAGAATGTGACATTCCTTCTCACTGTAATACATCTTGGAGAGCTAGGAGGGAGCCAGCTAACAAGGCTGAAAAAGTTGTGGTTTCGAGACCCAAAATGAAGCTGTGTTTCTTCTGCCACAAACCTGGACACCTCATTGCTAACTGTTTGAAATTGAAACTCAAACGGAAAGCCGACTCAAAGCAAAAAGGGCCTGCTTTGAGAAAAGTTAGTCGTGGTTCTCAAACCGACAAGGTTGCCAGGCCTAGTAAAAGGCTACACTTGGAGCATAATTGCTCAATAGTGTCATGTAGTCGGTGTGAGAGGTCCACTAACCCTGAGCTGCTGCTGGTTGACAATGTCCCAGTTCCTCAAAATGACCTGCAGGTGGACAGATCATGTATAACACCACCACTCAGACCTGCACCCCTGACTAACAAACATGCCTGTACCCGTGACCTGAGCAATCGTCTGAAAACTGTTGCGGTAAGGTCTTCTGACTACTTGCTGTGTTCTCCACATGTGATGGCTCAAAAAAGCCCTGGTTATCACATGAGACATTGTTTTGAGGGTCTGCGGCCACCCTCGGTAAGTATTTTGAGCCCATTGAGATGGGGTTGGCAGCTTCCGCAGACAATGCCTAACCTTTGCTACTGGGTTTTGGTAGGTGGAAAGCCTGCAATTTGTTGATGCGACGGTTACGGACTTGATTAGTTGTTTTGGTTATCATAATCATTTGACAAACCATGGGTTTGTATTTATGGGAGGGGGTGTTACGGCCCTAGCAGGGCCTCCTCCTGAAGGTGCCTGTGTGGGCGTGTCCCACCACCTCTTCTGCCTGAGGTGCCACCTTTCCCTGTTACACAGCTGACTCACGTCAGTAATTAAAAGTATTTAAGCCCAGGGAAAGGTGAGCTCTGGGCCAGAGTGCCATTAGTGTGTTTGCAGCTAGTGAGCTGTGTTTTGGTGGTTTTCAGCTAGTGAGCTGCATGTCCGTGTTTTCAGCTAGTGAGCTGCTCTTTCTTTTTGACTTACGTTTTACTTTATTGACCAACGCCTGAGTTTTGTTTGTTTTTCTTAAATGGTGATAGTGGCTTGTCCGTCTCTTTTAGTTGAGCTACTTTAATAAAACTCTTTAATTTAACCCTTTTGCCTCCTTGACTCCTTTTTCTGACATGGACACCTTTTGTTACTCCCCCCTCACTGCCTAGACCCCTCAGGGGAACGTAACACTTCATATCTTTCATAATATTGCAAAAGAATAACATTTTGAAAGTGTTGCCAAAAGATGGCACATTCACCGAATACCTAATAACAGTAATGAACATTGGCGGGGGCTTTAATTGCAGTTTAGAATTTGTTTTTTATAGGATGGAAGTAAAAATATCTATTTTTGCCAGGGCTTTTCATATCTGACTATGGTTTAATCTTCTGTATATCGAAAGTATCTTTTTCATTGAGCCATGATTGTTTCTTTTGGCCTTAAATTTTAATAGAAGAACATAAACATAAAACCTATACTCTGAGGTCTGTTGTCATCTCTGTATTGTAAAAGAAACATACTTTTGTTCATTATAATATTTATTCACTAACAAATAAAATTATCTGGTGTTTTAGCATGCGAAAACTCCCAAATACAAAATGTGCTTGATTACAATATCTCAAATATTTGTGAATCAAACTGCTCTTGTTTGCTTGCCTACGGACTATAAATTGTAATGTACATGTAATTAGATAAACAGATCCTCAGTCCATAGGTTTGAATGAAGCTGAAAGAGGCTGAAATGACAGTAGATTCAATGTATGTGGAAAAACTGAGATATATCTTTGTAATTGCAACCCTTTTATAGGCAGATCTGCTCTTACCTTGTTTTGAAAGTCGATTGACGTGTAAATAATAAATAACCTGAGGGTATTAGTACTTTCAATACAACAGACATTGGAGTCTTTGATTGTGTAGATTAGTATGCAAGAGACAAACATCTTCCTTTTATAATGTGTGTTGGTGCTGCTGTAAATATTTACACCTTCTGAGGTGCATCTGAGGACTGACTACAAGTCAGTGTCTGCATGGAAAATAAACAAGTGTAAGCACTTGACAGAATGAATATTTTCACTGATGAATGCACAAATTAAATGAAATGATAAACTCAAGAACTGAGTAAATAAAGCCAAAGATGAACGTTAACATATTTATAACTTTGTAACTGCCTCAAAATCATAGATTTCATAGAACTGCACGTAAACAATTAATTTATAATAATTATAATGATATGTGGGTTGACTTTTAAACAAGCAAGACTCGTTTATCAGATCAGAGGTTAAATATTAGTGCAGTATTCTTGAAATTAAGTGTACTTAAGTCATTCTTTATTCCAACTGATTGTTTCATCCAAGATCAAATGGTCAAACATTAAACTGTGATATATTAAACTAAATATTTATCAGGCTACGGATGCTGTGACTCTACGGTCACGCTTTTCTCATAATTTGTAGACAGCTAGGTGTACAAATGTTTGGATAATGGCAACTTTTTTGGGGATTTTGGCTCTGTACAGACGCACCACTATTTTTCGAAGAGTTTAACAAACAAATTGAATGAACTGTTTTGGAATTTTTGAAAATTTGATTCCCCATTTTCAAAGAGTCAAATGTAAGAGCAGTTTCACGGTCAGGTCAGTCTCTCATTATTTCATGACAAGTGTGACAGATAAAAGATCTGAAGGTGATTCCAACTGTTCAACTTGCATTTTGTAGCTGTTCAGTTCAACTCTTAATATAAGGTCAAAAGAAATGTTGATTCAAGCGAAGGAAGCCATCATTGGCCTCAAAAAGCAAAATAAACCCAATATAGAGAAAACAACTTCAGGGGTGGTCACATCAACACTCTGGTACATTCTCAAAAACAAGGAATGTACTGGCCAAACATCCTGAAAGATGACAGAAGACAACTAAAACAACTTCATAACATTTAACCAAGTCAAATAAACTTGGCAAAGTAGCCGTATCATGGTCAAAGTCTCCAATCAAGAAACATTTTCATTAATAGAAATACAGAGTGTTTACAACAAGATGGAAACCACTTTCTACACTTAACAACACAAAGGCCAGATTAGACTTTGTTAAAAAGCATCTAAGAAAATCTTTGGTGAGATGAAAGCTAGATTAAATTGTACCAGCATGATGGGAAGAGAAAAGTATGGGAAATGAGAAAAACAGGTCATGCTCTGAAGAATACCACATCTTTTAATCACGATATGGGGAATGTTATCCCATATGGAAAAGATATATATAAATCTTATAAAGTTTGTATCTGTCTTGTGTGAATCTTGTATGAAAAGCATATAAGAGTGAAAACAGATATAAGATCCCTTGAAAAATTATATAATGAAACTTGTATGTTTTGGATACTTACTAAAACAATATATGAAAGTAATGAGAAAGTGGCCACTTTCATGAGTAAATCATGTAAGCCTTATATGATTTACTCATGAAAGTGGCCACTTTCATGAGTAATCACATATAAGTTTTTACTATTTCTTTTCCATATGGGATGGCATAGGCATGTATGGACGTGAGTGGAACCAGGTCACTATAGGTGTTTTTGATAATGTGTGCTGATAGAAGTAGCAGGATGATACAGGGCTATACATGTTATATATACATAGATTCAGCCAAATACTGCAAAGCTGTAATGGTGCAAATGGATTATGATGCAAAGCATACTGTGGGTATCAAAACATCTACAATTCCTGCAAAGTCTGCAGTTTAATCACTAATAAAAATATGCATTACATGGAACCCTATCATGATTGACTTCACAATATCATGACGTGCAATAAGAGCAATAAGATAACGCAGCTTTCCTCTGTTCCTGTTTGAGTACTGCAATGTTATCAAATTTATGATACAGAGTGACTGCACACTCATCTGAAGCCCTTCACTGCCTTTAGGTTAAATATCTGATAGCAGGAAAAACTTCAAACATGCAAAATGTCCCAGAATTTTGCCTTTCAGCATAAATAGACTCTGAACACTAAAAGAACTAAAAGTCTTCTGCTCAGCTAATAAAGAGATTTAGTTTTATGGGGGAAAGTTAGAAACATCCTTATTGTAAATCATGGAACAGATTTGACATAATGAGATGGCATGTTGAATATTGATCAAAGTGTGTTAGCAATTACTTCTTTTATTTTGAAAAATCTTATGCTGGTGTCATATAGAGACAAAGACCTGATGTTGCGGAATGTTGACGTAACATTTGATGCTCCAGGCAGCATTCAAGTCAGGACTCACAAAATTCCACAACCGCGCACTTTCTTTTATGTGCTCATCTCCTGGTACACAGATTTAATCCAGAAAACATCCAATTCTAAATAAATTAAAGTCGGCTCAGTCATGCTGTATCAAAGGAAACTATGTGCTGAGCATGTAGGGTGATTTAGCAATGACATGCCCTGTGATTCTGACACTGAGCATAAAGCCCTTCACCAAAGAAGTCTTGCCGACCCTCACTATGCTGAGCACGTAGCATGCATCTATTGAGAGCAATAGTCAGCTCAGAGTGCTCAGAGCTTGGTGGTGTTTTCAACCTCAAAAATAAAGCTGTAAGGAATGGATTAAACTCCTTTCACATGCAGCTGCAGTTGTTATCATAATCTCGTGTTCACGAAAGTGCAATGCAAGTCCTCATCCACCTCTAGTACTTGCTTGCTTTTATCCGCTTCTCTTGGGAATCAACTCTATGTGTGGATGAATGCTAAACTTGCCCATCAGGTGTAGAGGAGTATGGTTTGAGGAGGCTGAGGAGGAGGAGGCTTGCGTTAGTGCTACCAGATACCTGCTGAAATTATCAAATTTAACGTTGGAGCAAAAAAACAACAACAAAAAAATTGGGATGTGTAAAAGTTTGATTTATCTGTTCAGACCAACGTAAATGTTGAAAACAAGACTGATCTTCAATGCTGGGTTTGGTTCAAACTGGTGACTTAATTCATGATTTAGGGCAGCGGTCTCCAACCTTTTTTGCACCACGGACCGGTTTATGCCCGACAATATTTTCACGGACCGGCCTTTAATGTGTCGCAGATAAATACAACAAAATAAAACTAGTACCGGTACCGAAAAAAAGAAGATTTATTCATAACACACGTGAAAAGACCCAGGAAAACCGAGTTAACGATAAAAACGATAACAAAATAACGCTGAAAACCGATAAAAACCCTGAAAACCATACATTTCACACCTGAGCCTCAACTCGCGGTCCGGTACCAAACGACTCACAGACCGGTACCGGTCCGAGTCCCGGGGGTTGGGGACCGCTGATTTAGGGTACCGGTCCTTCAAAGAGGACACCTGATTGGAGGTGGGGATTCAGAGTTGTGAAAATCCAAAATGCAACTCTCACAAATTCCTCACAGGAGACTATTGGCTCAAACGGGATCCACTGGCTGTGGGGGCCTCGCCTGTGTTGACTGTGCATGTTCTCTCACAGTCCAAACACGTGTCAATATTTAGCAACTATAAATTTGCGATTTGAAGCTTTCCGTATCTGTGTTGACCCCGACAAAGACTGTCAACATCCCCTTTCTGTGTAAGTTTGTAGTGGAATGAGCTCCAGCAGCTCAACTATGAACAGGATAAGAAATACGGGCGTGGGATAGACTGTTTCTTTCATCCATGTACAGTGTTAGGAAGGTTACTTTCAAAATGTATTCCACTACAGATTACAGAATACATGCCCCAAAATGTATTTTGTAACGTATTCCGTTACGTTATTCAATGAGAGTAACGTATTCTGAATACTTTGGATTACTTAATATATTATCGTGTTTTTTACAACTACATGAATGTACTATTGCTGTGTGATTTATTACTATTATTGAAGGTCCGCAGCTCCGAACCGTAGTAAAGGGACCTCTGGCTAATCTGTTGGGTTCCATGTCGGGGTCCATACAGGTGGATTTCTCTCAACCTGGAAACCTGAGTACAGCGGCAAAAGGATAGATTAACAGAATTGGGACGACAGACAGGCCAAGCTTTGGCTCAAAA
>NW_005187435.1:1743363-1744520 GCF_000239375.1 Pundamilia nyererei | reverse complement strand
TGTGATGGACTGACGACTAAAAGTTTTAACTGACTTGATACTGAGACAAAAACGGTGCCGACTTTAGGATTAGTAAATGTCCACAAACAATTCGCCCAGCCTGTAGAAGAAGGGTGGATATTTTGTCTTGCTTTGTTTTGTTTTTACAGGAACAGAAGGATGACAGAGACTAAAGGGGGAGGCTGTAGCTTCACATGAGTGTGAACTGCAGACTTAACCCTTTGGTTGCTAATTTTGAGTTACTGATGTTTGCATTAAGAAAATTTTTTTTTATTAGCTGTTTTAATTAAGGTATCACATTATATTGTTGGGAATGTTAAATGCTAGAGTGAAGAAAAGCTTTGATTTCACTCAAACTCATTATTAACCATAGCAGGCCACTGTAAAGAGTCAATTAACTTTTATAGAGGAAAAAAGCCAAAAAAACTCTATTAATATCTATGGATAACAAGGAGATGGTAGACTTGTCACATTCAAAATGGAGATATGTAATAATAAACACTGGTCCCCATCATTTAGGTGCTTTCTTGAAATAGTCAGCAATTTAAAAGTAGGATAGAACCGACAGGGGCATGTGCTGAGAGGTGGTGCTGCACAAGAACAAGAGCAAAATAAAGAAAAATTATTGTGTTTAGCTTTGATAAATTAAAATTAAAATGTGCCATTACACTCAGAGGATCAATATGAAATTCAATATATGCTAATTTTGTATGAAGTACATGACTGATAGCTGTTCTGTCTTGAGCTTTTGTTTTTACAGCACCCACTTGACCACACCAACAGTTTCTCACCACCAAAAGGGGGTACTTGCAAAAAATAGGGAGGAATATCATCAGAAGTGGGAAAGGTAAGCCCCGATGGGGGTGATAACACCATTAATTTCACGTATGGTCAAATTCTTGAAATTTGACCCCAAACATGAAAAATTCTTCAAACATTTAGAGACAGAGTGGAGTTCTAGATAAACATAATGTAGCAAACCACATGGAGCGTTGGAATCAATAAGATGGTGAAATAACACGCAGGAAAAATGTTGATCATGTTGATTATGTTTATTCCAGTGTGCAGAGATTGGCTAATCTGACCAGGAGATGTTATAAAATGGATTGTCGGAACAGTCAGCGTTAAAGTCACCTTTGACAGTCCAGACTAAGATG
>NW_005187435.1:1719991-1732607 GCF_000239375.1 Pundamilia nyererei | reverse complement strand
ATGCTGTCTGCGTACGGTGTCCATCTCCCACGCGTGTGATCATTAAAATCATCGTTTGACTCAACCCGGCCGGACCAGTGTTGTTATTTTGGTTTGCACACTTGAGGTTACTTTGGCACTGTGAACCATGCAATGTAAAGGCAGGCACATCCTTGTGCACACTGGATGTGTTTTTTAAAGTCTTTTAAGTAGGTTTAAGAGTTTGTTGCTATGGAGACTATTACAACATGCTCTTACCTTGGATTGTGTTTATTAGCTCATAATTAATTGGTATTTTTATATATTTTGAGGCATTATTTCACAATGACAGTTTGCAAAAGATGCTGGCCATCCTATCTCTGTGGACTAGAAGATCTTAGTCAGAACTTTTTCCAACTTCAAATTACTGTTATTATTTGTAATTAAAGATATGGTTAGCTCTTGTGCTGAACAAATTATAATATTTGTTCAGCACAAATATGCTGAACAAATATGCTGAACAAATATGCTGAACAAATATGCTGAGCAGGCAACTTCCAGGTCCTGCTCAGCAGGACGAACAACAAAAGAGGTCAGACCATCTTTCTGTTTTCTTTGCAGTAGGAGAAGCTATTTACTTTTTCTTATCTAAATAGATTTTACAATATAGTTGCTTATAGGTTTGGTTGGTTTTGATGTGTGCTGGCATTGATTTCTGTTTCATAAAGCCCTTTCAGAGGTCTACTTGTCACCATGTAAAGCAGGAAACTGCATGGGCTTGAAGGAGGGCCTGATAGCTGGTGTACTTTAAACTAGCTGCAGTGGCAATGAGCAAAGTTTGAGAGAGAGCTGATTTCTGTGATGTGTACTCGGCTTGGAGCTTAGTAAAGCTAGCAGGCTGAAAGAATGCAGAAGGTGCAATACTGACACTTGCTGGAAAATAAATATATGCATGGAATATGCTAACAGGTCAGCAGCATATGGTAAAAATAGTTTGGTGATGTGTGCCCTCTGGTGGACGTTGAGTTATTTAGATTATTTATCATTTAGAGCTGCTGCTTTATGTGAACTGCATTATATTCAGTCCTCAGCAGTGTTGGTCAAGTTACTTGAAAAATGTAATCAGTAACTAATTACTGATTACTTCCCCCAAAAAGTAACCCTGTTACTTTACTGATTACTTATTTTCAAAAGTAATTAATTACTTAGTTACTTTTTAAAAACACGATTTACAACCTGAATAGGTGATAAAGTGATAGATCTTTCAGCCCAATTCTACTTTTTCTGCATAATCCATCATACAAAATGTAATCAAATGGAAAAGTCCCCTTTTTTAAACTTGTTTTATTAGTTTTAATCTTTTAACTTTATGCATGAAGCAAAAAGTTAATAACATGCACCATTCTCTGACTGGAAGAAATTTGTTTAACATTTAAACCTATTTTCTGCACATTGCAGCACATAAAATATTTTTTTGTGTTTACACTCAGTCTTTCAAATAGATGCAAGTAAAACACAGCAGAAAATAAATCAAATCAAAGACTCAGTGGTCCTTTTGCTCTATTTTCACCTGTAAAGCAGGAGTGGGGTAGGCGGAGGTTTGCCCTGGTGCAGGTGTGCCGCAGCGGTCAGTGGAAGAATCCGCGAGTTTCTCTGTGAATTTCCCATTACGTGTTAGCACACTAATGTCGCACTCGCTTACGTCACTGTCATGAGACATTCTCACAAAAACATCACGGCTTTAGTAACGCAGTAATGCAGCGTTCCTACGCGAAAGTAACAGTAATCGAATTACCGTTTTTGCAATAATAATACCTTACTTTACTCGTTACTTGAAAAAAAGTAATCGGATAACGCGTTACTGCCCATCTCTGGTCCTCAGTTAAACAATTCACTGATAAACTGTCATAAAACAGTGAAAGGAAAATGAACAGATGGATAGGAGAAGCGTTATTAACTGAAACACAAATTTTCAAGTTTAAGCCTCAAACAACCAGGCTATTCTTTAGAAAGAAAAATGGTATAATTATGCATAAAATATGAAGTACATTCCTCAATATTTGGATGTAATTAATTGTGTTTCTTAATAATTGGCATGCAAAAAAGCATGGACTGTTTTTATTAGCCTTTGGGCTTTCTTTATCTGCCTTGAGGCTTCTGCAGCAGCCATGGTTGACTTCTAAACATAACAATGTCATGTTTGTAACATGTCTGTGTGCACAACATGTAAAACCTTGAAGGAGATGGGCCACAGAAGCACAAGGCCACAATTGTAAGTTAAGAACAGAAAACTGAGGCACAGGCTCACTAGACTTGGACAACATATATTTGGCAAAAATGTTGCATTCTCTGAAGAGTCTCAATATGTGCTGAAACATTTGGATTATAGTGTCAGAGTTTGGCATAAGTAACATGAAAACATGAATTCCTCCAGCCTTGTATCAACGGTTTAAACTGTTGGTGGAGGTTTTATGGTGTAGGAGATATTTTTGGCACTCTTTGGGGACCACAGAGTATTGTTGTGTACTGTACAGTGTACTGCTGATCTGTGGGACCATGTCTTCTCCGCAGAATGAAACACCATTTCACAAAGCTCAAACCATCTCAAACTGGTTTCTTGACTATGACAGTGAGTTCCTTGCACTAAAATGCCCTCCACGGTCACCAGATCTCAATCTAATAGAGCACCTTTGTATTGTGGAACAACTGTGTGATGCTATCCTGGTACTAACAAGTCATCAGCTTTAGACATTTGGGATATTTTTGACTAAACCTTTTTATAGGCTCGTCTACTTTTACCTTGTTTTTAAAATGTAGACAGATAAGTGCACACAAACTGCACAAACCAATGAATAGCTGGGTTATACATGACTCATTAAAGGTAAAATCAAAGTTTTAGCTTTTTCATTTGATAAATGTTAGGGCTCTGGTAACCTTAGTAAATGAGTAATCACCTTTAATAGGCAGGTTAACACTGCTGAAAAAGTTAATTCTTCATTTGCTTTAGCCTGGTGTTACTTCCAGCAGACAATATGGAGATATAGTTCACATACAGCCTCAACACATCTCAGTTTTCCTTCTCTTCCCTGTCATGCATTCATAGATGTCAAAGTGGCATAACTGGGAATTCAACATCTATCTACTGCTGTTGTAGAGCAGTGAGCACAAAAGGAGTAACATTTTTCATGTGGCAGGTAATTTTGCTTACTTCTTATGTCCTAATTAATCCAAATGTGCGAAACACCTGTTTACATATTGTTGAATTTAGTTGTCTAAATCCACAAACAGCATGTGCAGAGCAACTTATTTATAAATGAATATTTCCCCTGCTCTGCTGCACCCAATCAACCCAACCAGCCCACCCATGGGCTTCCCTCTCCTGACAGTAGGCAATATTAGAGGGTTATCTTTTGAGCAAACTTGTGTAGCATTTTTTTAAAAAAAAAAAAGAACAGAGGGCCACTTTAATCTATAGTGGAAGTGTGACAAAACGCGCTTAGAAAAATAAACCTGAGGGACTTAGACATTAAAGCCTACGGAAGACGAACGCAAAAAGACGAGGGCTCGTCCGGGATTTGAACCCGGGACCTCTCGCACCCTAAGCGAGAATCATACCCCTAGACCAACGAGCCACGTGATATCAATGAAAAGGGACACCAAATGAAAGACTAGGGTTTAACAGCTGGTCAACGTTGCCAGAGTACAGCTGACGTACACTGAATTCTTGCGGATGTGTAAAACAACCGAACAGAAACGCGTCTTTTTTTTTAAAATAACGCAATCCTGCCTGATACAGAATATATTTCTATGTGAAAAATCAGCCCGTTGCTACGACACTCCCAAGGTTTCGTTCACTGGCGGCTGTTTTCAAAGTTAAATGATTTGTTTTTCTCCTTAAAGACATAAATACGGAGCTATAGGGTGAGATGAACACCAGCTTTCTCTTTAGTCTTATGAATAATTCGTGTTTTAACGTTCAGTGACACTTATTCGTCGGATTCGCGTTGGTTTATTGTTTAAGTCAGTTATTTGATCACAAACCGCTCGTTGTAATGTTAGTGAAACACCGCGAGAGGGCGCCAAATGTCGTCAAAAAGAAGAAGGAGCAGAAGAGCCGAACGAGACAAGAGCATTCGCTCCTTTTTATTTCCTTTTTCGCTTAGATCCCGTTGAACAGGTGAGACTTCCTTAACAAGTGAGGGTCTGTCATTGTTTCTCTTTTAAAATAATACATATTTAAATTAACGATTTTTGGGATGATCTTTCATTTTCTTGTTATTAGCCAGGATATGCTCTTAACTTCCTCTAATTATAATTTCATATAATTTTCCCAGATTTCATATCAATTCTGCATCTGCAGCAAGTTTATATATCCTCATCATGAACATGAATGTCATGGTAATTTTAATGATTTCTTTGAATTGCTCTTTTCTGAGCGTGCTGAAAGATTGTGCTGCATACATATTATTTTACTTTTAAAAACAATAATTGGATTTGAATTTATTTTGCATTGTTTCCAAATACACACAGCCAAAAGGATACATATAGGCTCAAATGTATATACTTTTCACTTAAATCTTTTGATAAGTGGTGCTCATGGCTCTACAATATCTTTCAACCTGACATGGCCAAGGCCTGAATTCCAACGCGGTGCCGTGACAGGATGTCACCTGTGCAGCGAGCCCAGTCACTAGTTATCGATCTCAACTGGTAGTTTCCCTTTGCCAGCATAAAAACGATTTGTTTGACATGACTCACTGGTTTCATCAATATTCAGAACACTGGGAAAATCTAAGGAACTCAGTGAATTCAATTGTCCGTAAGTGCAAGTTATCTGAATGTGTTAATACATAAAAAGATAACCATCTGGCCACAATAACCTTTTGCTGCCATTGGTAGTGGTACACCTGCACATTGCAAAAATTGGAAGGAATAATAGAGGATAAGGACTTACCAGAAGTTTGACATATGTATGTATCCGTCTGTTTGTATCTACTCAACCCAGCACATACTGCAATGTGATACTACAATAACAGACTTGAAATACATTATGGACTGCAATATTTGTCACCGTTCATTTGTAAATGGCATGTAATATTGTAGGTTTCAACTTTATTTCCACTGAAACATTAGTGCAACCACACAGACATGCAGTAACTGTTAAGGCTGGTCACCGTCATCAAAGCAGCCCATTAAAGTGATCCATTAAACTAATTATTGGAGGTTTTAAAGATCAGTGGATTCAACTAAAAACCTGTCCAGACAACAGAGCAGCTTTAAATGATTAAAAATGGGTGTTTCTCTAATGACTGATGAGAGTGTGTGTGTGACAGCTGTGATGGCTGTAAAACACAGGGGCCGGAGAGCATTTCACGAATCAGGTCGTGCATATTGATGTCTGAAGTGCAGTGATGCACATTCCCTGCTGCTGTTACATAAATTAGCTGCACTACTGGCTAGTCTGTTGGATACATTTTCATCGTGTCATATCAGACACATGGTAGATCCTGGCAAAATCAGTCGCGGGCAACAAACAAAAGCAAACAGATCGTGTATTTGGAGAATTACATTAAAAGGGTGTTACCAGTTTGGTTAAGTGGACGAGTTTAGTTGAAGCCAAATGATTTGTCTAACAAATAAAACATTTTTGAATATGACCCCTTCAGCTCACTCACTTTAGACTTGCTTTCATTAGACTTGCTTAATACCCTTTACTTTTATCCCAGTTCAGTGGCTTTGAAGCATCATTCTTCTTTTGTGTGCATGCAGGTTTGTGTCTGTAAATATATATATTCAGTTAAAAACATTCTTTCATCAATCCAAAGGATTTGATTATTATAAAATTGCCTTAAGGAGTTTTAAAAGTTTAACAGATTTGTGGCCTTAGTAACAAAGGATTGTATCTACCAAAGCATAAAAAATGGTAAATCCGATTTTTGTCACTTTAATCCAAAATCAAGTACTTTGACCACTAAGACCAGCTGGGATTAAGTGAAGTTGTGGTTTGATGTGTCCGTGGATGCTTGTACATAGAAATGTTTGTCCATTTTGTTTCTGTCTGTCATAGCAAAACAAAAAAAAAAAAGGAAAAAAGAAAGAAATACACTATATTACCAAAAGTTTTTACTCACCCATCCTAAATTATTAAAGTCCCAATCACTTTCATAGCCACAGGTGTATAAAATCAAGAACCTAAGCATGCAGACTGCTTCTATGAACATTTGTGAAAGAATGGGTCACTCTCAGAGCTCCATGAAATCCAACGTGGTACCATGACAGGATGTCACCTTGTGAAATTTCCTGCTACTAAACATTTCACAGTAAACTGTTAGTGGCATTACAAAAAAATGGAAGCAACTGGGAAAGACTACAACTCAGCCATGATGTAGTATGTGTCATGTAAAATCACAAAGTGGGGTCAGCAGATGGTGAATTGCATAGTGTGTAAAGGCCACAAGCTTTCTGCAGAGTCAATCAATACTGACCTCCAAACTTCACGCAGCCTTTAGATTAGCTCAAGAACGCTACCACTGGACTCTACAACAGTGAAGACTTGTTTTTTAGGAGTAAGGAACTCTACGTAGCATACGCATACAAAAACATTTCGGACTTTGTAAGAACAATTTGGGGACAGCCCCACTTCTGACATTACTACAAAACAAAACAAAAAAAAACACAAACAAGCTCCGTATGGACATGGATGAGCAAGTTAGGCGTGGAAGAACTTGACTGGCCTGTGCAGAGTCCTGTCCTCAACCAGAGAGAACACCTTTGGGATGAATGCCGAGAGAATACAATATAGTGTACACAGAAGCAAAAGCTTCAATATTGCACTTACCCCTCATATATAATACAATATTTAGCCAACCAAAAATGGACAATGTGACCAAAAGCCCCCATCAAAAAACAGTATGTCATAATTACATTAACATAAAAATAATTGGTTCTTCTCAACTGGAACAAATCTTGGATGCCTGGAGGTAATTGTTTTTTACTTTTTACATAATCGAAATAACTGTAAAATCTCTTAATAATAAAAAACACAAATTTTAATGTATTCATCCAAATGAACAGTGGGGTAGTGAAATGATAATAATTTGCTGTCAATACTATTTTTAGTTCTTTATCTCGTAATAAAAATATTAAGTTGGTGATCATTCTATATGCATTTCCCAATACTTCTGCCCAATGGGTCAAATATGGAACTATGAGTGTGCAGTCTGTCTTACTCATTTATATTTCTAACCTTTCCAATAATTTGTCAGTGGTGTCAAATGCTTTAAGTCCAGACATATTCATTTATTTTTATTCTTTGTAAGGTCACTTGGGTTCCTGCCTAGTGTTACAGTGTGAGTGTCTTTGGTGTAACGGAGGCCCTGTGCCATGTGTGGTGCGGAGTTCAGTGCACACTGTCCTGCTGTAACAGTATTATTTTTGTTTCGTCCGTTCCTCTGAAATATAGATTATGGCTCTCTATATCCAGCTAACCTGTTTCTTTTTGATTATTGTTGGGTGTTTTAATTGTCACAGCTAGTTTTGTTCCTAGATTTACAAAGAACTCTTTGATTGCCGTGTTCCAGTATTTGCAATGAAATCAGAATATCAGAATATTTCAAACTCTCCCGGTGTTCTGTATGCCTTACCTGTATTTGTAGTAAACTATTATGTGTTCTTTTGCTTATGATGATCTTAATATCCATGTTAATTTATTTTTATACTTTTCATATTCATTTTTAGACTCTTTTGTTCTAATTTTAAAGAATTCTTTAGACGATTAATTTTTCTTTCTGCAGTTTTTATTGTATGAGTCAGTTATTATTTCCCCCAAGTTTTCTATACCTCATTTGCATCTTCTGAACAAGCTGCTCCAGGCTTGTTTAATCATATCAGCTTTAACTATGTCTAATACATCCTGTTATCCTGCTAGTTCTGACGTCTTTCTCAATGATACTTCTATTTTCTACATCTAAAAAAATGGCAGATGATCATTTATATCATTCATGGTTATACCCCTGAGAATTTTCTCAACTACATCATATGAGAATATATTATCTATGACAGCATCGTTTACTTCTATCCTAGTTGGATGTGAAATTGTAGGAAACAAACTTATGCAAAACATTATGTTATTAAATTCTTCAGCTTGTGTGTGTCCTTAATGATTGAGTAAATCATCATCGAATCTCCAGAGAAAAAGAGCATCTTATTATTGCATATAATGTCACATAAACCTATAATTTTGTCTATATAAACTTGCACACAAGCTCCAGGGGATCTGTATATACAGCTTAGCATTGTTTTACTTCTCCAGCTTAAGTTCTGCAGTTACACATTCCACCAGATTTCCATTAAATATCATTTTTATCAACAGTTTTGCTTTGCAATGAATTTATATATAACACAACCCCTCTTCCCCTTACATTAATTAACAGTTAACAGTTCTGAATACTTGAAAACTTCTTGCTGAGACTCTATGACTCCCAGATGTAGAAGAACAATGGATGATGACACCTTAGAGACTCAGGGGAGGTGTGTGTCTAGCTGACGGCAGCCTCAATATCCACATCCAGCGCAGGCGGGGTTGGCACATATCTCACACTCATTCATATTTATAACCACTAGACAGTGCAAGAAAAAACATAACAACAACTTCAGCGATTATTTTAATAATCCCAATTAGAAAAAACATTCCTTATTTTACCCAATGGCCTGCTTTCCATTTTGAAAAATTACTCCTAATAGTGATAATTGGATGTTATTACAGCAACAAGTGTCTTTTCTGATGACTTTTCTGCAAAGCCTGGTGTTATCCTTCCAGGCATTTTGTGGTGCAGCACTTGCTGGATGTGTCTATTACAATGTGTAAACATTGGATTCTATGAATCCATTTGAGCAACTCAACTAAACTTTATGCTTGTTGTCTGTGTCTTTAATCTTGAGTCCTACAGAGTGTTTGTCTGAGTAATAAAACTAAAGATTAGATGGAAGAGCCTGTGCGTAATTGTTTTCTGTTTAAATTTGGCAAAGGGATACTGAGACTGGCTCAGCAACTGGAGTTCAGGTGGTTGAGCAAGTCATTCATATACAAGGGGAAGGCTAATGTGTGGGAACACATAAAACATCCTGCAAAACCAGCATACAACAAAGCCTAAAAACAGGGGGAAACAACTAACCAACAAACTGTCACGCAACATTTCACATGCAGATTGACATATGAGCTTTAGAGGTGCTCCGAGACATATTTTGATATATTAGATAGTGAATTTGCCACTGCTTCGAGTGTGTGGGAAACTAATTGGCTTCTCTAGTTAAAATGCCAGTGACATTCTCATGTAACAATGCATGCAACAAATACCATCTACCATTCCCACAATAATAGTAGTAAAGGTGTATTAACCCTCTGAGTCTAATAGCAAACAAATGTTACATTTGCAAAAAGGTTTGAAGGAAGCATCTTGTCTGTTTCAGGAAATTTTTCTTACACATTCTGTAAAATTAATGGCAACATATGGCATCTATGACAACTGGAATTTGTCCATTTTTGGACTGAAACTTATTATGCTTAATTGAGCTTGGGACCAGCTATTATAGATTGAATAGAGAGTTGGTAAACAAACTGATTTACAGACTAAAACACTGTTATTGCTTTTGTCCTTAAAAAATGATTGCAATATATTACACAAGACTGCTGTTGCATAATAACACTTAACACACTGTTTGTTTTTGGTTTGGGATCTTGCTTTAAGTCATTAACACTGGTTGCTCAGAGTGTGCCCAATGAGCTACTTGCATAATTTCTTATGCATGCAATACCCTTTGCAGTAAGCTGTGGAGAAATAACGATGTGACAGGAACACACTGTAATACCGTAATGTGTTTGTGACCAAAATAATCTGATCTCCCTTTGGGCTCTTCTTACTTAGACTTGAGAAAACGGCTACTTCTTCATCCTTTTGGCACACTGGTCGAAACACCTGCGGCACAAGAGGGTTGGCACACACAGTCTTGAAAGTGTGTGCGTCAGAGTGAGAACCAAGATTTTCATCTAATTCCATGATTTTCTTGAGCTGCTTCACAGCCTCTAGTGGGAAGCTTTTGTCTCCAACCTGTGGGGAGAGGGACAAGAAGTTTCCATCTGGGCCAGTAAAAGTTTTGTTAATGTTGTGTCAAAAAGCCGAAATTTTCATTGTATTCGCAGAGATTAATCAGAGGAAAGGACAGTCATGTCATGTGTACTTTTGAAGGACACACTGAACATAAGTAGGTTGAGTGATTTCCTTGAAGTTAATGTTTTATGTAAGAAGATAGCCTGAATATATCAACCATAAGCTACTGTGCCAGAAATGCATCGAAATATACAAAAAACACCAAAGAGACTTTAAAAATGAGCCTTGGATCTATAATACTTCCAAAAACAAATGATACTTACTTTGACCCATAGTCCTTGAGGTACACTGCACACACATCCCACCAAAAAAAGAGCAAAGAGGACTCTCATTTTTCAAGATGATGTGAAGATGCCTTTCGATTTATGATTTTCTTCTGTGGTTGATGATGTTGAGACACTAGAGCTGGAAAAGGTGAACCGACCAAGAAACAGTGAAATGGAAAGACTTTTATAGATATTTTCAAAAATTAGGGAGGAGACTTGTAAACACAATACAAACAATGGGTGGGGGACAGTAGCAGGTGGGAGAGTCTGAACTACACTTTTTTGCCATTATAAAGTGATAAAATGAAGGCATTCGACAACCAGTTGTGAGTTCAAGCATGTTGGATCCGCTTTTTCCTTTATAAACACCGTCATGTAATCTGTTTATAACAACTACCTGTGTTATTACCTCCGTCGGCACAATATTTTATGTTTTGTGACTTTTCACACCACGCATCCGATATCTCAGTACCAGCTAATAAATCTCATCCCTCGTCAGTGCTGTCTGATAAAGAAGCAGCTATGTATGTACACATGTGTAAATTACGACATTTTACAAACTGGCAACAGATGGGAATCACTGGAAAACAGATAAGCATATTTGATCTGAAACGGCACTGTTTTGAAGTCTGGCAGTCAAATCTGTGAGAGTCTGAGAGACAATTCTGAGAGCTGCCATCAACAATGAATTATAACTGTCTGTGTAAACTTTATTTCATAAAATCAAACCTATATCTAGTTTTATATGTTTTACTTTTGCTGAGTTAAAAGCTTAAGCCTTTTCTACTTTTTATTACCTTGAGAAAGATTACAGTTTGAAGGCTTAAGATTGAACTGTATGTGATTGGGGACGACCTATGAGTGAGAACCCAAAAAGTCGAATGTTATTCATGTTCATTGATCAATGATTAAGAAAATGACCTCACAGCCCACTGTTGGCCAGTGGTGCTAGTTTGTAGTCATTGTGCAAATGTACTGTTTAAAAGGTTGGGGGAGCCTGCAGTCAGCTGAGATTGAAGAAGTCACTTGGATGAGTGACGAAATGTTTCCCCCAGTGAAAATGCTACCTCCAGATGAGCAGAATCAGCTTTTTGGGATTTCCTTACCTGGACGATTGAGCATGCATTGAGAGACTAAATGAATAAAAGCAGTGCATCAAAGTTAAAGTCCTTGAAACAGCTTATTAAAAGAAGCTGCAATTCTCTATTCAGCAAAATCTGTCTTGGTTTGACTTTGATACTCTAGAAGCCAATTAAAACTCCTAATGAGCAAATATGCTTCTAAGTATAAGGGAAAAAAATACAAAGTTCACAAAATAAATTAAATACTATTTTTAGCATTACAAAAAAATACATTAGAAATAAAATAGAAATTAAGGACAATCAAAAGAAGTGAATGCACATTTGATTCAGTGTTAATATTTGTTAGATAATTTGATATTTAGCAGCAAAAAAGAAAATTCAGGATGGCTCAAAACGTGCAGAAAAGCAGATGTTTTCATTTAAGTTTCATTCAATGTATGATTAGGGATTAAAAGAGAAGCCATCAATAAATTTGTTGTAAAGGGGCTTTTAGGGCAATATTTAACTTACAGCTAAATTAATGTAAAATTAGGATTTGAAGACAAAACAGGCTTTACAGTTCTGACAAAACATCTTGGATGAGAGATGAAAAGTCTTCATGAAGTTTACAAAACTATAGGTGGTTTTTTCTCTTTAAGAATTACCTGATCAGTCGAATGTTGCCCTTTTTAATGCTTTTGAGGAAAAAAAATAAAACAACAAACAAAACAAAAGGGAACAAAAGGATACCACATCAAGCTACATAAGGATGAATTCAAAGACACTGAAAATCAAAGTGAGAAATTGATGCGGCAGGCTCATCCATTTTACCAAAATTTCTTTATATGAACTCAAAAATTGTAATTTGTTTTTAAGAGCCAGGGGGCCTGTCAGCGGTATCAGTTTCTTAATCCTCCAAGAACTGTCTGGGACGAGACAACAGACACCCAGCATTGCAGCAGAAACCTGAGAAAGAAGAGGCACAAGAGGAGGAATCATCATGGAATGACAGTCACGCTATGTAGCACCAGCAGATAGAGGAATGGCTGACATCCAGAAATCCTACCAGTGGCTGGACTGAAAGACAGCACAGAGGCACT
This sequence comes from Pundamilia nyererei, assembly GCF_000239375.1. Lineage (NCBI taxonomy): Eukaryota > Metazoa > Chordata > Actinopteri > Cichliformes > Cichlidae > Pundamilia > Pundamilia nyererei. Next base: position 1,720,056 of record NW_005187435.1, on the reverse strand, counting down.
AATCATGGCAGCACAAGAACAAGCTCTGAGCACAAGATCCATAGAGGCTGGGGTCTATCACACCA
>NW_005187435.1:1715610-1717554 GCF_000239375.1 Pundamilia nyererei | reverse complement strand
TCGGATAAAGCGGATGAGGATGGATGGATGGATGGTTCATGAAGTATGAAACTTTGCATTCTCCAAATTCATAGTAGGAAACTTAAAAATGTCACAAAAGCAATCGGACACTTGAAGGTTAAACTACACCCACATGCACAGACTTGGCTAGAACTATTAAGTAACCAGCCAAGCATTGTTGGGAAAATCAATAAAGAATGTGGTAACTTTTCATTGATTTTTCACACTCAATAAGTATTATATAACTGCTTTCTGGCTGGAGCACATACAGCAATAGGTAAAAACGGTCAAATATCAAAGCAAAAATGCTTTTGATGATAAATCCCATGACTAGTTTTAGCTTATTATTGAACTCTTTCCCTGTCTTTTAATTGGCAGCTGTTTGACTTGCTAACAGTTTTTCAGGATTGTTAGCAAGTAGGCTGATTTCATTTTATGTGCATTTCCTACCAACTAACCACAGATTGACTCCTTTATTTTAAGATGATTATTAGATTTTAGCTTGGTTTTACACAGTTCCCAGTTTTCTTTATGGAAGTCAAAAAGAAAACAAACACTGAACCTAGTTATATGTATCCACAATTTTTAAACATCAAGTCCTCATGCTCTGAAGCTGCTCTCACCCCTGCAAACAGGCTCAGTGAGAGGGATGGGAGCTAATGTATTAATTGCAAATCTGAAACAAATCCAATGCACTCGTTTTAAGTGAGCTTTCCAGCTTTCATGAGAGACAAACAAAGTTGTAATCGTGTCCCATGCATCAGTGCTTTAATACAACTTCTCATTTAATGTGCTGAAATTTTTATGTAAATATTCATAGATGTGAGTAATATTGCAATCATGACTTATGAAGGAAACTGACCGAGTTAGTCAGACATTACGTTGACAAGTTCAAATGTCATCTGATTAATGGATGGGAGTGCTTGTCTAAGAGGAGATTTATTATGTTTTTTTCCTCTGAAGTAGTAACCTCACTTTTAACAAGGCACAGATCTTAACTGCGTGCAGTCACATAAAAGGATAGACACACATAAGATTATAACATACTGTCCAATGGCAAACACTGCAGTCTCACCTATTGTCATGAATCTAGGAATGACAGACTCAAACAGATTCATGAATCCGGTAATACTTGTGGGCTTATTCCATAATTAAAAGTGGCTTGTGTGTCAAACCTGCTGATGCAGCCCTCCAACACTTCAGATCAAACCATAGCCTTTATCCATAAATTAAAATAGGCCTGGCTCCCAAGGAAACTAATGCTAAATACAGAATCGCCATATGAAACGTTATAACCAAACCAAATGCGTGGGTGCACAGTGCAGTAAAGGCTGTAAATTGTCAGAACAGAGCTTCCAAACCTGATCATCATCTGTGTTAGTTAACAGAGTAAGAAGACTAGCAGCATTTATCAAAGACACCACACACCCTTGCTACTCACTGTTTACACCAACAATTAGTGTGTGATCTTATTAAGTAAACAGCTTTACCCCCAGAGTTAGAGCCTCAATCACACCCGTGTGTGAATAGGGAACAGACCAAAGGATCTGCAAGTGCGCGCACACACACACAAGCAAATATCAAGAACTGTGACCCTCCCCCGTCACTGGCTGTTATCACAGAGTTCACTGAGTACTGCTGTAAATAAGTAAATTAAAGTAAATAATGCTACTAAAGAAGTGCCTCTTGTCTTTTTAAAAATAGCTTATATATAGCTATTTTTAAAAAAAACAAATTTTTGTTGTGCATTTACAAAAGAGAGCAAAGATTAGTGAACGGAGAAAAATACAATAATTTTTTCACCTATAAAGCCCCCAAACCCAGAATCCGCCTTCGTAGCAACTCATTACTAGTTCATTATTGTGCAGGTGACAGGGCTGGTATGCTCAAGAGTTCACTGGTGTCCTGAACTGAGAGCATGTCTGTTTAACGAGGTAGTTTGGC
>NW_005187435.1:1705425-1712893 GCF_000239375.1 Pundamilia nyererei | reverse complement strand
TCATTATTATTTTGGAATAATAATGAAATCCAAGTAACGATCAAGAACTTAAAAACTAGAATAAATACTAGAATAATATTCCCAAAACAGAAACCCAAACTCAAATATACTCACAAAACCCTCAAAATTCAGATACATAAAAGCTCTGGGTCCGTGTCATCTGTGATGACGAATTTCCTGCTATAATATTGCATGAAATGAAATCACTTTTTTGTGTGCACACAGGTTCTGTTTACATTTATTGCTCCTCCACTTCCCTGTACACTTGACTGAAATAAATTACATCATGCCCTAGATCAAGTATTTAAAGATCTAGATGGGGATTTTAAAGGGGAGATCGGGTGTCTACATAATGCTGGATGTCTCAGTAAGTAAGTGTTATAAAATGTTACAAGCCATTTTCAATATATATATATATATATTGGCCAGTTTTGATTACACAGTGTAGTGGTTCAGTTCCACAGGCAGTGTTGCCAACTCCTCAGTAAGGAAAACATCTATTGGCTGTCCTAAAAGTAGCGAAAAGTCGCTAAATGACGTCATCACCTAATTTGCATAATTGGTCATGCTAATGTATTTGTAACCTACGTTGTAGGAGAGAAAAATAACATCGTGGAAGAGACATAAAGTGAGCTAAAAACGTCCTAAATGCATTTAGAATTTATTTAAAACTACAAATTAAATTTCTTTTAGCAATTATTGTTTTTTTTATGTCACAATTCCAACCCTGCTCCAAAAGTGACCCGAAATAGTCACTCTGGTGGAGTTACTTTGTGTGTGTGTGTGTTTATAAGTAGTTTTAAACCTTGTGACCCACAAAACAACATAACAGTAAAAGAAGAACTGACTGCGTTACAGTCAGTACGGAAGTATCGGCTTTGCTCATGCGCGATTCATTTGCAGTTTGGACGCATAGATGGGAACATCTCCTGCCCTGATAGCAGCTGGGGGAGGGTTGCTGATACTTTGCACGAGCGAGGTGCCCACTGCAGCACCTGCTGCTTGTTGAGAGCAAGAGCGATATGCGCTTTCACGTCAAAAAGTCGTCATAAATGAGTCTTCAATAACACCAGAAAAAGTCGCCAGATTTGTCGCTAGTCGCTTTTTAGAAAAGAAAAGTCGCAACACTGTCCACAGGAAGGGCATCTAGCATTAAACTGTGCTGTAGTGATGCCCTGTGACGAGGAAAGCGCTGAAAGTAGCTTTGGTAGTCAGATTTCCATTTAAAATATGGGTCAGATGTTGTTACAACTAACAACATGAAAATAATATTTTTGCTACCTTACCTACTAGTGTGTTAATAAGAATGGCAATAGCATATTTGCATTTGTAGAATAGACCACAATGTACACGTCATCTATCAATGAAGGCTTTTTATTCCAAACAATAATAATAAAAAGAAAACATTTCTTTAAATATGAATATAAAGCAAGGCAAGACGGAAATGTAACAAACGAAAAATCCAAAACAAAATGCATGCCAAAGAATTTTCTGCAGAAAAATAAAATAGTAAATATGCTATATTATGCTAAGTAACAGTTTGCAAAACATTCCCCATTTTGTCAGATTCTTTTTTTCTTTTCCTTTTTGAGATATTTTTAGTCTAAATTTTTCAGGTATCCAATGGGCCAGAGTCAAAAATGCAGAGATAAAGCCATTGGTTCATCATTGCATGTGGTTAAAAGTCGAATTTCCTTAAAACATTTTAGCAGGGGATGAAAAATTAATCACAAGTAAGCAGGATGTTTCTGGCTTGCTTTGTTTGTTTAGCAACCAGTGCAGGCAGCAAATGCGCAGATCTCACAGATGTCCAAGGGTACAGCAGCTAAAATGAAGACAAGAAATGGAAGCAGATAAGGTACACTGCTGAGTCATCTATATTTAATATTTATGACCTATGATGTTATGATTCAGGCAAACTGAATTTATAAATGCCTTACATAATCTGACAAGGGAAGCAGATGCTCCTCTCTGCCTGCAGAGTGGCAGAAACTCCTGTGGGAGCATGGGGTCAGCGCAGAGGGACATGGTGTTAGCCTTCAGTCTTGGGTTTTGTTGTCCTGTCATACCGTTACTCTCCGACATCTCTTGAAGCCGCTTGACAGCTTCCATTGAGAAAGACAGTCCGTTCTCCTGAAAGAGAAGCAATTGCAGTTACAAAGGCACTGCAACTTCATCTAAAGCTTCAGAGTCTACACAGTTTCAGTATGATTTGTAATCCATGAAAGTCCAGAACAAAAGTTAGTTTAATTTCCCAAAATTTGAGCTTCACTCTCTCTACTAATGAGCAGAAAATTGCCATTGTTCAAGCCTGCAATCTCATCATGAACACATCAGTCATGCAATGATGCTAAGGAAGGCACTTACTTCAACTTGCACAGCCTCAGAGGTCCAGCCCAGAGCCAGGACGACGAGAGCAGTGATGGCAAATGTGGCTTTCATGGTGACAGTAGACAGCAGTTTGTCTTGCAGTCTTTTTGCGTCTTATTGTAGATGTGCTCAGCAGGTGCTCAGTTTGATGTTTCTGATTTCCCTGTGCCTGCAAGCCTCCTTTTATACAATTCTACCCAGCAGCCCCATTATCATGTGACCAGATATGCCGCAAATGAGAGCAACGTTTTTCTCACGGGTTAATAATTAGTGAGATTAGAGTTAGTGTTTTACAAGGCTGTAAAGAGAAATTCATAAATCCTACTTTGAGCTCATCGTCTCTCTGATTAGATTTATGGATCTCTGGCTCATGTGTGCTGCATCTTGGGTTGGTTAAAGAGTTATCTTGAATTCCTCTGACAATAGTGACTCACAGACCCATTGTTAGAAATTGATCCAAATAATGGGCTTTGTTTAATGTGGAAAAATGTCGGACAAACAGTTTTTATATTTAAATAGGCCTCCCCCCACATAACGCGTTGTTTATTACAGAAAAGGTTTATTTATGTCAGTGTCAGTACTTTTCTTTCATATCTTTGATTTTCTTATCAACAAAAACACACCCAAAAGCACTTAACTGGACTACAGCTATAAGCAAATAGTGTTCTCTCCTATGTGAGATGTGTACAGAGATCTTATTAGCCCCTGGCTGAGAATACTCACTGAATACTAGTGCAAATAAATTGACTGCTTTTCCTGCTTCTGCTGCAGAAAACAGCTGAACAGAGTTCAGTTTTATTTATTTATTTATTTGTCCTTGACAAGCCTGCCCTGACTTGAATTAATCATCATTAAAAGTGCATGGTCATGCTTTCTAAAAGGATTTTTTGACATGGTGCGATCAGGGTTGGTATAACATAAGTTGAAAAAGGCTTCAAGCGGTACAGAAAAGTTTGTACCTCACTTGTTTATCTATGGAAGTATTTCTCTACAGGCTATAGTGCGCATCAGGATCTCTAAGAAACATCTGACCCTCCATTAATAAAACAAAAAAGAGATGCAAGTAAAGTTAATTGACTTGCTTTGGAATGGCACCAAATGTGCAATCACGTACACGGCAGTGGGTGTGGCAGCCCAGAGACACAGCTGGCAGGATTTTAATGAGTTCATTAAAAACAATTTTTTTACCCATAGCATGAAGGATCAATCTACCCAGTGAACAGACCTGCTGTGGCGCAGTGCATCTCAAATATATTTTGGTCATCTTTAGTTTGAGTCTGAGCGATTTATCAGGTGATTTCAGCTAGAGCAGGAAAATGATGTTATTTTATTTGTTTTTTAATTATCACTCACTTCCCTGAAGAAATCTAATCTAATAACAAATATATTATGTAGCTCATTTCTTTACTGTCCCTTATTACACCTGTAACGTGAACCTGCTGCATTTCTGGCTCTGTGTTAAATTTATATATATATATATACTGGTGCTATAATTGGACCTTAAGATGAAGCAACTTTTTGTCTTCTAGCTCTTTCATAGCTTACATGACCAAAATTATTCTCTAAATTGTTTGAGTCACAGCTGTAAGCTTTAATTTGCATTGGAAAAGACCATGGTGTACATGCATTTTGTCCATGAAGGGCAGGTAAAACATTAACAGTAACATTAACAATTTAACCTAATGAGCTCAGAAAGAAAGTTACTGGACTTCTTTAAGGTAATCTGTGAGTATTTCTTCTGGGTAATTTTTAAAATGCTTGTATTTGTTTTAATTGAATTGCCCAAATCACCAAAACATGCTTATCCTCTGCAGGATAAAAAAAAATCTTTACGGCCATTTAGCGAATTAAACTGTTTTTCTTCCAGCTGTTGGAAATTGTCTTAGAGAAGAAGAGAACAGCAGTGGCTGTTGCTAATTGTCCTGCTGTTTTTGTACATTACAGGGCATTTATCTGTTGGTGAAGCAGATACTGCTTACAACTGGGAACTGAATACTTTGACGTGGAGAATCTAGTCGGCTAAGTAGCTAAAGGGGGTTGCTTCAGCCGCCTTGGTGATAATGAAACAGGTGCACTAGAGGGGCAACAAATCAGGAATGGCATTAAAGCTCAAGGCCATATTTTTCCTACTGAGTGTTTCTTTAATGTTTTGAGCACTGTACTTTATTTCTTCCTTACCGGAGGGGAAAGTCACCGTTTTGTCTTTACTCCTGTGAATTCAGTGGTCTTCAGGTTTCTTTATTACTGAATTGACTTTTACAACAGTCCGCTCTATTGTTTATGACATCTCGCCTTATTTGATTTATAGCCACACTCAGACTGGTGTTTTATCCACTTCTGTTTTCACAGCTTGGTGATTGCCTCCAGTCAAACTGCTGTCTTTGCACTTTATTGAAGTGAGTTTATCTTACTGCTGAGCAGTCACACACGTTTAATAGCAGAGGAGAATGAATACTCATTCATGCTAATTTATGGTGTTTTCGTGGGTAAATAATTTTTACCCACGAAAAAACACCCACTTCACACCACGGTTGACCAGCTCTTCATCTTATGACAGTAGTCTTTTCCTTCTCTACATTAAAGTGCTGCAGTTTGACAAAAGCTGTTATAAGAAATAGTTTTCATTGAGGATGTCCTGCCCTTAACCCTCAAATGAAGGTACTTTGAGCCGCTCCCAAATTCCCTAGGGGTTCCCACAGCGGATGGATCTGTCTGCTTTGATTTGGCACAGGTTTTATCCTGGATACCTTTCCTGATACGTCTGTTCCATTTTTTCAGCTTTAGGGCTGGCACTAGGAGAACACTAGCTTTTTACTGGCTTGAGTTTGTGTATCCTCAAACTAGGGTTCTTCTGCCTGTAAGGCAAATGTGATAACCTTGGTGGAGCCATGCTGTAACCCTTAACTGACCAAACTTATTTTATCAACTAACATTATTGTGTAAATTAATCTAATAGATTACATAATAAATTAAATTCAAAATCAAATATTACACATTAATTATAAATTATATCGTGTTTCTAAATTTATATCTTTTTTTTTCCAATAATACTTGAATTAAATTAATTAAAAAAGTTGAGGTGTCTATGAGGGAATTCTGTTTTTTCAACAGAACAGTAAAAATGAGAACAACATAGAGGAAGCCACCCAGGGCAGAATCAAACCCAGGCCCCTGCTGTAGCCTTTGGCATTGACCACCTGCTCGACCTGCTTCACTGACCTGTACCTGTACTGGCACAGAACCTATGAAACATTTTTAAGATAAAAAAAATGTTACAATGGCACATAAAAATATACCTAATGTGTATATTCACTGTTATCACTCACTTCCCATTGCTGGTAAATAAGTTTGCGTTTTATGTTTTTGTCTTTTTCTCAGGTGTGCCACATTTGGTGTCACTGACATGCTGGAAAATAAAGTTAGGAAAGAGTGAAAAGCAGCCTGGAGGCCAGTGTCACGGTGGTTTAGTTTTTATATATTTCAAACTCGACTGAACAATGTCTGAGTGCTGCTTGAAAGGAGACAGTCAGGGATTTTTGGCTGAAATGACAAAGGATCACAGGTGTTACTGATGGAGGCGACAGCTTCATTACGCCTCATGGCATGGTGTTAAAAGGCAGGCGAAGATTAGTCTGCCCATCTAGAATATAATTTTTCCATCACTGCTGATTGGAATTGGAGCTGAGGAATGTTTGTGAAAACTGGAGAGTCATTAAAGAAAAAGCCAGATATTAGTAAGTGTGTGTGTTTCTTTGTTTCTATGTGTGTGTGTGTGAAAAGGGTGTTAGGAAGGACGTTAGGATGTTATCTGTCTGAATGTGTCAACAATTGTGACATACAGGAAACCTGTACTATATGTCATTCACACAGTTTATGATGGCACTGACTCAAGCCAATTGAGTCACTGTATGATGTAAGCAGGGGTAATGATAACTGGGAATGTTGTGGTTCGGCACTATATATATAAAATCTAATTAAAATGTAAAATTATGCCTATGTCATCATTTAAAGGCTGAGTTAGTCAGTTTTTGCATTGCCTTTATCATACAGCCAGTGTAGAAGGGTGGTACTAGTACATGAGGCTAAGCCCGCACTGTTAATCAATAATCTTCACTTCAGACAGGAAAGGATTCTTTTCAGTCCAACGGGCTGCCACGTAAGGCTGTCTGGCGGAAATGTGTGGGCAGTACAGTGGGTTGTAAAAATATTGGGATAACTCGATACATGTTAATAATTTAATAGTGCTGAAGCATTATTATGGGCTGATTTGATGTGACAAAGTGTTGAGTAATAGGTTAGAGTTGGTGAATTTAACTGGGTCTGGCATTTTACTGCACAAAGTGACCTCTGTTAATCGCAAATAAAATAAACAGACCAGACTAAGAGGCCCAGTTAAGAACTGGTCAAAATCTTTTTTTGCATCACTATTTGTCCAAGCTTGTCAAAACAAACAGTTTTCTGTTTGCAAAAAGTGAATAATAGCCTCCAAGTCATGGGAAAGGGCAATTATTCACACTAATGGCAGCAGTTTAGGGTGGAGAGAGTAAATCATCAGCCTGAGAGTGAATAGAATCTCTTCAAGTAGAGTGACTTCTCAACATTTCACACTCAAGTGGGCCAATTAAACTATCCGTCAAACTTCTGCAGGCTGCTAAGATGTATTTGTGGACATTAAGACTAAAAACACCCCAGCATGAAAGTAAACAAACAAATAAATACACAATAAAGGCTCTCATCAATGCAGGACAAGAACAGGGCCTAAGCACCAGAGCCATATTGATAGAAGTCTGCTCACTCTTTTCTACCAGTACCGACTTGCTTTTACCCGACTCGAGGCGCTTCTCTACTCGGTTTTAGACGTTTTTCATTATAATTGAGTGCCACTTAAAATGTACATTAAGTCAAGGTCATTACAGCAATACAGCTGAAAGTCCTGTGACGTCATTTGTATGCGACACAATAAGACAGCACAACAATGTACAACATTGTACCTGCTGCTCTGTCACACTCAGGGACTTTGCTGCAATTGATGCCCATTCTGTTCTGTGCCCTAGCAGGAGGTCCAGTTGTTGCTTTTCCTGCCATAAACTTTACCATT
>NW_005187435.1:1704147-1705405 GCF_000239375.1 Pundamilia nyererei | reverse complement strand
CTTTGCTGCAATTGATGCCCATTCTGTTCTGTGCCCTAGCAGGAGGTCCAGTTGTTGCTTTTCCTGCCATAAACTTTACCATTTTCTAACTTGGAACAAATATTTATGTGTCTAAACTACTACTGACTCTTTGTGATTATGATTTATGTTTTTAGGACTGTAAAACATTTTGAAATCATGTCATCCAAGCATATGGTCATTGAAGAAATTTTATTTTACAAGGAGATGTCGAGAAATCCAAACGTGCCACGGTTACTGCATTTCTTTACTGTTGGATAACGAACCTTTGCCCTTTTTACGCATTGTTGCAGCTAAATGCAATTTATTATCTCAAAACAACTCTGACTCATTTATCCTTTATCACAACAACATCAAGATAAAAGCATTCTGACTGTTTATCACTGTGACTTATCAGTGTGGGTGTGACTGAAGGTAAGACACTGCTAATTTGAAAAGTACTTTACTTTTGTGTTTGAAGAGGTTTGAGTACTACATTATAACAGTTACTGCACCCATACACAGTAATCATTTGCTCTCTGTTGTTAAGTAGTTAATAGTAAACTGGTAACATACTAAACTGAACGCTTGATAATATTTTTATTTTTTTCAGTTTCCATGTTGTTGTTTAAGCTAAAAAACAACATGTTTATTATAGGATACTCTCAGAGTAAAGGTTCAAAATATTAGCTCAGAAAGTATTCAGACTTTTAACTTTGTTATATTGTAATAGGGTCTATAATGTATCCATGATCAGTAATCTATAATGGCAAAGTGGACTTTGACTTCATGGCTTCATCTGGTTCTGACATACAGGACGCGTGAAAATATGGTTTTTTACCAGTGGAGTCCAATCAAGAAATAACAGCATTGCAGTCATATTGAATAATAGTAAACTAAACTGACAACTAAAATTTAATCTACTATGCAATACTTTCTGGTGTAATTGACTATAATAGATTGTATGTTAATCTTGTGATAACAATAACTGAAATGTTCAATTTAACAATTCACAATAACAGTTACCTCAGTTGGCATTTTCTACTCTAAAGAGCCAACAATTTTAGAGAGAAACCCCAGCAATCGGGGAGCGCGGTGGCGTGGTGCATAAAGTAGCACTGTTGCCTCACAGCAAGAAGGTCCTGAGTTCACCTCCGCTGTCTGTCTGGTGCCTTTCTGTGTAGAGTTTGCATGTTCTCGCTGTGTTTGTGTGGGTTCTCTCTGGGTCCTCTGTCTTCCTCCCACAGTCCAAACACATGCA
>NW_005187435.1:1700790-1704045 GCF_000239375.1 Pundamilia nyererei | reverse complement strand
GCAGGTTTAAGAAGATAAGATAAACCTTTATTAGTCCCACATGTGGGCAATGTTTTAAAAGTAGTAGTGTTTTGATCAGAAAGTACAAGTTAAGAGCAGTAAAAATTAAGAACAAAAATAATAGAATAGAATAAGATAAAAGAAGAATAACATATTATACAAAATAGAATAAAATACTTGTTATATTGAGAAGATTGCACTTGGTACTAATGCAAGTTAGGAAGACAGGGCGAAAGTTGTGTATGTGATATGTGTGTTTGTCTGTCTGCACGTGTGTGGTCATCTGCAGAGACTTATCCTTAAGCTGTGACATCAGTGCAATGCAAAAAAATGACCTTTAATGGCCACATGGTAGTCTTTGCACACTTATTTGTTTTTTATAGCAATAACTGCAACTGTACAATAACATATTTCAGTGTTTTGTTTTAGGTTTTAGGAGGTATACATCTCACACTACGGCATTTTACTTTGAGCCACATGTTTCTTTTGGAATTTAAAGTTTAACCTTTGTAAATTTAAACCAGCCAAAATGCAGGACATTGTCTCAATATGTGAGACAGAGGGGACAGAATCTAAAAATACTGGGCTCCCATGTGAAGGAGGATACCTACTTGGCCTTTCTGTCTGTAATTCAATATTTACTTCCCATTTATTGTGGAAAGAAAAGCGAAAAAAAAACCTAGATCTCTTCCTTTATTTAGACAATGTAAAGTTTTATAGACATTTCAGTCTTACCATTGAAAAAATGGGTTTAATATATAAACTCAATGAACCTGGATACACATAATCAATCAAGATACAGGATATAATCTAGGAGTCGTGATTCAGGTGAAAGCGGTCTTTCTTATCTGAGCCTTTGGGTTTTAAAAGTGGACTCTTTCTGACGCATCTAAAGTTGTAAACTGAATGAAGAATAACCATCAAACATTATTATGTCACAGCATAGCCAATAAAAAGATAACGAACTACACCCTGAAATGCCAAAACACTTGAAAAACCAATGGATCATATTTCATCTGGTGGCCTAATAATAGAAATGCAATTGTAGAAATGTCAAGTGAATACAAACAAAATGATTCCGTGACTGGCCTGACAGAAGCCGAGCCGGTCATATTACTGATCTGTAAAAAACAAATATTCATTCTAGTTTTTAATGTTATACAGTTTGCAGCAGTGAAAGCGACTATGTCTAACGAATGCTGCAGAGCTACATAGTTAAATGTAATTCAAAGGGCTGCATCAGATTAATTTCGAAAACTGCTTGAATGTACAATATTCACTATGCGCTTATTAGTTACACCTGTACTTAATACCTAGTACCTGGTCGGACCCCCTTTTCCTTTTAGACCTGTCTTGAGTCTTTGTGGCAACAAGGTCGTCAAACCATTCTTCAAAGATTTTGGCCCATATCAACATGATAGCATCACACAGTAGCTGCAGATTTGTCAGCTTCACATGTGTAATGTGAATTTCATGTTCCACCACATCCCAGTGATGCTATATTGGATATGTCATGTTCACGAAACCAGTTTGAGATATTGTGAGCTTTGTGGCATGGCATGATATCCATGCCATCCAATTATTCATTGCACTAACATTAGCATTATGTCATTTGTCATAATTACTTGTACTGATAGTTGTGTTATTTTATTTTATCTGCACTCATTTTTTCCTCTTGCTGCATTGAGCATGTTTACGACAAAAGAGATTCCCTCGGGATAAATAAAGCTTTTCTTATCTTATCTTATCCTGCTGGAAGCAGTCTTCAGTTGATGGGTGCAATGTGATCATGAAACGAGGGACAGCAATAACACTCCGGTAGGCTGTGGAATTTAAATGATGCTCAATAATAAGGAACTTAATGTGTGCAAAGAAAATACTGATCACAACAGTTCACTACAAAAAGCCTGAACTTACAAGGCAGGAGGAATCACTGGTTGCGAACTGTACCATCTGAAAGCCATGCCAGAAACCAAGATTCATTAGACCAGGAAACATTTGTCTAGTCGTCTGTTCTCCAACTTTGGTGAGCCAGTGCAAATTATAGCCTCGGTTTCCTGTTCTTACTTGACAGGCGTGGCACCCTTTGTGGACCTCTGCTGCTCTAGCACATCTATTTCCTCAACATGGCATTTTTGTCCAGATAACTCTCGCTATTTTTTTTCTAATTTATTTTTTGTTTTGGCATTATTTTTGACCTTACAGGCTTATAAGGTCAATAAGCCAAGGGGGTTCCATTTCAGTGCAACACCATCAGGAGTAGAATGACTCATAAAAAACAGTCTGAAAACCCAGACAGACTCCATTCATTAACTATGAGCTGAATCAGTCACACTCATTAAATTGAAACTCTTTTTATTACACAATGTGAAGCAGGCGCTGTGTAATTGTAATTAAACTGACAAAATCTCTCATTGTAGCGATTAGTACATTCAGTGCTACTGCAGATTTACTTTATTTTGTGCTTTTGCAATATTTTCTTGATATATATTAATCTGTCCAAAACAACAAAGCATTTTACAGGAGGAACTTGGATATTAGGAGAGTGTCAAGTAAGAAGAAGTAAGAAGAAGAAGTAAGAAGTACAGGGAAAAAATAAAGTTATAGCTGTATAAATAATCCTCAACAAATATAATAGATTTTGTTCCCAACCTGCCGTCTGTATCAACTTTGAAGGTCATTTCATAAAAGTTAATTCTATTCTGGAGACTCATTGCTAATGATATGTCTCCTGCTTTAATTTATACCCCTCTAGAGTCAGCAGTGACAGCTTTGCTGCAAAGCTATAAATGGACTCAACCGCTTCCTGCAGACTATTCTTGTGGAAATTCATCAGGAGTGTCAGATTTACGCATGACTCATTTAATTGTTTATGTTATTCTAGCTAGTACTGTGACTACTACCAAATTCTCTCCTCGTATAGCTCCTTCAAAAGGCTAACATTTCATAAGAGTGTTGAACAAATATTACTCAAAAGTCCTGCTCCTCTCTTTAATAGTAGAGCTTACATAGAGACTGGGTCTTGGAACTATACTTGTCCAGAAGTTCTGCCAAATACAACATTTAGACAGATGATTAAAATAGCAGGTATGGTAGTAAATGCAATAGTGGCCACTAAATAAGGCAAGGTAGGAAATATTAAAACAAATCTACATTGGAAGAAAATCTCATTATTGTGAGTAAGCCAAACACAGTTACAATACATTACAATTTGTTTAACAAAGGCATCTTTTTACATGTTACATATTACTTGTA
>NW_005187435.1:1681812-1700676 GCF_000239375.1 Pundamilia nyererei | reverse complement strand
GAGTAGCAGACTGTCTCCAGCCATTGTTTGATTAGCTCATACTGCCACAATCACATGTAAAGTGAAATCTCTAAAAAGCAATATATGTATAATAATTAATAAATTACATGTAGTGTGCGTGGCGTAACATCACAGAAGATTTCTGGACTGAACCTCCTGGTCGCCTGGGACCCTTCTGTGTGGATTTTGCTTGCTGTGGTTCCTGCAGGTCCTTGGTCTTTGCCTTCATTGTTCAAAGGCAAGCACATTAGGTTAAATGGTGATTTCAAGTTCGCTTTAAGTGTGGATATAATAGTATGTGGTTGTCTGCCTCTGCAATGGACTGGGGATCTGTCCAGCATCTACCCCATTCTCACCCTGTCACATTTGGAATAAGTGCCTGTCTCTCAATGAACTTAAGTTGGATAAGCAGCTATACAAACTGATTATCGGATTCATACAATACAAATCAAGAAATGATTGTCAAAGCACAAAATAAAGTAAATCTGCAATAACACCAAACACACTAATACTTACAATGAGATGTTGTCACTATAATAAAAACTACACTGTGTGTACTTCACATTGTGTAATAAAGAGTTTGAATTTAATGAGTGTGTGACTTACAAAGTACATTGGTTTTTCATTTCAGACTCAGGAAATGATAGGTAGCATGCAAAAACTGCAAAATGGGTCAGTCTTACATAAAATGCTTTTGTTTTCAGGCTTTTTATTCTGAATCACTGAATAATGGTACCCATTTTACCACAGTTGACCTTTGTGAGCCTGATTCAAATAAATAAATAAATGGGAGGAAAGAAAACAGAGACTACTGTTATTAAAGTTAGATAATGGATAAAGGGTTTAAACTGGCTTTCATGTCATTTCAAGATTTACAAAGGAAAAAAGAACTGAGTTGATTTGTCTAAAAATGTATTTCTTTATTCATTTCTTATAATTGACCACTTGCACACATGCATTTGAATTCAGTGTTAATGTTATCTTATCTATATTTGGAATGAAAAAAAGAGACACCCATATTTTGCACACAACAATCAGTCAATGGAGTGCTTATCTAAAAAGACACCACTGCAGCTGCACGTCCATCATGGTGACACTCATACTCGGACTGCAGTGTATTTTTCTTTTGGTATATTTTATTGATGTTTTGATACAAATATTTTACTAATCAGGGCCAAACATACCATACTGGTTTGTGATTCTGCTGTTTTCATAAACAGAACCACTCTTGAAGGAAGGTCTTCTTTTGTGGAATGAATTAGCCTGAGGGTGGAAAATATAGAATAGAGATACACAGAAAAGGTTTGCAAGTCTTTGCTGACATTTCAGTTACATATTGATTATCTTGAGGACTTTATTGGCCCTAATTATCATTCAGTACAACAGTTATGAGCTGATTAAATTCTGGTTCCCAAACAAGTAAGCAATACATGAAAGAAAATGAAACTGACCATACTAAGCAATAACAGCATAATAAACTGATGCCAGTAACGATGTTATGTTCTAGTCAAAGGAATAATTAATGTGAAAGTGGGATTTTTCAGAAATGTTCAAGGCCACAAATTTCAAAACTCAATTTCACATGGATCATATATGCTGTCCCTGGAGTCTCAAATAAATAGTGGTTGCAGGTTGGAAACAGATGTTCAGTTGCAATAGTCTAATTTTACTGCTGTGAACTTCCAACTCTCTTACTAAGGAACATTTTCTGTTAATATACATGTATAAATCAATCCTACTTTAAACTAATTTGACACTTTTCCACTCGACTGTAATGGATCAGGCTAAAAATATCAAGACTTTAAGTTGAGACCAAATAACTGCATAGCTAAGTCTTATCAGAATCAACTCTACTTGGTCCCAGTTAACACACATTTCTATGCTGACACTAAACTGTAGTAATATTGTCCATGTGAACATCATAGTTACCAAATCATTAACATGTTTACAGCAGAAGTATATAATAAATTACATTTGTTTCATGATTTAAATGCTATTTTTTAATTAGCATTTGTTTATTATTCTTTAATTTTAGTACAGTAGCTCTGACATGGTCTTTTTTTTAAATTTGATTATTTGTCAGAATTACTGTCTTGTTGAAATGTGTCCAATAAGCCTAAATAAAATCTGTTCGAGCAGCCATTGTAAGTTGGATAGATCTTAAGCCATGTAGGTTGATCAAATTCTATGACTGTCATATTTTATGTGTTTAATGTGTCAAGTGCTGTCAGCTTAGAAGTGATTATGTTCTGTCATGTGTTACCACGGTTACTGCCATAAATGCACCAAAGGTATTCATTGGACACGGTGTCAGGTTTCATGGAGATGAGCGCGAAGACTCAAATGCTGATATGGAAAAGCAGATGGTAAACTGAAAGTGAGCCAACAAAAAGCAAAACATAAATACAAAAGAAAAACCAGGAACAAACTGACTGATAATAACACTAAGGCTGTCACGGTCCTGGGACATGTGACCCAGTGTTTTAAGGTTTCACTGTATTTTGTTATTCATTTATGTTTTAGCTTAGCTTATCCAGTTAATTTCTATTATGCCTAGGTCACTGTTATTGTTCATTGTTTAGTAGATTCCCCGTGTGTTCTCACCCTGTGTTTTGGTCTCCCTTACCCTTCATATTGTCATGTCTGTCTCATCATGTTTCCTGTTTTATTTTGAAAGAGTGTGGTGTTCTTTGTTCATCGTATTTAGTTTCACCTCCCCTGTCCCGTCATTAGGTTTGTGTGTCAGCTGTGTCCTCATGTGTCTCCACTTCTCCTGATCATCTCATGTGTGTATTTAAGTCATATTGCCATTCATGTCATTGAATTCTTAGTTCTTCATGCACCCGCACGAAGAGGTTCTATGCTGGTCATGTTTATGTTGGTTTATTCATGCCATGTGGTTCATAGTTTTTCATGCACCTGCACAGAGTCCTGTTCACAGTAGTCATAGTTACTCCATTTAGTCATTTCTAGTGTTTTTCCAGTTTAGTTTTTAGTTTAGCTATAGCCTCTGTTCCTGTTATGCTTTGCCTTCACACCTATTATCAGCCCAAATAAAGGCTCGCCTTTAGTTAAAACTCAGTCCCGTCTCCTCGACTCTGTCTGCTCCTGGGTCCTCAACACACACCTCCACATGGTCTGCCCCTGCAGCTTGTGACAAAGGCTGGGAAACAGGAACTGGGAAAAAGGAGGAAGGGTGACTTGAGATGGAGACATTAGATACACAAGAGGGTGATCAGGGAAGTGGAAACAGCTGGAAAAAGAGCAGGGAGAAATCAGGAGTAATAAGACAGTGGAAGCAAAAGTAAATACGTGAGACAAAGACTATTAAAATAAGACAGGAAACACATCAGGGACAAAAACCCAGACTCTAGACACACAAATTTGATGCAGGAAGAGAATAATAAACACATAAAAGACATGAAAGGGCAGACAGAGAGAGAGAGAGAGTGAGACACGCATACACACACACAGAGTGAGACATGACGGGCTGGGGAGTCCAAAGGTAAACAAGCACAGAGATGTGCCATGACAGGCTTAACATATATAGATACCAAGGGAAGAACCACAGAGACAAGAGTGAGAGAAGAGGAAGTAAACTCATAACACTAAAGTCATTTATGACTGACCTGGAGATCTCAAATAATATAGTAGGGAACTAACACTGAAAAGAAAAACTCATAAACACAAGGGATCAAACACAATGAATAGAATCAAGGAACAAGTTCACTTCTCAAAATCAAAGCAACAATGAATTAATAAGATTCAAAAGGTCCAACAACACGAAACACTGGCCTTAAAAACCAAATGACATTCAAATTGTGTGATTATTTGATGCAGAGGCCAAGGTCTTATCTGAGGATAAAACAGCCACACATCTCTACTTAAAATTTTCTCATGTGATGCAACTAATAGCAATGATTAAACATGTTTTACACTGGAGATATGTGCTCTTTTTAGGCAGCCTGTGGTTTTTTTGGGGGTTTTTTGGTAAATCATGACTTCAAAGCCTCTTTGATTTACATCTGCAGTGCACTGTTAAGAGCAACTATGGAAAAACGTTGTGCAGCAAAAGGCCAGTCATGTTTACATGACAACGCTAAGGGGAAGTGCTCTAAGAAAACATGTGAAAGCTACATCATGTAAGATGAATGGCCCTGCTGTATGTTTACTGAATCATGTTGGATGAAGTTTTGTACATTTATTGCTCTTTGCGGACATAAAGTCTATGTTTAAACTTGATGTCACTTTACACCTTGTCTCATGTTGCCTACGCTTGTTAATCAATGACAGAATTTCTTTCTAAAAGAAAACTAGGCTACATCTTATTTTACTTGTTATGATTCTGTGTAGTTGTGTGAATGAATATAAGTCAAACAGTCTTAAAAGCAGCTACAGCAGACTGCATTCAAACACATACGTCAGATGTTTAACACAAAACAAATATCATTTTATGACATCAGTTATATTATGTCACTGTAGTAAAACTGGTTGCATTTCCCTGCATTAGTTCCAAAAGTTATTTTTGGTCAAGCCATGAGAAACCAAGATGTGGCTAAAGGGGACCATGACCTCTTGGCATCCCATACAATAACAGAGGAACCAATTGAATAGTTATGCACACAATCAGAACAATAGTTACATCTTTTTATTCAGATTTTATTTCTTTATTTTTCCAGAAACCTATCTCTATCATCAATGTCCTCACACTGCATTTTCCCACCTCAACAAAGTGTTTAAGTTGTAACTATTTTAAGAACTTTAACAACAATTAAATAATGAAAAACTTTAGCACCTCTTCCAAGCTTTTATTCATTTGAGAGTTATTTGACAAAGTATACATGAAACCTTATGGTTTATTCCACTTCTACATGGAATAAATCAGTTTCCATACTGCACAAATTTAAGTAATCTCACTCTTACCACCTTCATAAAAGTGGGGTAGTTAACCCGAGAAGTTGAGTGATGAGATCTACATCAGTACACACTCTAGCATAAAATTGCAGTGATGATTGGAGGTTACAGCAGGCCAATCAAACTTATAAAGGGGAAATTAGTTCCTTCAAAATTAGAAAACCCTTACTTTGTAGCGAAAATAGCAGAAAGGCTTAAATCAAGGGACACCATTATATCAATAATCTTGCATTAACTAACTGATTGATTGATTGATTGATTGATTGATTGATTGATTGATTGATTGATTGATTGATTGATTGATTGATTGATTGATTGAGTGTCAAAAATACAACTAGTGAACCTATTAACAAATGTGCCTATCTGCAAAAACATTTCATTTTCACAGTTTCATTTTGAGCTACCTTGCCAATAGACCTGCTCTATTTTGGTCTCCACATATACCTGAGGGAAATTTCTGGCTCTTTAGCTTCTAAATGCACACAATTTAGTTGTGAATTTTCTCTGCCTTTGCCATGATGGGTTTAATACTGGGCTCTGAACTTTATTGTTGCGCAGCTGGAAACAGGGCTATTGGGAGGAGTATGAGAAAACCAAAAACAATAAAATTGCAAGCCAGAAACACTGTGTGGAACTGAGGGGAAATGCAGAGTGAGTGTCGCCACAAACAACTTAACTGTTTGTATAAAGATGTAAATTAGTGCAGAGTATTTTACATCTGCAATTCCAAAAAACACTGGAATGCAGTGTAAAACTGAAATAAAAACAGAATACAATTAATTATACTGTGTAGCATCAATCTTCTTTTAACCACAGTCTATAAATGTCTGAGAAGCGAAGAGACCAGCTGCTAAACTACTGGGAAAGGAAGGTTTTCCCATTCTCATTGTCTCATATAAGATTATAGCTATGTTTTCAGTCGGTGAAAGGTCTGGATTGCACAGGCAGGAAGTTCACCAATCTGACTCTTCTACTACAGTGTTTCCCAACCACTGTGGGACATAGGTGTGCCATGAGAAATGATCAGGTGTGTTGTGGAAGATTATCTGGTTCCACCTGATTAGCACACTATGCGACCGGCATGAGTAACGGGCAGAACAACTTCCACTAGAGGGCAGTACAACTACCTGCTCTAATTAAATTGGTTGCCAACTGCCAATAAAACAGAAGACAAGAAGAAATTACATATGCTGTGAGCGAGACAAGGCAGCCGTAATAGCAATAGATAAATATTTGAAAAGAAAAAGTAGTCAGTCTGACCTGGGTCCAACCCAGATGAAGGCCCTAGCATGAGTAGTGGTCAGAAGAAGGCAAAAAGGGTATACTGGGGACAAACCCATATATGTGGTGCAAGGGGAAAAAATGATCAATATGCTTTTTTTTTTAACATTTTTGTTTGGTGGTGTGCTATGTGATTTTTCTAATGTGATATATGTGCCTTGGCTCCAAAAGGTTGGGAAACACTGTTCTACTACAAAGCCACACTGTTGTAATGCAGAATGCATAACAGTTACATTGTCTTGCTGAACTATGAAAGACTTGATCTGGATGGGAGCATATGTTTGAAATCTGTATGGCTCTTTGGGCACTGACAGTGTGCTCCCACACTTGTCGATTGAACAGGCACTAATGCGCCTGCACATCATCAGAGATCCAGTCTTTTAAACTAAGCGCTGATAGCAAGCTGGATGGTTGCTCTCCTCTAGTCTGGAGGATGGGACATCCATGTTTTCCAAAAAGAACTTGACCACAGAACAGTTTTCCACTTAGATGCGATGCTTTTCCACATGGTAAATGAGAAACTGAGAAACTCAGCCTCTCTAAGATGCTCTCATTTTACCCAACCATGTTGTTAACCTGTCGCCAATTACTTGGAAATTGTTCCTCCAGCCATTTCTTTTTATTACCATTTAATTTTTCAGCCTTTTTCAGTCGACATTTGTCATGAAACTGTAAAATGTCTTTGTTTAAACATGCTATCTTTTCTATTATGGGTTTATGAGATTTGCAAATCATTGCCTGTTAGTTACATTTAGCACAGCGTCCCAACTTTTGGGGAATTGTAGCTGCAAAAGAGCATGTAAGAGCACCCAGATTTCCAGAGTTTTTTTGTTGGACACTTCGACACCACCTTGTTAACTGCTGCATGATAATAACTAATATATATTTAGTTATAGATATCACACAGCTGTCATGCTTTCCAAACATCCGCAGTTGCTTTTGTGGAGGTGTATCCAGTCAATATTACAACCTGAACGTGCTGTGCCCTCTGTTGGCAACTTCAAGTGTCAAGGGCAACAATTGTTTTTCTCTCCAGCTGGGATATTATCTGAGAGACCACTCAAATCCTGTGAGACAATTGAAATAGGTGCACCTAGATTAGTGGATGAAAAGGAAAAAAACATGTTATTATCTCACATGGCACTGAAAATAATTAGAAATGATTGCAGTATGCATGAAAGAAGAATATTTTTTATTTGTTTCTTTTATTGTGGTGAAGTTTTTGTTTTTAGTGTAGCATCTTTTCAGCTAGAAATAATAGCAGTGATTCAGTGCTTTATCAAAGGCTATAGACGACATCATCTGGCTCTTGTTATGATGTGACTGTGTAGAAAAAACACTGTGCTTTGTGTAGAACATTGCCTTTTATGAAAATTATAATGGATTTTTTAAGGTTGAATTGAATACTTATTCGTGCTGTAATTGTTCATTCACATGTTATCTGTAGCTTCATCTTCTTTATTTTAAGTTGAGCCAAAACAAATATATTTTTTAATAACTATTAGATTATAGCTGAATTACAAATACAGAGTACGAGTGTTGGGTGAGGTTTCATAAAAGGATTTGGCTTGGTATTTCTGTGCCATCTGCCATCAGCGATATTATTCAGGAAGGGCTTTTGGTGGAATTCTTTACTTACATTAAGGGTTGCACTTTTCCCCAGGTGCCTCCATTTGTTGTACAAGTGATCCAGAAATATTACATTGCACTAAGTTGCAGTGTGGTATTTTAAAACCTTATATATTTAGGATTATGCTTGGTACAGAAGTGTAATAATGAAGCTAGATCTTCAAGTTCCTCATCCCTGCAAGTGGTGCAAATTACATTCTTGTTATGTCAGACGGATAATTTAAAAGTTGTCAGCAAGAGATAATCACTGCAGCTCTCCAGGAGCTTTCCAGCTGAAACCACATGACTATTGTTGTTTTTTGGACTTTTTCTGATTGACCATCTGAGTGCTCTGAAGTGTGGCCACAGCAGGCAGCTGTTTTGAACAAAAAAGGTATAGAAGCACTCAACACTGAATAGCAGACAGACAAAATTACCGACTGGCAAGTCAGCACATGTGGAGCATGGAGCTGCCAATAAGCCAAATGTTTCCCTCAGGAATTGGAGGAGACCACAAAACACATCTTAAGGTGACCATAAACAGAATCTGAACCCTGTCAGGAACTGTCTAGTGACTTGGGTTTTTGGAAAAAATGACCAATAATCTGGGACTTCCAGTGTAGCCAGCTAGAAACCTGAAAACCTAAACTGTTACTTGATTGTTTTGAGATTGCATTTGAGCAAATACAGTCTCTCTCTAACTCTCTACAGAGGCTGTTTACCTGGATGCAAACAAAGCCTTTCCCCGCTCTCATAAAGCAAGAGCTGGGGTATTTAGAAGCCCATTAATTATAAATAACTATAAGTGTTTTCAAGTAGGTTTTAACAGAATACCTAAACTAAAAACAGCAGTGTTGGTGGTGTTACGGATTTAAAAATGGCACAGACAAGCAATTTTATTGTGTGTACTTTGAGCAAAGAGAGTGTGTCACCACATGGAATAATAGAGAAAGCCATACAGGGACTGAATAAGAATCACAATTTCCTGCATACGACTTAAAAGAATAATAGTCTTTAAGGATCAAATGAAATTGAAGTAAGAAGGTCATTCAGTGGATTACAGTGTAGCTGAAATATTTATACATAGCATAGCATTGCAGTATTTAGTCTATTTAAAATGGACACCAAAAAGTTGACAGAGCAGATTAGTGCACATTCTGTTTTGGTGATGGTGGTAATCCTTCGTTCCAAACTGAGAACAGAAAAGCCTGATGCATTATGTATGAATGGATGCTTCTGAATTGATTGAGCTTGTGCATATAACCCTGCTGTCAGAAAGAGCTGCAAGCAGACCCAAGCGTGCCTAAGTTAAGGGTGTGTGAAGTTTGAACGATGTGAGTGCAGTTTGTAGAGGTTCTTCATTTATTTAATGTTCATTCTTTTTATTTGTCTTCAGTTACACAGTTCGTCTCTTGTAAAATCACTTTATTTGATGATATTTGCATAATGACACACACACAAAAACAATGATGATCACGTGTAAGCTGGTTCCTTTATTTCTTTGGGAACATTGTCTACAGTAAGAAAAGGGTTTTCAAACAGCAGAATCAGTATGTGAAGAACCTGCTGAGAGCATTTAAGGTGGTGCCACAAGATGTCACAGTTGGGTTTGAATTTCCCAAAAGAGCAGACTGAATCTACCATTTCTTCCATCTAACTTTAAATGCTTACATTTATTCATGAAAACAGCTTTGACTTTATTTCACATCATATATTCATACAAGCATATATTTACCTGATTATCCAGTATGTGCAGCAGAGGTACTGTACCACAGGTTGCATCTGATGTGTTTTCATCCAAGAGTATTTGCCAGAAGCCATTGGCATCACTGCGATACAGACAAGCTATCCTCTCATGCTTCAATGCAGCAGTCATGGCATTATTGTAAACTGGGAGTTACTGTCTCAGTCCTGTATTAGAGTGTGTGTGTGTGTGTGTGTGTGTGTGTGTGTGTGTGTGTGTGTGTGTGTGTGTGTGGATGGCAGGCAATTTCCCCTAAGCAATCACTAGAGAACTAATATCCTGTATTATGGAATGTTAATTTTAAGTTAAGTGCAATATGAGTGCATGAGTCCTTACTCTACAAGTTTGCAAAAAGTGTAATCATTTGTTAAACTTACATTATTTTTGCTGCCTGATAATGTAAATTATCAGCCGCCAACCTATGAATCATTCAAGAATAAAAAAGGCGCTGAACTTCAGGGATGCACCAGTGTTGTGCCCTCACATAAGAGGGAATTTAGCAAAGAACCAATTTGACATTTTATCTGTAGGCACTTTGTTACTAGCAGCCATTCATAAAAAACAAATTTCCCTCATAATGTGTTAAAACTGCAAAAAATGCAAAAAAATATGATACAATTTGACACGACATAATAGTATTTTTTCATGAACACGATGGTTCCCAAAGACCTATTAGCTAAAAAGAAGAAGTGACAGACCTAAAAAAAGCTATTAATAGCAGGTGTCTGAAAGTCATGTCCTTAAGAAAAAGGATGAGGTGCATCTGGCCCTTTAACTGATTTAGTTTACTACTGTTAACTAAAGATTAATCAGAAATAATCTCAGCCAGGGGGTGGCTGTCAACAAGCCATTCTCATAAAAGGAAACGGGGAGAAAAAGCTGAGTTATGCTGAATTTGCAAGAACTGGTTTGAAAATCTGTGGCAAAAGGCCTTTTGGAGTAAAATTGAAAATACGAGAACGTTTTGTTTCAACCCATCATCAGTAGCTACAGAGGAGGGCAGGAGAGATGCAACAGTGAGTGTCTACAGTTATCTACAGGGTGGGGGAGGCTCTGCTGTATTTTGGCTCTGCATTTCAGCCAGTGGTGTTGGGATCTTGTCAAAATTGATGAATAGCATCAGATTCTGATCCACTTTGCAGTACCACCTGGAAAGCATCTGACTGAAAGTGGCTTCACTTTTCAGCACGAGCATGATCCCAAACACTCTGCCAATGCAAGTGGATAGAAGAAACACACAATGGAACACTATCAGTCATTGACTGGCCTCCCCAGAATCCAGACCTCAACATTATTGAAGCAGTGTCATCATCTTGACATCTTGACTTGATTTTAAAAGTACTGCTTCCCCTTCACTTTCCCCTTTTCACTCCAAGTGTGTTCAGATGCCACAAGTTTGTCTGCTCTCCTCTGTAGTTTGTGTTTTGTCTTGCTTATTTTCAGCTTTGGTCTGCTGGTGATTACTGTGTGATGGGTCCTACCACCTGCCTCACATTACTCATCATCATAAAAACAGGAAGTCTCCACAAAATTTTAGTTGTACACAAAACTCAACCAGACAGATGGGTTTAGTAATAACTTATAAATCACTAAACATCGCACATACCAGCTTTAATTATGCTGATTTATCTAATTACAGCCACATTACAAATAAGTCAGGAGTGTGAGAATGAAAATTAGATACTGTGTGCTTTGTAGTATCTTCCAGACACTATTTGAAACCTAATTTTCAGATGCACTTCTGTTAGATGCGCTGAGGAAAGTATTTTACCCACAGGCACTTAAAATTCTGCCCGACATGCTTTTAAACAGCTGCACGATTTTGTACCTCCACACAGTTTGACCACAGGACAAAAAACTCAGTCTTCACCGAGGTATAAACATAGGCCTAGGCATTGTGAAATAGTTGTTTTGGACGGCCTTCATAAGACGGCGGGTGTTCTATAATAATGACATTTTACTTTAATTATTTAGTCAAAATGTCACTTAACGCATCAGGAGGCTGTTTACAACATTAAAGCTAACAGGGCAGGATTGCTTGCTGGACAAGTTCAAAACTCAAAAAGTCCTTACAACTTTTCTATGCAACCTTCACACTTAAGGCTGGGTCATGGCGTCTGAGAGCTGATACCTAAGACATGCTGTTGAACCATGTCACAAATCAGTTGTTGTTGTTTTTTTTCCAGCTGAATAGGAAGGTGGACTTTGAAAAGCAGGCTCTCATAGCATGGGAGAAGAAGAAAAAGTGACAGAAAAAAACATCACTGGCTTTCAAGAGGAATCACTGCAGCAAGCAAAAACGATTTAAATGCCCATTTAAGCACTTCACTCAGCAACATAAAAACAGTAGAGTGGCAAGAGTGACATGTCCCCATGAAAATTAAGCCAGGTCAGTTGTTATTTTTATAGATAATTTTCATGACCACAAAAAAAAAATTAGTTGGTCTAAGTGTTTATTTTAGAAAAGCAAAGCTGTGCTAACAAACTAATAAATATGTGTAACAAAATAAAGGAATAAAGGAGCTGCAAAGATTTATACCTTTACACATAATTAAATTCTATTTTCACAGTAAGAGTTAAAGAAAAAATGTTAGAAATAAGATTTAAAAACATTACAGTAAGTTATGTAGGCTTCTATTTAAATCTAGCTTTGATATAAACACGCAGACCCTCTCTCTGTTTCAATTTAAGTTCATCTTACAGGAAAATGTCATCTCACTGGATCACAGATGTTATGTATAAAGCTTTGGGGTCTGAAGATTGAAACCAGTGCAAAAAGTGCTTTAAACCTCTAGTCTTTCTAATGGAAACTCTTTGGGTTATGAAAAGGGTATGTCTGAATAGAAATCTAAAGAGAAAATCACACTTTTCCACGCTTGTCTATGACCTCAATTTTGTGTATTACTTTAAGGTCTCAACTGGTAGTTTCAGGTGCTATTAAATACAACATCTTGCTGTGCATTAAAATGAAAATGATGATCGCCACTAGAGTCAAAAATAAGGATAAAGAAGGGAATGCTCCACAGCAGACAAGTCACTACCATATAAGCATGTACTCGCCCTCTGTTTTTGGGTTGCTTTAGCTTCCTCCTCCTGTCCAAATATATGTATGCTGATTACAAATTGGCTGTAGGTGTAGTTGTTCGCATGAATGGTTGACTGTCTTTCCATGTTAGCTCTGTAATGGCCTGACTTTTACCCAATGTCAGACAGGGTTCTGCCCCCATTTGACTGACGGAGGCTAACAAGTTTTATAGCATGGGAATACGAGACTGGATCCAAATCCAGTTCTACTTTGATTTGCTTCTTCAACTCACACCTGTGCTTCAGTAAAAATAAGCTGCACTTTCCATGAAGGATGGCTCATGTAATAGTAAATTAGGTGAGCTATAAGAAGAATGTGCCTCGGGTTTACATTACAGCTGGTGAGCATAGAGGAACAATCCCCTGAGAGAAAAGAAAAAGACGTGACTGCACTTCTGAATGAGGAACTCCAAACTGAGCTTGCCAGCTGAAACCCCTCACATAGTTCTAAACCATGGAAAATAAATCAAGTCCAGAACACATGTACAGATGCACTAACACAGCTTGGATAAGCCCCAGTGAGATATTCATTGGCTCTTGCATCCACATTAATTCAATTTTTTACTTAACAAAGACAACAAATCAAAGGATTTTCTTAGTTTCATGAGACAAAGTTGAACAACCTGATTTCTTTAGTATTTTTACATTTTAACTATGATTTTTATTACTATTATTGTTGTCATTTCTAGCCTGGCTTTCCTTAAAGTGGGCAGAGTTGAATGACAATAAGGAAACATGAACTACTATCATTTTCACTGGCTCTCACTTTTTTGTTCCTTATTTATGCAGTCCTCTATGAAAGAAGGGATCTTTTGTATCTGCTTGGAGCGTTATGCTAACTCATCTCTTTACAGTGGACCATTATGCAGAACTTTCAATTATATGCAATCCATAGACTCAAACATAATTGTTCCTGCTGAAACAACCCCCTCTGCTGTCTCAAAAAATGCACCGTTAACCCTTAAGTGCAAAAACAGAAGAAACCTTTAACAGTTATATTTCTTAATTCTAATGCCATAGAGTGCTACAGTAGATTATTACTTCCAGTGGCTGGATTATTAAGTGTAAAATTATAGATCAGCCCCTTTCTTGGCGTTTTTTTTTTATGAATGAAAGCTTACGCACGCCCTTTATGATTCAACCCTAATAGGCTAACCTAAATAAATAAATTAAGCAAATGTATGATCCCAGAAAACGCCCCCCCCCCCTCCCCCGCTCTCTCTTTCTCTCTCCCTCCCTCTCTCTCTCTGTGTGATGGGAACGTGGCTGCAGCGCATTTACAGTCCCCTCCCCTGTGGATCCTCCAAGTATCTCCTTTCCCCTCAACCACCGACCAGAAGCGTGTCAAACTACTTTTCATTCAGCATTAGGCCGATATATGTATATATCTATATTTCATTTTGCTTCGTTTTTGCGCTATTTGATTCGTCATTCTCAATCATGAACGCACAGAGAGCGGATAGTCAGAAACGACTTGCAGATGAGCAGAACCAAGGTGAGAATTTATTTCTACTTTTACATTGAAGTGTTGTTTTAGTTTTTGGGAAACTGTTTAGTTGGTTGTCTGCATCTAGTCTGCTTTTGATTTTTTTTTTTCACTAGTGCTTGTAAGTATTTTAAAATGCGCAATTAAGTCCGTTCAACTTAAATATCCAGTTATTAATAAAAAAAATTGCAACACGATTTAAAGACATTAAACACAATTTCATTGGAATCTTTTGTAAACTGCAGGCTGGTTATATTTCCTAATTGACATGTCAGATAAATATAATGTTCAACTCTATTTAACGTTAATTCTCATAATGCTGTCCATACCATATTAGTCCAATAACCTTGGAGTTGCCGAGTAATACATGAGATTTGGCCACATAATTAACCTTTGAGATGAAGTCATTAGCATCTCTCAGTGCAGAGTGGTAATTATCCCAAACAGTCATCCGCTGATGAGAAAGAGTTTAGTAATATTATTTTGCCACTAAAAGCAATGCTCTCCTGTCCACGAGGGAATCTGCAATCTGTAAAAAATGTATGATTTTTTTCTACCTATGCAGAAATGACAGAAAATGTTCTTTGTCTATAAGTCTGTGGAATTTCAGTTCTTTACTGCTACTGCTATTTAAAATAGAAGTAACAAAGTCTCCTTTAACAAAATGATGCAAATACAAACAAGGATGTGTCATACCTAGTTAACAAGCTTAAAGTTTCCTTTATTTGTTTCGAATGATATGCCACTGACATCATCACACTAATTAGTTTATTCACTGAAAAATCTTGGTTCACACACTCCTTGATGCATCTTAAGAAACATCTGTTGTTTGTCTTAGACATAAAGGATGCCAAAAACCGAGAGAGACAGAGAAGATAATAGAATAATAGAAAATGCATGAGCGAAACAGAAACTGCATTAGGTTAATAGTTTTCCCACCCAGAATGAAAAAAATTCTGCTGTTGTCATCTAATTGACTTTAATCTGATGAAGTTTTGATTCAAATTGATGGTCCCTTGAGGTTCTCTGAGGCAAAATGGAAATGTTTGCTTTTTCAGAAATATTATGGACAAAATCACTCAGGAATCCCCCAAAATGGCAAGAATAATAACTGCCAAGCTTTTAGGTTAGATAAAATTAGGTCTCATGTTGTGGGAATTTATGCATTCGTCGAGAAGTTATTCATTTCTGTAATATACTCGCATATCTATATTATTGCTAATATATATTGTTAATATATCTATATCACTAAAGCACTTCTGGATGGATGCAAACTGCATTTCGTTGCCCTGTACCTGTGCATGTGCAATGACAATAAAGTTGAATTCTATTCTATTCTATTCTATTAAACAAGATGAAGAAATATTAAGCTTAAGTTTGACCCCAATAAGCAGCATCAAAGAGCTCTTAAACAGAAAAAAACCCCTCTTCTGATCACGGCACTGTCTGTTTTATCTTCTTATTTTTCTTTTAATAGCAACACCCCAGCACTGAATACCCCAAGAAACCAGCAGAGGATGTTTTGACACCTTCATTTGTTCCTCCAGCCTTCCTCTCAACAATGGACCTCTTTTTGCAGGGATCCTCTTTAAACCTATCAAAACTGCTCCACAATATCAGCATTCCTGTCAATCCCTCTGGGAATTATACTAACAACCAGTTCACAGAGGTCAACCTCTTTGAAATCCTGGGTCCGAAACGCTCTCCCTTTTTCTTCCAAGTGACCAGTGTTTACCTTCTCATCTTTCTCATTGGCTTGTCTGGAAATCTGCTCACATGTGCAGTGATTGCAAAGCACAAAAAAATGCGTAATCCTACAAACTTTTACCTTGTGAGCCTGGCTGTATCGGATCTTCTCGTGCTTTTGTTCGGGATGCCCTTGGAGATTTATGACCTGTGGCAGAACTATCCATTCCCCTTTGGTGAGGGTGGCTGCTACTTCAAAACGTTCCTGTTTGAAACTGTGTGCTTTGCCTCCATCCTTAACGTCACAGTTCTGAGTGTGGAGAGGTACATAGCTGTGGTATATCCACTCAAAACACGATACTTGTCGACTAACCAGCACGCTAAACGGGTCATCACCATTGTGTGGGTGGTTTCGATGATCTGTGCCATCCCCAACACCTCACTGCACGGCATCTTCTACCTGCCAGAGAGAATGGAGGAGTCAGCTATTTGCACTGTGCTGAAACCTTTGTGGATCTATAACCTGGTCATGCAAATCACAACTGTCTGCTTCTATTTTATACCCATGATGGTTATTAGCATGCTGTACTTAGTCATGGGCCTTCATTTGGGGAGAGAAAGGCGCCAGTCCAGTGGGAACCTGGGAAAGAATTGTTGCAGCACTCGAAGGAAGATGAGAGTGGAGAATGGCCGAAGGAGACAGGTCATCAAAATGCTCTGTGAGTTTTTTTTCTCTCTCTTCAAAAGGCAAGCATTGCTCTGTCATGCTGCTCTGACTTGAAAGCATATCTCCTCTAATCTGTATTGTCACTGCCAAGGCATGATCCCATAGACAAAACATGACGAAAACAGAGAGTAAATAATGACACAGGATTATCAGCAGTTTGGATGGATCATTAAGATTCCGAAGGGCTTCCTTTTGAGTCACATCTCCTAATTCTGCAACTTGACAAGATTACACGTTAGTGTAAGACCCTTTTGCTGTAGCTATTTGTTTTTTTACATTGAGGAATTTCCCATTACATCCATCTAAAGATTCTCACATTACAAATGGCAAAAATAATAACTGGCAAAAAATAGCATTAGGAGTCAATCTGAAAACCTATTTTCTGAACCAACTGGCAATTATTGCAAAGAGTAAATTATCAGAATATCCATTATGAACACAATTAGCAGCGTGATAGTGGTAATGTCACAGGAAATGTCTGCATTTAAGCTTTTGTCATAGCTCCTCTCAGGAGTTTAGAGTGGATGTTGGTGATGCTATTCTCGTTGTATTTGTACAGCCAGTCATAATTTCACAGCATAGAGATTAGTCGTTACTTTTTTTTATTATGTTTTTATTTAAAAACCTGCAACAAACAAACAATATATCATGAATTTCTAACTGATATTGCAGTCACAAATATCTAATATTTCAAGAAAAGGCCTAAAGGTGAATTTTAAACTGCTTCTTTAGCTAACACACTGGTGATTTATTTAATGAAACGCTGGAAACTAAAATTATACCCTGACCTTTTCTGTACTTTTTGATATCCGTGCTGATACTTGAGAGTTAAATAAAAGCATATAACCAAGTTTATAGCCATCATAACAACAAAAAAAGATCTAACTGCCCCAGCTGCAGACAAAATACCAGCAACACTTAAAAATAAAGACATTTCCTTATTCTTATCTTTGCATCTGTAGAGCTGCATATTGCAAGAAGATATTTACCTCATATGTAGCACATTCCGTCTGAGAGTTATTTTTCCCAGAGCTCTAAAATCCAAATAAATTGTAGTAAAATTGTGGAGTTTTCTTCAAAACTAATAAAAGTTGTGTTT
This sequence comes from Pundamilia nyererei, assembly GCF_000239375.1. NCBI lineage: Eukaryota > Metazoa > Chordata > Actinopteri > Cichliformes > Cichlidae > Pundamilia > Pundamilia nyererei. The sequence continues at coordinate 1,683,047 of NW_005187435.1, read as the reverse complement.
ACGTTCAATGTTACTCTCCAAGGTGTGAAATGTAAATTCATGAGGCTTAATGGAAGTACTGAACGCATGGCTTTTTCTTCTAAAACATAACAGCTTCCTCTGCCTTTGTAGGCTCCGTGCAACACATCTCTCCGTGCAGTTATGTTCTGTGCAACTGCATGAGAGATACAGAAAACAGGTGCAAAAACAAATAAATCCATAGCACTACTAGATGTCTAAAACATCACAGGGGACCTTTAAATTATGTTTTTCTTAAAAGAATCCCAACTGAAGATCTTTTAGAAATGTTGTTAAATTCACAAGAGGTTTGGGGGATGCTTTCTGGTTCCACTGCAGGTGGATTCCTTTATCAGGAATGTCATCTGTTCTGGAGAATGGGTGATAAAATTTAAATTAAAAATAATAATATGAAATGTATGGACAAAAAGATTGTGATTGTTTTGATTTGCACAGTTGATCAGACTGCTTCTGTCATCATCCTCCTTATCTTGTTCTTCTAGTCAAATAGTAATTGATAGTAAAATAACATTGGCTTTGTTTTTAACGTGTGTTTCCCATGTAAAGTAGCTGCAACACAATGACTTTCAGGAAAAATGACATGCATATTTTAGTTTTTAAAAAGGTTTAACATTTGCATCTATGAGCAGCTAACTCGATAAAAGCTCTTTAATTGATTTCCACTCACTATCAACAACTAAAAGCGCAGCAAGCTGAAAGCTACTTATTGGTCATCAAGCTGTATTTTCATACTGAACATCTTCACACATATACCCTGTGTTCTTGACAACAATTCCTGTTGTCAATTCATGCTGTTCAGCCAAACTTTGTTACCAAAGTTTCTCTTATATTATAGTAAAGATAAAGTTTCTAAACACATCAAACACATCAGCCGTGACTTAGTAAAACACACACGTAACAATTATACAAAAAGTCTGTGAAGGTTCTCAGTCCTTCAGGTCATCGTAGTCAAAGGAGCTTGCAAAGAAAAGCGTCTGGACTTCTTTAAGATTATGCAAAAAATTCAGAGAAAAATATGGCCCAAGTATTTCACCCAGGATAAATATATCTTTAATAAAGAGCTGGAACAAGATGATATAGAATATAAATATGATTCTTTGAAAAACTGTAAAATACAGCATTTTGTCCTAACCATGAAGCTTTAGACAAATGAAAAAGTTAAAATGCACTATGCGAATCACTGTAGTCTGGGAAAGAAAGAACAAAACCAAGTGCTA
>NW_005187435.1:1660132-1678786 GCF_000239375.1 Pundamilia nyererei | reverse complement strand
AAAATAAATGTATTCATCATCTTTCTCTCCAGCAATCGTGGTGGCAGTGTTTGGAGTCTGCTGGGCACCCTTTCACATCGAGCGTCTTCTGTGGAGCTCTATCAGCCAGTGGACCGACTTGATGCACAACATTTATCAATATGTCCACATCCTGTCGGGCGTCTTCTTCTACCTCAGCTCTGCAGTCAACCCTATCATCTACAGCCTGCTCTCCACGCGGTTCAGAGAGTGTTTTCGAGAACTTGTTTGTTCCCAGGGGGAGGACAATAACTCTGTCAGAGACTCCCCTCCTTTTCCTAAAATTTTGCTGGATCCCTCCGTTGCAAGTTCAAGGGGTCAGGCCGAGGGGAAGGACTCTAATGCTTTCATCCCTTTGCTGTCCCCTAATATGACACTGAGTATGGACACTGAAATCCTCACATGTGCTTGTACAGACACAACGTGCAAGACCTCTGTATTCTGACTTTTTATTTGAACAAGCTAGAAAGCAGCTGGTGCAGAAATATTGTAAACTGACAGGTTAACATTTTGGATCTTAGGTTTATTTGTTTCCAGAATTTGCTGACATGATGCTGTATGATGAATACTGCCAGAAGAAAATGAGCTTAGCTTAGAACGGAGACTTGAAACAAATGAGGACAAGTAGTCTGTGTCATAATGTAATGAAACTGTCTCGTCTGCTTGTCTCTGACCCTTTTATTAACATTGGCTCATCTCAAAAGTAAAAAAAAGGTTCTAGTTGATGAGCCATGTAAATCCAAAAGTTGCTTTCATGTTGTATTTTAGTGCAAAGAGAGATCATTTGGAAGAAAATAACAAAATCTACTGCAAAATCATGACACTGGAAATGTATGAATTTTTGGCAGTTAGGCTGATGAGACTATGGAGCATGATGTTATTGGGGACTGGGACGGGACCCCCTGATGTTTAGTGATGGTGGAGGAAAAATATGGTTGACAGGATAGGAGGTTGAATGTGAAAGAAACCCCCCTTTTTTTAAATATCAAGATACCGTTAAAAATACATTGTAAAGGTAAAGGGCATATATTTGTTTTTTAAATCTTTGAGAGCCAAGCTAACCGTCCGCCTATATTTACAGTCTTTAGTTGCTTAGCTTTCCTGTAGCTCCAGTATCATATTTAGCAGTAGTATTATGGATATTCTCATATAATCCTAGCAAAGGATGTGGATAAGCATAATTTCCAGTATGTTTTGCTATTTTATTTAAACTTATCACATGTCACTAAAAAGCTTGGATGTAAAATGATTATTTATCCTTTGTTTGAAGCTTTGAATCATATTTGACAACAGTGCCTGCACATTTTACCTGCTGTCTTATTTTTTAACTGCTGTATGCCTTATGTCAGAAAGTGGAAAATCAGATCGATCTGAGCCAAATGATTACATGTTGTAATTGATATGTTGTACCTGAAAATTAACGTGATGCTAATTTGCAAAAAGAAGTAGTATATGTCTCTGTGTTTCAGTGGGACAAAGAATGTGATAATTTATTGTGAGCTGTTGCTAATGTTTTTGGGGTTTTTTCTCTTGCATGGCCAGCCGGTAAGCTGTTGTTCACTGTGATTGCAAAAATGAAAACTGATTATGGCTATTGTGCAATGGCTAATTCAAAAGCAAAATAAATATTAAGCAGTCTATATACATAGCTGTCACATGCTTGAACTATGTAAATGCTGGAAACACATTATTAGAGTGCTGTCATTTTGATTACGGAACCATGAAACTGAAGAGTTTATTCATCACCGTGATTGCATTATGAAATTTCTTTTTCCACAAGAGTTTATAGACCTAGTGTGGTTTGAATCAAAATAATAAGGTAGGACAGATTGACTGGTTGAATGTATTGTGTCTTTAGAGTCACTAGTAAGTTGTCCTACTGCCCTTGTGTTGCTGGCCTAAATATGTGGTAGTCTTCACCAATCCCACCACATATTACAGGCTGTATACCCACCTCACTTAGCAATAGAATATGTTATTCTTACCTTTTTGCTTATTATTTAGGTATCCTTGAACCAGTTATCTCTTTTAGGCCCATTGGCCTCGCTGTTGGCTTTCCAGCAGGTGGTTTTCTACACTTTTTTGTTATGAATGATTACTGTTGAAGCAGGGGCACTGCATACACGCGCACACACACACACACACACACACACACACACACACACACACACACACACACCTCTAAATATACTGACAGCTGTTATTATGGTTGAGAATTTTCAGCATATTGGCCAATCCTTTGAGCAATGGTTGAGAATTGATGCATGGTATAATACGTGTTTTGTTTTTTTGTTTTTTGTTTTAATTTTCCACTACACCGCACGAGTCAAATTATATTTTATGCTTTCCACTATTGATCAGAATAAGCTTTAATCAGTCAGCTGTGACAACATTGAATTGAATAGCAGAATGGCGGTTCTGCAAGCCACAGCAGGATGAAATGGATACAGTAGGGAGATTTGCATTCACATTCGCTCACTTTCACTCACTGGACTGGATGCTTGAACACTAAACAACATTTTCAATACAGATTTCATTTCCATAAAATTCTCAGACATGCTGTCTAATACAAAACAAAATATCGGCCTTTGCATTATACGTTACTTTTGTTCTCTTGAATGTGTTATCTTCTCGCAGCATTCAGAGTGGAGTATTCATATTCATATTGGTGTTAGAGGTCGGTATGAATGAGTCCATTTTCAGGGATTATACAGAAAAGAGTCACACAGGCACCCAGAAGTGTTCCTGTCCTTAATCGCCTCTTATTGTGGAGCAAAAACAATTTGTACCTTAGTGACATGTCGGTGCTTGTTTGTTGCTTTTAACCCAGCAGTTTCAAATCTGTGGCAATATACCTATTTAATAGGTGACATTCCAGTTTGCCATTTAAATGTTCTACTTCTACCTGCCATGAGTAAAGTAACACAAACACATTGTTTTCCAGAGAAAGATGAATATGTATGAGTGACATATTTCATCCAACTTCAATCACAGTTTAAGAGTTGAATATAGAATGAATGTAACTCTTCATGTAAATGGCCACAATAAGAGTTGTTCTCCAGTTCTGTCTGATGAAAACTCAAGAAAAGAAAGACACTACGATGTGAAATTCAAATGAAGCACAGGAAAAAAACACAAGCACTCCCACCACAGTGCGAATTGTTTAGTTCTCAAGTGTAATGAAGGGCCAGCGTGCGAAGGATATTTATATGCATTGTTCAGAAGTGAATTTAATACATTTTCTCTGAAGGACATTATACAGCTGGATGAACATGTCATGCTTATCTGTGCTCTCTGTATATCAAAAGCAATATCATGTCTTTGACCTCTAGAATAATCACAACATCTCACTTCAGTCTTTTGATATTTTATAATGTCTATTTACATCCCCTTACACATCCCAAGGACACAACGTTTGTCTTTAGGCCACAACACGGTTGCAATTCAGCTGGAGAAGGATGGCCTACGGGGTATTCTGACCACGTTATATGTGTTCAGCCCTGGTGCATCAAAACCTGGAGATAAACCCTGCTTATTAAACACGTAGAAGTTAAATAATTGGCCATCTTGAGCTTCCAGGGACACTGAAGCGGTGCCGACTTGCAAAACACAAGGGTACTCTTTTTCAAACACCACTTTAAACACACGATCAACCAGGTAGTTAAGTTTTATTGTCCTGTACTTCTCTGGTATGAGCTCTTCAATCTGAGGACCAAACTGCTGCATGATAAGGACTCCGTCTGGCCCTACTTTGATCTCATAGAAAGTGATGTTGCTGTAAGTGAAAAATCCAATGTAATGATCAGGGTTTGGAGGAGCAACAAGGACCTTTTTGGCCTCCCTGAAGGCTCTCTCTATGGCTGGGACAATGTGGTTGTAGGCCTTTGTGACTACATCCTGTTTCTGAGATCGGCTGCCTGCCATTAGCACCACTAGGCCAAGCTTCAGTCTGGGAACCAGGGAAAAAGTGGCAGAGTAGCCATCCAAATCCCCATCTTTACGCAACAGTTCATAGCCCATCAGCTCATTCACCTCCCATGGCGTTCCAGTACGGTTAGCAAAATAATCCTTATCGCACCTAAAGAGTGGGGTCAGCATAATCTTCAAAGAGTCTGGCTCCAGCAGCTTGCGATGATACGCACCCAGCAGCATCATGGCAAGCTTGGCCAAATCTGCAGCTGTTGAGAACATCTGACCAGAAGGCCGATACCAGCCGAGGTCATAGAGTGGGGCTGGTTTTCCATTTGAGTACACTCCAACAGCCAATTGGCTCTGCATCCCTGGGGTGAGGTCAAAGCTGGTGTCTTCCATCCCCAGCCGGTCCAGGATGTTCTCTGTGATCCATTGCTGGTAGTCAACTCCGGCCACTCGCTCTGCCATCACATGAGCGAGTAGTGAGAAGGCAAGGTTACTGTAGTGACATCTGCAAGAACAAATATAAAAAGCATTGGGAGAATGAAGAAGAATACATGATAATTCACGTTTAAATATCACCATACTTGAAATATTCCATGTAATTTAAGTGAGCGCGCTCTTTGGACAGAAAATGCAGGAAGCCTAGCACATAAAAATCCCATTCACTAGCAGAGAACGCAATATAGACTGCTCCCTTGGGGGTGCAGTACAACATCACAGAGACTTTGCAGTATGGAGCTAGCAGGTTAAAGACCGATTTACTCAAATATTAACTCTTGTTTGTTTCATCGGGACAAATATTAAAGAATAAAAATGACACGTTGCTTCCAAATCATATTTGATGGACTATTTCTTAGTTGAGCTCAGGTCCCTGCAGGTTTAATACAAACACAATGTGGTGCTGGAGATATTAAAATATCACTTGAAAACACTTGTTTACTCAAAGGTCAAATATTTTACTAATCAGTGTAATATGTAGAGACAGGTACAGTATGTGGAAAGACCTGAGCTAATTAAACTTGACATTTAATTATACATCCTCCCCAGGTAAAATCTAAGTAGCATCAAGAGGGATTATTGTAATTACAGTTTTTGTCATTACGAAGCAGAATGTAGTTCTAATGTAAGAAATAAGTAACAGAATAATATTTGTACATTGCAGGAACACTTATTTGCTTGGTTAGAATTTCCCCATGAAAACACTGATGTCACCACAATGAAAGAAATCATACTTGGTGCCTGGATCCGAGACGAGGACATCATCTTGTAGAAGATTGATTGCAGATTGAGTTTTTCCTTTCCAAAGCAAATTTGTAGCTCGGAGCCTCCTGGGCAGGCCTGGATTAAACAACAGCAAAACAGTGTTAAATTTAAAAAAATAAATAAAATGAAAAGTAAAATTTGTAAATAAAAACACAAAAACAAAGGGTGAATTGCATTAGTATACTTTAGCCTTCTCAAACACATATCATCACTTTATATTTCACTCTAATAGTTATTTCATTTACCTTATAACAGCACTTTCTTTGTACGTGATATATTTGACCAGTTGTCTATAAAGGTTTATGATGTTCAGCCACTCTGACTTGTTGACAAATTGTGAGACATGGTTGGATATTTAAAGACCTATTATCCTTCCTTGCAATAGATGAGCGTCTCATATTTTAATTCTTTACACAGACAGAAGTGTTACTTATTGAAAACTTCTTCAGATAAACCGTTTCCTGCTTAGGCATGTTCATTGCAACTCTTATCTGAAGTCTTATCTGAATAAATGTTACAAGTCTAAACAGCACCTGAGGGTTGGATATTTTTTTACTGCAAGTAGTGCAAGCGCCTTTAAATGTCTGCTTTACTTATGCATATCAATGAAAGTGAAAAGATCATAGATGTTTAAGATTAAATTAGAAGAACAGTAGGAAGGGATTTTAAATGGCTTTAAATGACAAAATGGTAAATGGCCTGTATTTGTATAGCGCCTTACTAGTCCCTAAGGACCCCAAAGTGCTTTACACATCCACCCATTCACACACACATTCACACACTGGTGATAGCAAGCTACATTGTAGCCACAGCCACCCTGGGGCGCACTGACAGAGGCGAGGCTGCCGGACACTGGCGCCACCGGGCCCTCTGACCACCACCAGTAGGCAACGGGTGAAGTGTCTTGCCCAAGGACACAACGATCAAGACTGTCGGAGCCGGGTCTCAAACCGGCAGCCTCCCTATTACAAGGCAAACTCCCAACTCTTGAGCTACGATCGCCTCCGCCATAAAAAGGGAGGTCAAACCAGCTACATTGTTTTTGTCCTTCATTCATTAATTGTTTGTCAGAATATGTCAGAAAATTGGCAACTTTCTAAAGACACCTTCATATTACTGAGGGGTCTGAACCACTCTTCAAAATCCAGACGGACTGAATTTATTGTGCTGTGGAAAAGCACCAAATTCTTCATTGTGACACAGTAATAGTAGGTTTACTGCCACTTGGATCATCAGTTCATGAATCATTTGCTTCAGCTCAAAATCGATCCATAAAGCATCATTAGTCTCCAGAAATATTATTGCCAAATAAATAAATAGATATTGTCGCAGGAATCAAGCATGTAGCAAGAGCTTTCCTAGAAACCTCTTTCGTCTCTTTGTTCCCTTCTATTGTTCCAGCTTGATTATAAATTCAACCTTGAAGTGGCAACAGCTAATTTTCTTTGCTTTAGCTTTTGATGTTAACTGCAAGCTAATGGCTCTTGGGATTCTTTCTTCCTCTGAAAGGAAATTATCTCAAGAGGTTTTCCATCAAAAACTTGTTTCTTGAGGCACATACTCTCAAAGTTGGTCTCATTTTGTTTTTCTGATATTTTTGATAGGCTGTTGAACAGTGCATTTAGAATGGTTCCCAAGAAGCTTCACTTTCACTGTGCAATTTTGTCTGCCACCAAATCTCCTGGGATAATAAAAGGTCAACTGCACGAACAACACTGGAATAACTGGGAACTGGAAGAGGCGGAAGAGAGATAGAAAAAGAATAGCAGACCTTTGATAAACATTCTCTCAAAGGAGAGGGCGAGACAATATTTCTGCAAGTTGGACCACTGGCAAAATCAGCCTCCTTATTAGGCCAGTATGGAAAACCATACAGTCATGTATGTGCTAATCAGGCATAACATTATGACCACTGACAGGCGAAGTGAATAACACTAATTATCTCTTCATCACCTGTTAGTGGGTGGAAGATATTAGGGAGTAAGTGAATATTTTGTCCTAAGAGTTGATGTGTTAGAAGCAGCAAAAATATGTAACTGAAAGGATTGCGAGTGAAATTGTGATGGCTGGTTCCGGGCACCTATAAAACTATCGAAATTGATCCAAGGAAGGAACAGTGGTGAACCAGCGACAGGTTCATGAGGGGCCATTAACACACATCGGGAACAAAAACTGTCACCTGTTGCCTGATCCAGCAGACGAGCTACTTTAGCTTAAATTGCTGAAAAGTTCATGCTAGTTCTAATAGAAAGGTGTGGTATCTAGCTGTGGCTGCTTTGACTAGGATAACGTGCCCCTGCCATGAAGCAAAAATGGTTTAGGAAAGGTTTGAGAAGCACAACAATGAGTTTGAGGTGTTGACTTGGTCTCCAAATTCCCCAGGTGTCAGTCCAATGGAGCATCTGTACGATGTGCTGGACAAACAAGTCCAGCCCACGGAGGCCCCACTCAGAGCTTGCAGCACCTTCAATGATCTGTTGCTAACATTTTCGTGCCAAATACCACATCACATTTTCAGGGGTCTAGAAGAGTCCATGCCGTGGCAGGTCAGGGCTGTTTTGGTGTCACAATAGTAGCTGGTTGAAATTATTTAAAGTTCAATCAGATATTTAACACATGAATTATAGATATAGATAAATTTGTGATTTATAAATTTCTGTTTATTGGCTGACAAAAAGCTGTTTCATGCAAACCCAAAAGTCAACTGCCGCTTTGCTGAAGCATTTTGTTTTCTTTTAACAAGAAAAGACTAAAATTCAGTGTTATTTTAAGGTCATAGGGATATAGTATAAATATGTACCCGAGAGCTGGCTAGCCATCCTCCGTAGAGTGACTGAAGATGAGCGGATCTGAACTTCTCCACTGTCGAGAAATATCAGGCCATCTGTCACATATTTCAACTCGGAGTCTCGCATCTTCCCCAGAGGGTTTTTGATGGTGAAGTTCTCCACATATTTCTCCAGAGGGTCATCAAGAGAGCCAATCTTCCCGTCCTCCCACAGCTTGTACAGCATCAGCGTTGGAAAAAGTTTTGATAAACTTGCAATTCTAAAAGAGAGAACAAAGCAATATGATATGATTTTATTGTAGCAAAAGATAGCTAAGGTTGAAAAGGTTTTTTTAATCACACACTGAGGCATATTGTTTGTATTCCTCCTTGGTTTCCTTTTCCCTTCCCTGGCTTATATTCAGGTTTTTTTTTTTTTTTTTAAGATAGCGACACTAAACATTCCCCCAGGATGAACATGCAATAACTGCTATATTCTGCATTTGCTGCAGTATCACCCATCCATCCATTTTCTTCTGCTTATCCAATTCAGGGCTGTGGGGGAGCTGGTGCCAATCCCAGTTATCAAATTCAGTTTATTACTGAGTGAAATTTATATGGATTGTTACTATTAAAGCAGCTATTCAGGTGTGGATTTAGCTTATTATTCTTTGTTCTTTTTTGCTGAAACTGCCTGTGTAGAAGGCTTTTCTAAGCTTTGAGGCGAATAACTAAAGCAAATACTAACGAGAGTGCAGGATGCATTTTATTGACAGGGTAGGGTAAACAGGGTAACCTAGAGGGTTATCTAGGCAACCGGAGACTGGAATTTTTGCAAGCAGCCAAACATCAACCACAAAGTGATGTGCCATTGGCAAATCACTCCTTGTGTGGATAAGGAGTGACTAAACATATTTTTCCAAAATGTTGAGCTATCCTTTCAAAAACCGACTGATCAGTCCAAGCTGTGTGCACAGAAGTTTGAATTTTGAATTCATTTACACTGATATGTGGGTTTGGGATTTTATTTAATAAATTCCTGAAATGAATTTGCAATTTAAAGTATATTCTGACTGAGATGTTTTAATGACTTTGGTCATACTGATAATAATATGATAAAATAATTGGTTTAAATAGTTAATAGTTTAAGAAAATCTAACTGTTAATTAAACAAACTATACTTCAAAGTACACTAATACAAATTTCTCCAGTCAGTGAAGTGGTGTTAAAGCCAAAACAGCCTGTTGAAAAAATTTAAATTCTCCATATTTGGGGCTTATTTCCTTGAACCTCATACCTAAAAACAAAACAACAACAACAAAAAATAAATAAATAAAGTGCCAAAATACATAAAGTGCAAAACAGAATTGGAGAAAACAGGGGCTCAAAGAAAAAGGAAATCTGTCCCTTCAGGCAGATGCTGACAAAGGTACAAAATCTTCTTCAGCACCATGATCATAGCCAAATAATGGTGATGGACACAGTGTGCAAGAGCAGCAGAGGGAGAAAGCAAGATGACAGCGAGTTATGAAGGAGAGAAAAGTGATAAAGCACCCATTTATCTACTGGAAATCTACACTATTTATTATAGATTTTTTTATTATTAATGTATAAGGAAGATTTAATGTTGTAATTGAGGTTGACCTCTTATGTAGAGTCCTTGGAACCTTTTTGAAATTCTTGGCATTCTTTTTAAGGATTCATTCAAGGAATTTGCAGCATTCTTTCAGACTTACCCTTTGTTATCTCTCTGGAGTACACAGAGAGATAACAAAGGGTAAGGTAAGGTAATTATTTTAGGAATAGAGTATAACATTTTCTAATGCTGTATTCTGAAATTATTTATTATGTGTCCTCTGTTGTAATCTCCTTTGATTCATGAAGTAGTCCAGTAATTCCACTGGTAGTAGGATATTCAGTGCAGTATATGTTGGTGAGACAACAACATTTTCAGTGGCATTATTTTAGTTATTTTTTTCTCATATCCATCCCCAACTATCACTATTTGTTTAGACCAAACTCGTCCTCAAATCTGAACAACTGAAAAAAGGTCAATTTTTTTAACCATCTTTTATTTTTCTTTCCAGTTTTTCTTCTTTGATTTTAGTTTGCCCTTGTGCTTTATCACGTATCTTTTTTTCTTGGGTTTCTTCAGTAAACCAGTGCATCTGTCACGGGCTGGGTCTGTGACCCAGCATTTTGAGTTCAGTTTTTATTTTTGACGTATGTTATTGAAGATATGTTAAATTCTGGTTGTTGCTATAATTAATTAGGATCTGATTTTCCTTGTATTTTGCTATTCATTGTTTATGTTAAGTTAATTTAGATATTACCTCCTAAATTGCTCTGTTTTAGTTCTTTGCTTTTTAGAGCCATTTGTGTGTTCGCCCCCTGTGGTTAGGCCTTTCTTGTTGGTTCATATCTTAAGCTGTCATATTTCATGTCTGCGTGGTTCATGTTGTCAACCATGTTTCTTGTCTGCGTCCCGTCATGTTTCCTGTTTATTTTTAAAGTCTCGTTTCCATGTTCTATGTGCTTAGTTTACACTTTCCCTATCGTGTCATTATGATTTATTGTGCTGGCTGTTTCCTCATGTGTTTCCACTTCCCATGATCACCCCTTGTGTGTACTTAGTCTGTGTGTTTCCCTTCAGTCTTTGTCGGATCGTGCTATTTTTCCCATGTCAAGTCACAGTTCAAAGATCATAGTTAATGTCATAGTTCACAGTCATAGTAGTCACCGTCATCATAGCTTCCTTGTTAGTTCATAGCCTTAGTCTTAGTACCATAGTTGATTCATAGTTTTCTTTGTGAAGTCAGAGTTTCTCAGTCTTTTTGGGCTCTAGTTTGTTTTCACTTTCTTTTATGTTCCACGTATATTAGCCTGAAATAAAGGCTCGCCTTTTGTTGGAACAGTCTGTCTCCTTGCCTGCGTCTGCTCCTGGGTCCTCCTCACACACTCCACGGTGGTGCAATCTATATACGTCTTTTTCTCAGTAACTTTTGCATTGCTATATATGATCACAGTCCTACCTCCATTCTACACTGCCCGGGCTACGCATTTACTGAGGTAGTTCACAGTGTGACCCCCATTTTTTCTTGGTGTCACCCATAAAACCAAACAAACAAACAACCAAATATTTTTTTTATTAAAAAATAATTTTTATTTAATTTAATTTAATATTATGATTAACTTATCAAACTTCTTTAGAAAACGCATGAAGTTGTGTGCAAAAGACCAACTGAGATTTATTACATGCAGGTCGGAGTTATGCATTTTTCTTCACACTATCTAAGCTGTCACAGAAACTCTGATTTCCACTGGTGACTGCTGTGCCAAATCTAAAGCACTGCCTGTCGAGCTACAGATTGCACTGTCTGTGGTGTCATTTTAGGAAGACGGCGTCTTCAGCTTTGATTAGTCGCACTGTGGCTTATTTTGTACCACCTGATTACCGTTGCATCTGTGTTTTCACTCATTTCTACTTGATCACTGATCTTTTTGTACACTCTCAACTTTAAGACATCTTGCAATTAGAGTTTTTTCACATCTTTTGGTATTTTGTTTCAATGTGGGTTAATTTTTTGAAACTGTGGATAGAAGAAGTCCATCAGCACAAAACTGAAGAGCAATTTGGCTCAGTGGAAAGCATGGGTGTACACTGATTTTAAATACATTTCTGGTAATTCATTAGAAAATAAACTGTACTTGTGTATTCGACTAGCTCTTAGTATTTTTCTAACTGAGTGATAACTAAAAATTGGGCTTTGTTATGTAAATAAAGAGAAAACTTCTTAAGTGTGAGACAATAACCTTTTATCATGTAATGATTTTTCTAGCATTGGGTTTTTAAGAGAAAGACTGCTTTACAAACTTGAACACTGGGGTTTCAGATTACAGCATGTATTGGGCAAAGAGGGTCTGATGAAAGACCTTTGACATTTCTATAGTTAAAACGAAGGACGCCAGCTTAGCAACTTAAAGTCCGATTTGGAGGCTTTCATTGATTGACTCATCTGTCTTTCTCAAATCCTCCAGCTTTATACCTCTTTAAAGCAATAAGTGAGGTAACATTTCTAAGGTCTTTTTCATGGTTCGACTATTTCTTTTTGAGGTAAGTGTTAGAGTCCAATTTTAGATACACTGGCATTCTGGAAAATGGTCAATTACTTTAGTTAAACCTGACAAATTGTGACCACCTTTGGATGAAATCCCAAGAGGATAAATTGTGATAGCTTTGGAAGTAGATCTTCGCATCATCCTTAGCTGTTAATGCCAATTTTGAAGGTTCTCCCCTTGTGGGTTCTCTCAGGGTACTCCAGCTTCATAGTCCAAAGATTATTGCTTATCAAATTAATTGGTTACTCTGTGTGTTAGCGCTGTGATAAACTGACAGCCTGTCCAGGATTCACCCTGTGTCTCCACCTATGACAGTTGGGGATATGCCCCATCTTCCCCTCATACGTGGTTAAGAAAATGGGTGGATTGAAGTTAGCTAATCATCTCATCTGATTAGCTGCTTTCCCACTAAGTACAGCTGAATTAAGTATTCTAAAAGTGCTGTAAAACTTTAACTTTTCACCCTCAGCACTGGCATAGATATTAAACAGGTCTGATGAAAAACGTTCAAGTAAAATAAATAAATAAATAAGTACAATTAATGCCCCAGAACACAAAGTAATGGTCTAGAAACAGAAATGAATGAATTGCATGTGTAGTGCATGATCCCTTGAGTATTTCACAAACTGCTTGTGTTTGCATGGATAACAAGAGGAGATGTTTCCACTGAAATAGAAAATTATTTGATTAAAAACACAAAAGAAACAAAGAAAATCATGAAAATCTGATCTGCTGCATTTTTTGACTTTGAACATTGTTAGAAGTTATAAATTTTGATCTCATGTCACTTAACCTCTTGAGCTAGTGTGGACTGTCATGACACTGATACTATCCAGATGTGTGCTGGCTGAATTGTTTGGTAACATGATCTAGCCCTCCACCTGTTACCCAGGTAGCAGCAGTGGGTGCATCAAGGGTCAGCACCATAGAAGGCATCCACAACAGGTAAACTAAATCAGACATTTACAGGCAGCAGCCAGTTCCAATAAATAGGCATTCGGCAATCAGCAGCTGGAACTAACAGGCTGCAAGAAACCAATCGAGCAAACTCCTGAAAAGCTTAACGAGCACAAAAGAACGATGTGGTTGTGGTTGTGTGTGTGTGTGGGGGGGGGGGGGGGGGGGGGGGGGATCTTGGAGCCACTGACAACTAGGAACTAGTGTTTTGAAGTGATGTAGTCAGGTTAAGAGAACTGGAGGGAAAGCCCGAGGACATCTGGCAAACAGCTGCAGGGCAGGTCTGCGGAAACATGAGCAGCGGGCCTGTTGCCAGCAGAGCTGCAGACTGTGACATTAATAGTGGAAGCAGTAGCACTTAACATTTTAGTAACAAAAGATGGCATCAGCTGTTTGGCAATAGATCAGACAGAGGTCATGCCTTCTGAATTATAAATGTGAGACTTTCAATGAGCTTGAAGGAAGTTCACATTTGAAAACACATACATATGTTATCTCTGATTCCAAGACTCTTGGACTCATTGTATGTAAGTATGACTAGTTTAGAGCTAAATAAACAAACTATAATGATATTAAATTTAAAGATGCTTTCACATTTGACCTTCAGACACTTTTTGATGATTCATGTGGGACTGGAAATACTGCTTATATATTGTGTGCGGCAGGCAAACACATGATGCACACACTGGACTGCTATATCGGTTGCTGTATTCACACATTTGACATGGACTCTGTATAGGGGAGCTGGTTAGGGTAAAGAGTGGCTAATGCCTGATCTGACATTTGCACCTCTGTCGGGTAACTCCCAGAAAAGGTCGGGGCTGCAGTGCCTGTGTGAAAACAGCTTAATTTAGTTTTGGTTTTAATAGGATTTCTATAAAGGACCTGCTCCAGCTGCTGCTCCAAGAATATATAATTGAACAGGTAATGTACACCTCATTATCATTATGTCATTATTTTTTGTGGACCAGGGAAGACTATTCTATTCACAAGCTGTTATGAATATTTCCTTATATTTTCAATATTTTCTTCTTTAATCAAGCAGTTTAATGAAGTTTGGACTTTTATAGACAGGATCATAAGACCTATGAATGAGCTTTAAGGCACTCACCTGTAGATTGTGTACTCATTTGTTGGTCCTGAGTGAGGGTCGCTGGCATTCCGCTTTCCAAAGTTGCCTGTCCACAAAACAGTGTCATTTAGGATTACGATGGCCGACAAGGCAGGAAGGCTGATAGGGTTGATGGTCTGCCGAAGCAAAACGTCCACCTGGGTGAGACACAGCAAGAAGTGAGTAGTTAGTTCCAAAATATTTCCAGTTAATGAACTTCCTATTCTTTGCTTCATGTTAGAACTTTATTTTAAAGATACGAAGGTGGCATCTATCTATCTATTAGGGCTGCAACAATACTCATATCGATATTGAACCGTTCGATACAGTGCTTTCGGTTCAGTAGGCATTTGTATTGAACAATACATTTTTTTTTTTTTATTTTATCAACTTTTCTTCTGATGATGCTGTCTGTGTTGAGAGCTCAGTGGATCTGCCTTCGACTACTCCGCCTAGGCTGCACTGTCGAGGGCAGATCCACTGAGCGCAGCGCAAGCTAGCAAGACAGAAGTTAAGCTCGTTGCAACATGGCAACTGCCTCAACGCTACCCGAAGTTGAACCTCCCCCACCCTCATTCAGATCTGGCGTTTGGAACTATCTTGGTTTTCATGTGAAGCATGACCCTGATGGTAAGCGCGTCATGGACAAAAGTAAAACAGTATGTCGGATGTGCCACGCAGTGCATTAGCGCAGTTAGCTTTTTAACGTGTTGACACGGTCCAGCCCCACACACTGGGGTAACTCGTTAACGGAGATTTGCCGCGTTATGGCGTTAACGTCATTTTAACGAGATTAACACTGACAGCACTAGTGGGAACACAACGAATATGACAGCACATTTACGCTGACATCATCCTAGTGCAAAGACAAGTGGAAGCAGACAAAAACAAGCACGCATGCTACAAACTTTACCCGAGTCATTTAGACAGCCTTTAGCACATGATTCTCCTTATGGGGACCTGATATGTTTAATATGCTGCTGAGAGTATACCCCAGAAGAAGCGTATGGTATAGCTATCTTACTACATTAATTAGGAGAAATGACTGAATTTGATTACTACACTACATTAGTATGTACAGGTGAGAGGGTGGCAATGTTAGCACAAGAACATTTTCAATGTAATCAGATCAAATGTTCACATGTCTTTTATCCATTTTCTGTTTGGCTTTGGTGGCTGCTGAGATTACAGTAAAATAAGCTTTTCTCAAATGATAGAAAATACAAACTAAAGTGTAAATGGCAATCATCTGCTCCGCCTTAGATTTACCAGACTTTATGCTCATTTCAGTTTATTTCTGTGGTTACTGCAGTTATGTTCATCCACTACATTGCATTCCCAAATTCTCTAGTGGGTGCTACAGTGCAACCTCCTGGCTACAGTAACACAACCTTTTGCTCAGACAGACTCAGATTTTTCATCCACTATGTCTTTAATCTCCCTCTGTCAACTGAACCGACATTTGGTGTTAAGGATTACCGGCCAGCCTGTAAATTTACTCCGACTTAAATGGACATGCTGGAAAAGCGCCTGCAGATTTAAGTCTGTGGTCTGTGCATGACATCACCTTTTCCAATGCTTCTTTTAGACTGGGGATAGGATGCTCCAGAGGTAGAGGCTCTGGGAAACGGGGACACATCATCTCTGATTTGGCACTGCGACCCATTCCTTCATCTGGGTGGTATAGACAGTACAAGGGGAAAAGAGAAATAAAGAGCAGAGGGAGAGGGTAGACTACTGGAATCACCACTTGATACTGTCAGACAGGGCAAGTATAATGTAGTCTAAGTGAGCTGGTGGTTCAATAATTCTCTGCTTTTTTTAATGAACCTTATAAACCTTATAGGATCCAATTTCACAAAACGTGCGATACATAACTCTTTCATCAAAAAGCATGTGACCGCGTCATGCATTAATGTAATATTTTAATGGATTTATTATTTCCCTTTTAATTCTAAAGAGCTGATTTCTTTCAAAAGACCTTTCCCATTAATATCCTCTTTATTGATGTAGAATCACATTACATATCTTGTGCTGGGTTTGCTTTACTGCATTAAAGTTCTTAGCTTACCTTACCTGAAGCCGCTTTCTGAGATTTTGAACTTGCAATGATGCTACAAATGCTCCCACTAAGAAAGCTACTGGTACATCTCATAATTACAAGATAAAGATCATACAATTATGAGATTGTTTTATCTCATAATTAAGAGATCTGTATATCTTGAGTGTCTCATTTTTGCATTCACATCAGATAAGAAAGAGGCATTTAGTGGATGTACATAAGGAGCTGACTGTAACTGGATAGCACACTGAGGACCTGCTTGTCAAATGATTAATTTGGCTGTAACCAAGTGCATATTAATCATTTGTCCAGAAAGAAAGCACAGTGAAGATTTAAAAAAAAAAGCTTCTCCAGTTGCTTTTTAGACAGTTTTAAGGCAAACTGTCTAAGGCAAGACTTGAGTGACTCAAATCACGTCAAACACATTTCAGAAGTATAATACTTTTGTGCAATTTGTGTGAAAAATCATATCATGAAAGACAGTTTATTTTATTTCAAGTCTCAAGAGAGTGCTTGAAATCTCAAATAATCCACAGCTCACAGTCTGGAGGCTAATTGCAATATTTAGCCTGACCTAAATAACTATTAAAAAAAAAAAGCCTGTATAAAATCCCTAAATTGTGACTTTTTTTATTTGCATCTGTGTTATAATTAATATAATGTTAATCAATATAAATGTGCTTCGTTTGAGGTTTTTATTCACCGGACACCAATCACGTGCTCTCACCTGGCTGGACTTTTGGCATCTGATATTGCCAGAAGAAGCATCCTGTCATCACCAGTGACAATATGAGGAAGAACACCAAACCCAGCTGGGTCCATTTCACCTTCATCCTGCTGGTTTTAGTTTGTCCTTCGAATTTAACAGCAGCAGCAGCAGCAGCAGCAGGAGGAGCAACAGCAGGGGTTGGCTTATGCACAGACAGACAGGCACACATGAACACAGTAAGTTGGCACTGAATGTGTCAGTTTGTTATCTTACACCGTCAGATTTACACAGCTTCTCATGTTTTTGGAGTCTCACACATAGAGACAAGATATTGTCTTTAACACTGACTTCAGTTGTACAACAAGTGAGAAATCCTTTGGTTAATATGTAAGTGTTTCCTGTTGCAGTTCACAGTACTCACCACCTGATGCTTCATAGGTCAGAGCAGGATTACCAGTGACACAGAAATCTTCTTAGCACACAATCAACATCCTAAACATCTACTCAGATTGATTCTGCTATGTAAGCAATCCCTACACCCCTAAGGCAGTAAATGGTATCCAGCGGAGGTTTTCCTGAGCAGGAGAAAGGCACAGACACGGACTCCCATCTCTGACTTCTCACTCACTGTGCTGTAATTCTGGGCCATCGGTGTTCCGTCCGTCACAATTCAATTTCCTCTCCTGCAGCCACAGGCTGTCGACATCATAATCCCCAGATTTACTCAACCAAAGCAGCCAGGGAAATCTTAATCCCTAATCCCAGTGAAGCAATGCACTTCAGTCTAGCTTCGTCTTGTGGAGCCCACCACCGAGTCACAAGAGCTTACAATGATGGCACCCAGTCAGCAAGAACAAGTAGAGATTGGGTGTTAGGGTATGACTTTTAGCCACAGCATAAGTTGAAAAGTACACTCACTTGGCACAGGAAATTTGGGTCAGCTAGGTTAAGGAATGAAAGAAAATTTGGGGCACTGAGGGGAAAGTACAGTAGGGGACCAAGGATATTACGCACTGGAATAATAATAATAATAATAATAATAATAATAATAATAATAATAATAACGTATATAAAATTTTAAAACACACAGTTTTAAAGTGCTTCAAAGTTTGGATAAAAAACAACAACAACATTACACATTAAAAAGTAGTGTACATATTTATACATGTGAACACAGTCTTTCATGCATACACAGTTCTTTACACGCATATTAGGAGAACAAAAGGCTACAGACAACAGGCAGCAGCCTTTAAAACAAACCACAGATTCATTTGATCTGATAAACTGAGGATGTCTGTTTCAAAGTTTAGGTGCTAGAAATTCAAAAGTCTCTTTTAAAATATGAGCGTGAAACACTGAAGCAAAGACAAGGACACAACTGAACCAATTTAAGCGAGTCTGGAGAAAAGGAGTCTCTTTTCCAATAGTTTTATTTTTTATTTTGTTTTGCGGCTTTTTGAGATTTAGGTCTTTTTCTTTTTTACAGTACTATTCGATAGTTTATGCACTTTTTAATTAGTTGAAGATTGGAAACTTTGGGTTTTAGGGCCATTGTGTGGTCAGCTTAGGCTACGTTCACACTGCAGGTCTTAATGCTCAATTCCGATTTTTTGATCAAATCTGATTTTTTTGTCTGCTCGTTAGAGCTGCACGATTAATCGTTAGAAAATCGTGATCTCGATTCATACTTATGTGCGATCTCATTTCCAAATGACAACGATTTAAAAAAAAAA
>NW_005187435.1:1653833-1657259 GCF_000239375.1 Pundamilia nyererei | reverse complement strand
CGTTCACACAGCAGTCGCTTTCTGAAACATCGGATATGTATCGGATTCAGTACCACATACGAAAGTGACCCAGATCGGATTTGAAAATATCGGATTTGTGCCGTTCACACTGTCATACCATGATCGGATATGGGTTGCATAGGGTCAAAAAAATCGGATTTGATGCTCTTTCGCCTGCAGTGTGAATGTAGCCTTAGACTCCTGCCTTTTTAAGG
Source organism: Pundamilia nyererei (assembly GCF_000239375.1). Taxonomy (NCBI): domain Eukaryota; kingdom Metazoa; phylum Chordata; class Actinopteri; order Cichliformes; family Cichlidae; genus Pundamilia; species Pundamilia nyererei. The sequence goes on along the minus strand of NW_005187435.1, from coordinate 1,657,044 downwards.
CCAGGCCCCCAGGCTCTTATAGTTTCAGTGATTTTTGTTTTGTTAATATAAGTTTATACAGTGAATCTTGAATGTGGCCTCCTCATTATATGGTCTTAAACAACAGCTGTCTCTAACTTCTGTATCTATTTAAAACGATGCTTAGATTCCCAAAAAATTCCACATGTCTATTTCATTCAAGATCCTGTATATTAAGGTACCCTTTAAACATGTTTTAAGCTCTATAAATAATTTAGCACTTTTGTGATTATCTATCTCCGCATTCTACCTAATTAAATAATTTAAAAAGTTGATATCAAAATATTATTTGTTTCAAATGTTTCCCTACTGATTACAATGTGTGTCCTATTTCACTGAACTAAGTTTTCCTACTTATTGCACTGGTCCATCATTGGATGCGAACAAGTTGTAATGTCACAAACTCCTGCTGGTACATGCCCTTGTTCAGGGTGAACTTGCATTTAATATGATGGTAAAGCTGAGCTTTAAGTGAAGAAAGCACATTTCTGTGTGCAGCAGGAAAACATTATAAACATTTTGAAATATTAATTTAATTCTGTGCATCCTGCTCCAGGAAGCGTAACACTATCCAGATCCATTAGACAGGGCATGAAAGGAACAGCAAAGAAAAAGCACAATTTACCCTAATGTGAAACTCACTAAACTCATTGAAGAAGTGTAGAAAAGGAAATGCTTTTAATTCAGATGTCTCACTTTTGAACTCTCACAAAGCACAAAGACTTCTGAGTTGGAAAAGTAACAGAGGCCTTTGATTCAAAGTAAAGTCTCTGGCAGAGTTAAAAAAGGAGCCACTGGCTGGCTAGAAAATGCTTCAGCAAGGTCCAACAACAACAGCAGAGAGCCATTTATTCACAAAGCCATTACACAAGTGCATCTATTTTTAGTATAAATAATTAAATGAATACTAACTCTGAGGCCTCATCAAATTTAGTAAACCCTCAGTTACTTAGAATCCAGTTTGTAAATGGTCCGTTTTTCATACTAATAGTTGTTTCTAAACAGAGTAAATTATGGTGATAAGAAATTCAAGCTCTGTGAAATTAGCAGTTACTTTTTTGTTAAATTTGTTCTCTTCTTCTTTTTGATTTCATCATATCTGGCTTCACTGTTTGCATTTAAAACAAAATGACCTAAAGTGATGATGGTGCCAAAAGATTTTTTTTTTCTTTATTTATGGCCGTTAATTAAAACATCTCCCACGGCATTTGGAGAGATTTGCTGTGTATAGGGAAAAGTGCAAGAAAAGTGTGAAGATTTATCTGTAAAATGTTCTTAATTTACTTAAAAAGTTACAGTACAAAGATCACACTGGAAATTTGATCTAGCTACGTCGGTTCTTGTGAGAAGTTTACATAAAGATATAATGTTTTTTCTTTTTTTGAAGAGAAAATAACTGTTTTTCTATCCATCACTCAGAGCAACTCTTTAGTCCTGTTATTAATGGCTAAAATGGATTTTCCTAAGCACAGTAATGTATTTTGATGATTATAGGTATGATGGAGGGATGTGAAAAAAACTGAAGTGTGAAAGGAAGCTGTGTCTGATCTGGTTGCATAACCTGTCATAGCAAGTGAGTACAGCAGCTGGCCCATTTTACCAGGAAACACATATTTTTCTAACCACCAGAGCATTAACACTCACAGTAGGGTAATGGGTTTTTACAGAACACACAGATATTATATGTGTTTGCCAGTTAGGTTCTGGATGTGTTTGTGTGTGAAGGTTGTGTGTTGTGTTCAAGGTGGCTGCTTTTACCTGTGCTTGAACCCCATCCACAGAGGTTTCTATGAGAACTTTACTCCCTGACTTGCCCATGGTTTTACTGCACCAGCTGTTATATGAAGAAAAATAAACAGAAAAAATCAATTAGTGCTTCTGCGCAGAGCCTGCGTTCTTTGCTGTATTACTGTAAAGTGAAATATTTTTGTAGTTTTCAGTATAGATGAGAAAGGGGAAGTGACGCAACATTAAGGGTATCAATAGCCTTTGTGCTATGGATGAGCCACAGATTTAAAAAAGCAAAACAAAACAACTTCACCAATAACAGCTGTAAAATGTAAGTGTGGAGCAAAGCTTGAGTGCAAGACAGTAAATTTATTACAATAGCTCAGAGCTGGAGAAGGAAACTAAGACCTGCAACATCATGAATAAACATTTGAGAATCAGATGACCTTTTGCTGCAAAAGCTCAAAAAGCCGATGAATTTACCAATGAACAAATAATCAGTCAAAATTTATGAAATAGACAAGAGTCAAAAAAGGAAGTGTTAATCACTGATGACCTGGAATGACCTACTTTGTTCCAAGTATTACTTGAATAGTGTTCTATCCATGATATATATATATAGTGTATATCTCACAAATGTCAACACTAAAAGGTGAGGTGATCTGTCATCACAGAGAGGGGTGAGACAAGATCAGACTCTCATTGAATGAAGTCATACATTGCACCTGGTTGTGCTATCTATAAAATAAAGTGACTTGAGAGCAGTCGTGTAATAACCTGTCCAGAGTGTGTCTGGTTTAAGAGAACTGGGATTGGCTGGATTCAGAATTGAGACAGAAGTTTAAAGTCTACTTGTTTCTACTTGTCAGCCACACTGACCATGTGCTGTGTTTGCAGTTCTGAGAAAAAAATAACAGGCAAACTCCGAGTTCTGACATCAGCAAGGCATAAGGTTACAAGGATTGAGACCCTGGGATTGAGGAGCGTGTGTCTATAATAACACTGACTGAATGCACACTTACCAATACAATCCAGCCCAATTTATGAATTTATTCCATCAAAATATTGAATTTAAATGTAGTTTATATTTTTCCCCAGACAATGCAGATAGCTACTTGGATCAAGAAAACAGCAGCAAAAGGTGGAGCTTTGAATCCACCTTTGATAGTACAAATCGCTGCTGGCTTACAAGTAAAGGTAAATGTCAGTGCAGGGTACTGCATTCAATCAAATCATGGAGTAAAGTTTAAACTGCTCTTCCCCACTCTCAAGTGGGGAGCATGTTATCTAAAGGTTCAGTGTATGTTGCGGCTGAGAGAAAGGAGAGAGGCTGATTACTCTGAAGTGCTTTGAGTAACTTACCACTTCCAATTTCAGTAAGCGTATACTATGTCTTTATTGTACAACTTTTATAAGGGCCTAAATCATTGACTACAACACAAACATTTACAAAAGCAAAACTAAG
>NW_005187435.1:1650065-1653686 GCF_000239375.1 Pundamilia nyererei | reverse complement strand
ATATATATATATATATATATGACATGTTAAAATATTTATTTATGACTGATGTTTCCACAAAGTTATTCCAATTTTAATGTGATGTCATAGCTACATATATACACATACATGTATTGAGATAGTGCTTACTGGAGATTCCTATGTTTTTCTTTATGTTACACGCTTGCCATTCGACTAAATGTCTTCAGGTCAGTCAAGGATTTTCTGCCTTTGTTCAAAAGCAAGAAGAAGAAACAAAAAAGAAAAAAAGCACATCAGTACCAGAAAACACAAGAGCTGATCATAACAAGGCAGGATATACAATAACATTGTTGTTTCTTGTTGAGCCCTGAGTTTAGTGCTAAAATAAAATTCAAGCATCTGCTGATTAATAAACTAGGGTGACACGTGAGGGGGAGGACTTCTGCATCTCAGTCATCAACTTGGATTACTGAATATTTATTGCATGGATGTTGTTTTCTGGCAAAAATGATTTACTGATATTGAATGTGACTGTAAGGTCACTCAGTCAGTCTAGAGAATTACACTGGATTATGCATGTTTACCTTTAATCCTGTTGCAAAGAAGCACACAAAAAAAGATTGTAGTTTGCCCTTCGTCTGTTGGTCTCCAAACCAATTAAAACTAAATCAGATATTCAGTGCAGGGCTAAAACATGAGCTGGCAGTTGGGTCGGTATACCAGGGGTAATAAGCTGAAATTATTCACTGCTTACAGAGCAGCTATATGTGTTGATGAGGCTGGATCGTTTCAGCAGTGTCATTAGTCTGATATCAGAATTGATGGTTCGGTTGTTGAAAAAAAAATGCTTCTGCTGATGCAATAAAAAAATAAAAAAATAGAAACATAGCTTGTTTCAGAATTGCAAAGCTGTTTCGAAGTGCTGCTGTGCCTTGGTAATGCTAACATGCCAATATGGTATATATTTACACAGTCTGTACCATTAACATTGCTGTGTATGGACTGTCATCTTCTTCACAATGACTTTGTAGGGTTTGCTACATGGACTTCTCAGGAAATAAAGGCAGACAGGTGCTGATGAATTACAGACACTGCTTTAATGTAATATAATTATTGCAACATAATAACTGTATGTGCAATTATCTCTGCTGCATGCAAACGTTGAAATATCTGCACCGCATGGACACTGCAGCATTTACGAATACGCTATGATAATGTGTTATAATTCACATATTGCTGCACTGAAAAAAAAACAATAACTGGATTTAATTTCAATTTTCTCTAATCCACATAGGGCCGAAAGTATACATACAAGGTCAGAAGCATATATTACCTCCTGCTTGTATTTGGTTAAATGTCTCTTAGCAAGTTGCACCTTGGTCAGGTGCTTTTGGTTGCCATTAACAAGCTTCTGGCATAATTCTGACTGGATATTTCATCAGTCTTCTTTGCAGTGGAATTCATTTAAATTACTCATTGCACAAAGTGATTAGAATAATGAAGAAGGAAGACTACCTCCAAATTCTTCAACTTCAGCTCAGCTCAATAACTAGACAGTTGAAACCTAGACAGTCTACATTTAGTTAAACATATCTAAGACAAAAAGGTGTGATGTACAGTTTCTGAAAATACTCTAGAGGTCACATTCATGCTAATATGGTAGAACATATATAATCTTAAAAGTTTCTGTGTGCTGCACCAGAAACCGCCTTGTGATTGCTTTAGCAGATTACAGTTACCTGTAGTCTGAATGAGAGACATCGACTAGTCTTTAAATACAGTATTTCTTCACTATGTTATGAAAAGTGTTGGTCAAGTTACTTTACTTGAAAATAGCAATTAGTTATTACTTACTGATTACCTCTTATAGAAATTAATCCTGTTACTTTATTGATTACTTAGTTTCAAAAGTAATTAGTTTCTATTACTTAGTTATTTAGGTAAGATTATATTTTTTCTGCATAGTCCATCATATAAATGTGAATCAAATTAAATAGTCTATTTTTAAAACTTGTTTTATTAGCTTTAAACTTTTAACTTTATGCACATTGCATCAAGCAAACAAAATCACGGTTTAGTAATGCAGTAACGCAGCGTGCTTACGAGAAAGTAACAGTAATCTAATTACTTTTTTGCAATGTTAATCCTTTACTCATTACTTGAAAAAGTAATGGGATTACTGTAACACAGTGGTTCCCAAACTTTTTTTGCTAGACCCCCCTTTGTTTTACAAGAAAAATGTTCTTTTCATACCACGCCCCCCCTGCAATGGTTCTGCGCCCCCCCCCAGGGGGCGGGCCCCACACTTTGGGAACCTCTGCTGCAACACGTTACTTTTAACACATTACTGCCCATCTCTGTTTATAAATGTTATGAAACCCTTATCGTTTTGGGCTCTTTTGGGGTGTTTTTTCGACAAATGTTGCTGAGGATAGATAATTCATTTGCTGCAGACCCAATTTACCCATCATAACAAAAAGTAGCTTTGGGTGACTACAGTGTATTTAAAGTCATGAGAACATACTATCGAATGTAATCTGACATTTTTTATTCATTAATTTATCTTCAAATATGACTGGCCCACCAAGAGTGTGACCTAAAAAATAATTAGCCTATCGCTTATGTGTCGCTGAATGTGGTATTTTACAAGTAATTAAGACAGTTATTCCCTTATTTAATGGAACCTTTTGCCAGCAATGTTTCGATGATTAATACATCATATTGATTTTTCTAGGACACATTGCATCTTGAGAATCATTTTCTTTAATGCTGTAATAATGTCATCGTTAATTGCCTCACTTACTTTGCCTTCAACATCTGTTCTGTTTTCCTTCTGTGCTGTATGCTGCTGCAATGACCCAATTTCTGTCAAGGATCATTAAAATTTCATTTCATCAGTCAATCTAAAATCGTCATGTCCATTGGCATGCTCACATTCCCCCCCCTCATTTTTATACACGGCAACATGTCATGCTGTGAATGTGGGCTGCGTGTGCAGTTATTTTACGCTCTTTGCAAGCTGCAGGCAGTGAGGGTATGATCCTGAATTAAAAGTGCTTTTGCAAGGTATAAAAGAAAATTCAAATGTCAAATGACAGAACTTGACCACATTTTCAGATAATTTGAGTATCGAATGCAGAGGTTTATTAAACTTTATGAAGTTAAGAGTGCCATCTACATTACACTGACACTGCAACACTTCAAATATAATAAACCACTTCTGAACACTTCAAACTATCTGCATTTAAGTGTGCAGTTGCAAATTTCAGATGATATATGCATTTATTATCTTCAGCTAATTGTAAAAGATGATAGCATGAATGTCATATTGAAATCAAATGCATCCATGATGGGAGCAAAACAACACTTGAGTCAACTTATAAAGTATAACCTTTAAGCCAAGTTGACTAATTAAAACACAACCCCATATAGCCTCTTTTTTCATAAAAAAACCCCCAACTAAACAAAAAACAAATCAGAATACAATTTTACATTATCTTTGAAACAGTTAGCACTGGTTCACCTACTGAGTAATGCAGTGATAATAACAGTAACATTTCTATCCAGTCTATTAAATATACTATTAATTCAATGTTATTTTAACCACACACACACACACACACACACACACACACACACACACACACACACACACACACA
>NW_005187435.1:1636492-1650022 GCF_000239375.1 Pundamilia nyererei | reverse complement strand
CTTTTATCAGTATATGTATTAATTAAATGCAGTTGTATTTACTGTCGCCTGAATAATATTTGTTAAAAACATAAAGAACATTTGTCAATTTGAATGTATCACAAATACTAAGCATGTAGAATCCGAATTGTGGAAAACATATTACATAAGCGGTAGTGAATCAGGCACCTCTTTTTCTAGGCCATGGAACATCCTACATTGATTAATTCCTTGTGCACTTACCTCAGGTTCCGAAACTATTAACTGCCTTTCCTCTTCTTCATCAAAATGGTAAGAGAAAAAATATTCCGCTTTTCTACTGCCTGGGTTAGAGAGCTCGAAAGGGGAGCCTGACAGATGTTCGTATCATGGTTATGGCTAAATCTCCTTGTATCAAACCCAGTATTCTGGATTAACCATCACAGCCAATGGCCACATCTGCCATAGCTCAAAAATAGGTGCCCTCTCAGTGTGTGCGGCATGTGTTTTATGTGTGTGTGGGTTTCTTTTTTTTTTTCTGCTTCTTCTTTTTTCTTTTTTTTTTTTGGCATTTTCATTTGTATTTGCATTTGCATGGCACTTGGTTTTTGGAGTAAAAGCTTACTCAACAAAATAAAAAAAGCCAACTGGAGCTATTTGCTTGACTCGACATAGTTTTAGTGACAGGAAAAGATTACAGCCCATTAATGAGGTTATGGAGCTTGAGGTTGTTTGTGCATCCACCAGGACATGAAAGAACTTCAAAAGATTCATTAGATGCTAAAGAAAAAAAAAGAAAGTCTTTGGTGGCCCAATCATGCAGTCTTACCTAACTGCAAATTGTTCAGATCTTTTTTTAACTTTTTCTTTTTTGAACCTTTGCTTCACTGATTCGCAAAAGAATCTGGCAAAAAAAAAAAAAGAAGAATCTAAAGGCACCCAAACTCGTTCCCCTGGCTGTGGATTTATAGAAGACATCTGACCTAATTCTCTGCAATGTTCTCATTTCATATTAAACAGAAACATGTAAAACATGTTGTGGGTCAGCTACACTTTAATGCAAACATTAGATGAACACAGATAAGCGCTCAGTCTTGCCCGTTGTCAGTGACAACCAGAATGTAAAAAGTGGACAGTTGTTGTAGTTCTGTAAATCCTTTCATGCCTGCAAGCAGGAAGGAGCATGGATGGATTTATACATTTTAAAAACAGGGAAATGCTCTTTGGGCACTTGCTGCAAGAATTGTGAGGAATAAATATGTAGATAGCTCTCTATAGTGTACATGGCTGTGCCCACTGTCTCTTTGTTTACGTGCAAAATCACTGGTGACATGAGATAGTCTGCCATAGGGTCACTATAGCATCTGTGTTATGCAATGCTGACACTAAACCCTTATCTGGATGATGGATGTGTAGTTACACAGGAACGGATTATCTCAGATGCTGTGGACAAAGAGGAACATGCTTAGGCTGTTTTCTGTGGTATATTCTAATGAAATAAAACAAAACAAAACAACTATTTGCGTGCAGCCACAAAAGTACATAAATATATAAAATGATCCTTAAATAAAAGCCTGCAAAATAAAACTATGCCCCAGGCCACAAATAAATATTCACAGTGTAGTGTGCCTTTTCCTTCCATCTTGTTCTTATTGGTTAACCATACCATCAGATCTAACTCTGAACTCTAATCTAGGTATACAATCCTGTGGTCTTTAAATGCTACATAATGTAAGATTACTATGCACTCTCCATCATTAATCTTTAGAATTTAGCATTAACAGTTTAAAGCTACTGGAAACAGAAAATGTAATCCTTTGTTTTCCATCAACAATTTCAGATAATGGTCGCATACATTACAGAAATGTACTTATGACCTCTATACATATGGTATACACAAAGACACCCTCATGATTCAAATAGTGTAAACAGTTTTAACGAAAAGGCACCATGATCTCATATAATGTTAGTGCATAAACTATTGTTTCTTACCTTTTTGACATCATATTAAATCACTTAGGGTATAAAAAAAATGTATCCGTGATTTAAAGGCTCTTTTAGTGAAAATCTGAAGGGTTAACAAATTAGTTACTCTCTAATATGGCAGATTCTTGAGCGAACAAATATCCAGCTATTACACACGCTGTGAGAACAATTGCTGGATCATTACTGCATCTGTACTCTATAATCTAATTCTAAGAGGATCTTTGTGCTTATTTTCCATAACATAAGATGTAAGGGCGCTTTTCTGTGAATTTTGAGCTAATCAGACTACCCATTGTAATCGTTATAAAAGGTCACTATTCATTTTCTGTACTTTCCGCTACTGCTTTTAATGTTGTGCATTTCTATTACAGTTGTTCCATGTTAATTATTATATTGCAAATCTACATGTGTTACTTTCTTTCTTCTTGTTGTGAGATTAAGACTCCAGCAGTCTGTGCTTTTCCAGTAAATGGAAAATGGGCTATATAAATGCCACTCACCTTTTGCAAATCCAATTCAGACACTGGATCTATTAAGTATTTCAAATCTTTTTGTCTTAGCTGTCAGCTTTCTAATCACTATCATTATATTTCATTTGTTTTTTAAAAAGCTGTTTTTATTGTTTTACTTCAAACTTTACAAGCCAAGACTTCCTTAATCTTCACTTAAATTTGTGGGGAACAAATGTAACTGAGGGGTGTTCATCTTACCCACACATGGTGTGATGGCAGAGGGATAATGGTTTAGAGTAGGGGTGTCAAACTCCAGTCCTCGAGGGCTGGTGTCCTGAAACTTTAATGTGCCCCTGCTGCAACAGACTTGAATAAAATTAGTAGGTCATTAGCAAGACTCTATAGAACTTGACTGCACTTCTAACGAGGTGACAACCCCTAACCCTACTCAGGTAATTAAAAAGAAATACTGAAGTAAATGTAAGTCTTTGGAAAAATGTACTTTTAAAAGTACTTTTATTGCCCCATGTTCACTCACTCATAAGCTGCTGTAATATGAGTCAAAGCCCCCAAGGACTGGAGTTTGACACCCATGGTAGAGGCACTGGAGTTTGATTTGTCAGCACTGACAAACTCTGTTCTGTTTTGACCTGGTTATACTGGCATCTTGTGGACAAAGTGCATATTACAAACATGTCTAAGTAAATCCTGCAGAGATTTTAATTAAGATCGTATTCTAGCCCTGTTAAATCTTTAACACATAACTTTATTTTAATTAGAAATGTAGATGGCATTATGGTGTTAGAACTCTGAATATATTTTAAATTCTAGTCCTTTAAATGGATGATGGATGATTTAATAATCCTGTTTCCTGTCGTGACTTTGATGAGCTTCAAAGCAAATGTCAGGGTTAGTGAAGAATTATCCTTTTTAAATTCACCAAGCTTTGCAAGACTGATTGATCTGGGTTCTCTTTATGTGCCACCGTCAATGTCTCGTCTTTATGAGTTCAGCAGACAGATAAATGCCATCAAAGGTTTTATATGAAGCAAAGAAATTACAGCTTTCATTCTCACCTTGAACTCACGAAGTCAAATATGTAATTCTTGGACAAGTTAAATTACTACAATGTCTTAAAAGAGAGTTTCATTTAAACACCAAATGTAACCGTTTAAACATTTGAGAAATATTAATATAATTGATTACTGATATTATTCAAAAGTTCAATGTCTTTGCCTCCTTTTCATTGTAAGACATACAGTTATTCAAGTAGACCCTAAAATAAAATTGCGAGTCTTTAAAGAAGAAGAATTTGGAACTTTTTAATTCATAATTTGACATTTGGATTCTCTGTTAGGAAATCTGAGAAAATTCATATCAGTATTTTCTTTCTACATTTGCAAAAATAACCATTGGTGCCAAGGGTAAGTGGTGAGAGGAACCATAGCAGGATGGCAAAGTGACTCTGGCTGTTGCAAAAATCTAAACATGTACAAAAACCAAAATAGGAAACAAAAGTGGAAATCACAAAAGGATCCAAGAGAGGGGAGTGGAAGACACCTGAAGCACAATCTGACAGAACGACAAAGGGAAGACAAGACTATTCACAGAGGGTGGAGAACAAGACACAGTTGGAAATAAGCCACAGGTTGACAAAAACCAGGGATAAAAGGGACAAAATCAAACCTTAGGAGACACAAGAAAAAGCAAAGAATGAAAAAAAAAACAGGAAGTAGAAAAACAAAATGCCACACATACAAAACAGAGGGAGACAAAGCCAAGAAACACTTGGGGTATTAGAAAAATATGAATACAAGGAAAAATACAAATATAATTATAAAAGGTAACAAAATAACAAATTTATCACACAATCCCAGAACCATGAGAATTAGACCATTAACTGTGTTTATTGTATAAAGTGTAAACAAACAGGAAACGGCTTCTTCAAAAGCGGACCACCTCAGCACCACTTGAGCTCACTGACAGGATCGGTATTGTTCATAAACTATTTCAGTTAACACAGTGTGACATTTCCAGAGCTCATTAAATGCATTTATTTTTATAACTTTAATCATATCAGTCTGGCCAAGGTCATCCCCATGTCATTCTGACAAATAAGATATGCTACTGATGGCTGACATGTTTTGACAGATGAAGGTGTTGTTATGCATAATCAAAGCTGACATTAAAAGGCCATGTTAAAGACATCACTGACAGGACAACAGCAGCCTGGGCATTCCACCACACTTGTTGGGAACAATAACAGAAAAATGTCTGCACTTGTTTATTACAGTGCCTTTAAAAAGCAAGCATCAAAAAAAGATCAGCTCAAGGCAAAGAAACCTAGAAGAATAAATAATGACTGTTGATAGGTGAACTTTGTTTGGCAGCTTCAGCTTCAGGTTCTTATTCAGCATTAATGTCGGGGTCGACTTACATTATAATTCAGGCATGAAATTGGACCCCATCCCTGCCGTCTATGTTCACGCAAACCAAGAGTAAACTAATCTACATGTTGATTAGGGGTACCAAATACCACAATCTCTACGGACTTACTGGGGAATTCCCATATTGTTTTGATGTCTTGGGAATATAGGGCTAAAAAACAGTAATGTTTTAGTCCAATCAGTCTTTAACTTTATGTTTTGTTTTCTGTTTTCTTAAAATTAACTAATAAAACATAATAATGAACTTGTTTCCACAAGTGCAAAAAACAAAAAATACATAAAATATGAGTGTGTTTTCATAAATACTTTTCAAATAACACAGCTATCATCAAATGCAGCAGGCTGATATGTTACCTACCCTTAATGTAACAGGAAAACGACTATAGGTTTGTGTACAGTGCTCATCTGAGAGGAAACCTTTATGAAAAATAAAACGATAAAAAAAGGGACTTATACATAAGTCAGTATGAATACTGAGTGTTTGTGATGCATTATAGCTGCGGTTGAATGAGCAAACATGGCTATACAAACAAAGCAATTAAGCTACACTCGTTTCAGAACTAGAATGACACAACGTTTTTTACAATTCCTAAATAATTATATATATCACATTTAGAAAGCATGCAATGCATGGCGGCTTATTTGTGTGCCAAGTCTCCACAGTCTTGACCTGCTCCTCGAGGTTCCAGTGTCTTTTAGCCTTTTCTCTTTTCAGTCTCTTCCTCTCTCCACCACCTTTCCTTTTCTTTTGTCAATCAATCAACTGAAAAAAATACTGTTGGCTTGCCAGTTCGGTGTGGTTTAGAGAGACCGCAGGCGCGCATTGTTATGTGTGTGTGCGTTTGGTGCGTATTCAGGAGAGGAGAGCATGCTGTCTTTGAGCATGAGAGTCGGGACGAATGCGTGAGTTACTGTAGCTTATTATCACTCGGCGTGAGTTATTTTTTTTTACTGCAGGCCAAAATGCAACAACATGCTTTTCCTGTTATTACATATCTAAGTAGTTGTGAATGGATGAATACGGGCTTACATTAGCATGAAATGATACTATATTCCTGCTTAGCAGACATTTCTTCTAAGCCTGGATTTGTGGTGATATGCCCTTGACACTAGATGGCACTAATGCTCCACTCCACTAACTAGCTTGGACTAGTTTACAGCATCTTTTGATGAATACAGAAGAATGAAACAGCGCACTGTGTAAAAGAAAAGTTGCGTGATGAATTATCCTAAGACTGTTTTATCAATTTGCTGGTAATCCCCTTCTGTTTACTGTCATCTGTTTTCCACCAGTGGGGAAAACACTATTAAAGTAAATAACACTGTTGGCTTGTGTTGCATCTTGGCTGTGTTTCTTTTAAAATATTTGTGTGCCAAGTCAGCAGAGTGTTGCCAACAGTTGCCACCAACACAAAACCCACAAGACTTTCCATTGCTGATACAAAATTGCAATCAAGTTACGTCCCTGGGGAAAAGTCAGGATGCAGGCATCTCAGATTGTGATGTTCTGTGGATGGATATATATGAAAAAAAGAAGAAGGTTGTGCTGCCTGCCAGGATGTGAAGCCAGGAGCATAAAAGAGGGAATAGTGGAAAATTAAGTGGTGCCGATTGCCAGAATGCTCACATGACTGTAACATATGGGAGCAATGGTGAGGACGGTTTCTCGAGGCACGATCCAGCAAATGCACCGACATGTGACACTCAATTACAGTATCACACAGATCTTTGGTGTTTTTCTTCTTTACTTTTCTGGAAACCCCAAAACCATGTAAACAACCCAGTCAGCACACTGAAGGTCAAATATGATAATCAAACAATTACAGTGCGCTTCAGGGCTGTGATTAAAACGAGGGAAATATCTGCCTTGGACCATCTGAAAACTTACTTTGAAAAAAAAAGAAGTCCTTACTTACAAAGAAGAAGATTTTGCGAGTAAAACAAAAGATCAGTAATCAGACAGAAAGGTTTCATGACAGGAGTCAGAGATAACCAATGTTTCTAACAGCTCAAAAATCCAATGCAGCTTTGTGAAGTTGCCTTCTTTGTTCCATGTTTTAATGCTTTAAATAAACCATCTCTTTAAAAAAACAACTTTAAAAGCAATGTTATAAACGACCAAAGACCAGCTAGGACTTGTAATTTAAGATTATTGCTTTCTTATTTAAAGAAAAGACCAAGCAAATGCAGTAAAAGGTCGAGGCCATGTTAAGCAGTATCAAAGATGACTAAACCAGGTGAGCACAATCTACATATAAAACCACAGATTCATAATTATGGTAAATGGAGCAGAGAGAACTCAAAGAGTAACTTTCCAACAAAACTTTGTTGGAAAGCCTATTATGGCTAACTAATTAAAGATCATTAGTGGCCGATATATAGCAGTGCAGCAATGTCTTCAAAGCACACAATTCTTTCCCTAAACACGATACACAATTAAATGACTTCATCTGTGCAAACTGTGTGGATGCAATGCTGAAAAAGTTATGCGCTGCTTGTTTTTTCAGCAGTCAACAATTTGATGTTTGAAAACAGAGCTCCTCGAGCACTTAGATTGGGCTAAGACTGGTGCGATTTTGGGCGACTCAACATGACAGATCAAACAGATTAAAGAATTGTTACGATATCTCTGGTTCTGGCTTCAACCTGGTGAAACTACATCCAGCGAGGGAGGTTAAATGTAGAGTATTCACTATAGTGAAAGATATCCTCTGACAATAATCAGACAGTATCTGAAATTTGGGATAAACAAATGGGACTGCTAATAATGAAATTCCTCTGCTGAATTCACTTCACTTACAAAGAGATAGTAACTCTCAGCTGCCTCAACAGATTTTCTATAGGATTGGTGTCTGGAGAGTGTGCACTCCATGAACTTAGTTTGCTTCTTCTTTGGCTACTTCTTAATTGCCCTCGCAATATGTTTTGGATCATTGTCATGGGAATACCTATCTATCACTTATCTTCAATGTCCTGGCTAAGGGAAGGAGGTTCTCATCCAGGATTTTACGGTGCATTTGCCCTGCAATGTGGTGAAGTTATCCAATACCCCTAGCAGAGAAACAGCCCCAAAACATAATGTTTCCACTTCCGTGCTTAACCGTGGGGTTGGTGTTCTTTGGGTCATCCTCAGCATTCCTCTTTCTCCAAACATTGAGGTTCAAGTTGATGCCAAAGAGCTCAATTTAGTTTAATCTGACTACAGCGCTTTATCCCAAGCCTTCTCTGAGTTTATTCAGTATTTCTAGTTTTGGTTGTCTTAGTTAGTATTTGGTGCCGTTTATGACTTGGTCTCTCTGTGTCCTGTTTTTCTGGGTCTTGCCTCCGTGTGTCATTGGCAAGATATGACAGGTTGCCCTCCATTTGACCCAGGTTAACCATATTCCCTGCTTCATTCATAGCTGAAAAAAAATATAAGGGAAAAATCTGACTTAAAATATTTGTTTTAAAGTGCTGACCTTTTTTTTCCCAATTTGTGTTAGGAGCAAGGAACAAAAATGCTGTACAATCTCATATAGAGTGAAACATCTGGTGACACTAAATGCAGTATGAAAAACATTTCATTTGGCATATTGACCAAAACAGACATACTGCCTTCATATTTTTGTGCTGGTTATGCAGTTAGCATACCATCAGTTATATGGTTCTCTGTGCTGTTCAGATAGGAAAAGATATAACAGGTGTACCATTTGAAATGGTTTATTTGATATCACACGTTTGGTTTTATGTTCCCCATAATTGTAGCTTGTTTCTCATATGTTGTAATAAATTTCTTGTTGACACAATTTCTATTTTGCAGAGAATCAACAACGTCATGTTGAGAGCACATAATTTCATCAAATTTCTTTTGTAAACACAAAATATTTGAGTGACTAAAATCACTCAATTGTTCACTGCTTCCTTCAGCTTATGACATACACTCAGTGGTTGACTCTGTAAGAAACAATGAATTTATATTTCAAACTCAGACACTCAGACACTCTTATGTTTATGCATTTCCTGACTGTACCACTCTTACCCAAGCCGAGCCTGCAGCAAACATGGCATAAGGAAACAGCTCAGACTTTTTGTTCTCTTCCATGATGCTCGTTGCTGATTGTGTGAATCCCATTCTTTCATTGGTTTTTTCCCGACCTCTGACCTATTTTCACTCCCGAGCAAACAGAGGGGCATCTGGACGTAGCGTTCCCATCACGAGTTACTCAAACGCTGCTGTCTATATAGGTCAGCAAATGGCCTTCACTGTGACACGAACAAACCATAAACAGATCAAGAATGCATGAAAGTGTTGGTGTGCTTGTGTGTGTACGTGTCTGCCTGTGTGTGTGTGTGTGAAGCAGAGAAGTACAACTAACTGTAATTGCAGGGTTGTGTTCCATCTGTTTCCAGTGCCTTTTCATGCTTCATGCTTGTTTAGCCATTTATCTGGTTGTATAATTATTTATTTTTGACATGCATTACATTATGTTTAGGTTAATAAAGTCTTTTATATTAATGGATACCCCTGGAAGACATTGAGTTTATACACCGTGAGACACCAACATGAAATACAACATGAAAAACCTCTTACTGGTTGCTGAAACAAAAAGAAAAATAACTTGTGTTTGTTTCAAACTGTATTTAGAGATTTTGACCACTTGGGGGCAGACAACCTTAAAAAAACTCAACAATTTTGAAAGCCATTCTTAATTATCTATATTATACATTTCAAGCAGTAATAGGTTTTCATGTACATCTCATTCTTTTTTCAGAACAGTTAACTGATAATCCAGTCAAATTTCTATGTGGCTCTTGGTTTCTGTTCTTCATCCACAGTTTGAATCTTGCAGTGTGCAGCCATCTTGTGAGACCTTGAGCAGTTTCCAAGCTCTTTGGCTTGTATCCTATTTAAATACATCCTAATATTCCAAAAAGAAAAAAGGAAAGAAGGAAAAAAAGAGAGACAAAGGGAAGAAGGGAAAAATGGAGTGCAAGAGGGAAGGAAGGAATCTAGAGAAACAAGTAGTAGAAAGTAACACACTTTTTAAATATAATTTCCTAAGTACTTGATTTGATCTTCTCTCATACAGGAACGTAACTATATTGTGTAACTGGGAGTAATAGGAACTCTCACATTACAAATATAATTAAATTCTGGGGTAATATCAATGTTTTGGGTTCACAGTGCTTCATATCACTATGATGCTGTACATGTAAAGCACTCACTGGACCTTTAAAGCTGAAGCAAAGCATTGCAAAGAGGTCACTGACTGTGTATATTTGTGTCTGTCCTTACCTAATTCCACCCTGCGGTTTTACACTTAGTAGATTCTGTCGAATGTCATTTACGCAGCTTAATAAGTTTGGTTGGCCCATTGATCGGCCTCTAGAGGCGAACAACTGATGTCTCTCATGATTTTGCACTGCAGAGGAGATGCATTGGGTTTACGTAGTTTGACACAGATTTAGCGGGCAGCAGTGCCTCGAGGGGTGCAAGCATTGATGCTTGCATGCTTCAGTTAACATCAGCGAGTTCAGACTACCAAACTCTTCATGACCCCTGTGTAACACTCTAGATCCACCCAGCCATGGCTTATGGTGAAGCTCGAAGCTGGGTAAGCACAAGCACTTTACCATCCAATGTTGGCTGTGAACACATCACATAACCACAAGTGACACAGAGCCTAAACTCAGTCTCACAGGTTTTGTAGTTGATATTTTCTGTGGATTTTACGTGTGTACAAACACAGTTAAATCAAAAGAATTAATCATGAATCTAATATTTGCTGTTTTTTTTCTCTCAGTAAAAAGCCACTAATAGTCTGAAACATACAATACATTTACTGTTGCTGTTTATCTGTCTGTCAGCAGGACTATGTAAAAACTGAAAGGACACTTGTCATTAAACCTAGTGGTAAAGTGGAGCACAATAAAGGAAGAATATATTACATTTTTTTCCTTTAGCAGATCCAGATTGGTGGGATGGTGCGT
Source organism: Pundamilia nyererei (assembly GCF_000239375.1). Lineage (NCBI taxonomy): Eukaryota > Metazoa > Chordata > Actinopteri > Cichliformes > Cichlidae > Pundamilia > Pundamilia nyererei. Next base: position 1,639,209 of record NW_005187435.1, on the reverse strand, counting down.
GCGCACTCTCAGAGTGGGTTTACAGGTTTACATTACATTTCTACCATGCTGAACATTTGGCCCACCGCACATTGAAAAGACACTGGTTTGTATGAGAATAAAAATATTTTCAACACATGCACAAAAAAATAAAAATAAATGTAAAAAAACATAAAATCATAGTTTTTCAGCCTTAAAAAGGATTTAGCTGCATTAAAATAAAATATATTGTATAGTTTAAATGTCCATTTTGAATGTTTTAATTGTATTTTAACTCTAACTCAAGTCCATCCATGAAGTCATATAAAGAAGCACCTGGGACTGTCAAGTGGTAAATTCTTTCATACTCTTTTCCCTTCTGGTCTCTATCAGAGACATTTGTCCTTATCTGCAGGTCTTCTCACCAGCCCCAGTTGTCAATGTCCTTTGTGGTATCAGGACTGACAGTGTGTTGACAGCGATCGATTTTAATGTCAGCAGCTTCACAGTATCAGGGAGAGTAACCTACTGAAGAGCCACTTGGTGGAGAGAGAATAGCTCTAATCTTGGAAATCACTGTGACACAGGTCGCGTCGCAGCCGCAGACCTTATTAACAACTGAATTTTGACTTGTTTGAGCATGTGCATAGCTGCTGCTAATGAGAATTTCTTAGTAAGCTTATAACAACAATGCACAAGACCAGGTCCCTGCATGCCTAAAGTAATTTCAGTCAGTCACAACTCATGCTATTTTTTTTATCTGTGCTTTACTTGCTGGAACAAGTTAGAAAGTCTGCTGTGATAAACAAGCATAAGCTCTAGGTTTTCAGTCAGTAAGCTGATAAATGTTTTTAGATGCTTTAGATAGAAAAAAACTGTGGGAAGTGCCACTTTTTAAGAAAGATTAGTGGACAGAATATTTTTTAATCAATTGTTTAATATTGATTATCTTGTTGTTACCGTACACATTTAAAAACATATAATTATATTGCCATAAATTAAAAAAAACAAAAACAAACATGAGACGTTCAGTTTCAATGGGATTACCTGTATAAGTAAAGTTTAAAAAAAAAATTAAAAAATTCCAACATTTCTATGAATGTAACACAAACTGTGGTATTACAGTGGTAATCTATATAAAAGCAACAGTACAATAAAAATTATGATTCACTAAATTCTTCATCCTCCTGATGTTAAACCTCAGTGAGATCTAAAGAAAAACACTGTGTAGCAAATACCTTTATAATGTTTTCAGCAACCTAATCTTTTTTTTTTTAAATTAGAGGTTTGCTAAATTAATAGCACAAAATTAGAACTAAACGTTCCTGGCAAAAATTCAGCAGGACACAAATGACAAGGGACAGACAGGAAGGTATTTTAACCAACTTAACTATAACCTCACAAAAACTTTTGCTGTTTTATTTTTAGGTTAGTAAAAAGCAGGCTTTCCAGTCATAGCTGGGAGAGGAGGAGGGTGTTCACTTTAGAAACCTCAGAATAACATCCCTGCTTTTTGCAGATGATGCGGTTCTTTTGGCTTCAACGTAGCATGACCGTCAGCATGCACATGGAGTGGTTTGCAGCCTAGTGTAAAATGGCTGGGGATGAGAGTCAGCACCTCCCAGTCTGAGGCCACGATTCTCTGATGCCCCAAGCAAGGGAGTTCAAGTGCCTTTACATCTTATTCATGTGATGTGATGTAGAGTGTGAGCTGGACCTGCAGATTGGCGTCGCACCAGCAGTACTGCAGGCATTGTACCAGAATACATAGCATCCTGTCACTGTGAGCCAACTTTATATAAGTATAAGATAATGGATGTGTGGATGGTTGTTCTTCAGTGAAAGAGCTGCCATGATTAGCAAGAAGAGTTAATTCAATCTATGATGAACCTTCAAAGATATAAATAACCTATTTAGAAAAATATCATCAAGAGCAGCTTTAAATATTATTTTTTTAAGTAGTAAAGCAAAGGCTTTGTATCCAAAGGGCTCTGGTTGGTTTGATGTTTAATGATATAAAATGATCATCACCATGAATACTAAATATTTTGTAGATGACAGTTTCTCACAAAAGAATCTAATATGGGAAAATCTGTATACTGATAATCACCCAACTTTAAAGATAGCTAGAGGATGGTGAAATGAAGAGATGTTAACTTTTGAGGTGAGTGTCAAGAATTAATTATATGCAAAGAATTTTTTGAACAATCAGGAATACACCCATTGAAGCAGCTTGAAGTCATGGCTTAGTTATGTCCTCCAAAGATGATGTTAACACTGATAAAAACAATTCTTTCTCCAAGTTATTGTTGCAAAGCAGTGACTGGATTGTAGAAACATGACCTGTAAAAATATTTTATGAATTACATTCCTTTTATACAACAAGGTCATCAAAATACAACAGTGCTGCAGAACTGTGTTTCCCTTAAGTAACATCATTTTTTGTATGCTGTATTTAAGATAAATCATCATCAAAATAAAAATATTTGAATAAAATATACAATATATATGCAATAAAATATGAATGCTACTATGCAGGAATATAGCCTTAAAACTGCATTTTTCCAAATTTTGTCAAATAGATTTTCTCACTCACATGACATTGTGATGTGGTGTTATACACAGCTGAATAACTAGTACTGTTAGGATTCATGTATCTGTAGTTTCCTTGTCCTGGGAATTGTTTTATGTTCTATGCAAATACAAGGATCTGACTTTGTGTGTGTGTGTGTGTGTGTGTGTGTGTGTGTGTGTGTGTG
>NW_005187435.1:1614869-1636472 GCF_000239375.1 Pundamilia nyererei | reverse complement strand
GCAGGATCTGGGAAATCTTACTGCAGGGCAGAGGCATGCTGTACTCAGTGCCTGGAGCATGAAGAAGGATGGAGTGCTGCAACTTTAACAAAAAGAAAGAAAGAAAGAAAGGAAATGCAGGGGATTTTTCATACATGTTTTTCTTCTAATTCATTTGATCAAAGGAGGGTTTGACAGCTGCTGCTTTGCCTCCAGAAGGAAAGTTTTTGCTGCACAACTAAAGATGAATGAGTGTTATCCATTTCTGTTGTGCGCAGGAGACCGGTTTAAGCTGCTAGGACCCAGCATTGTGGGAATATGGGTTTAGAAGTGATGCCATAGTTCATCTTACTTTCCCTGCGTGTCATAAACTATCAATATTTTCATCTTTTACACTGTATTATGACTAGGCCACAGTGCCTCCTAGTGTGAAGGAGGGCTCAGATTACAAGACTGACTCTTGCGGGGAGACGTTGAAGAGGAGAAAACCTTTGGGATTAAAGCATCCACTCTCACAAACAGATTTCAGAAAGAGTGCATAGCACCCAAGATCAGTAAACTTGCGATTTTAGTGATACGTTCAGATCATTAAAATATTATACAATGTAAAATCCTTAAACTTGGACTTACGGCTCTATCCTTTGATGAATTTCCCAGTAGTTTTCCAAGTAGAAAAGTAGGAAGGGGTCGGTATAATTTCTCACAGAACTAGATATTGACCACGCTGGGTGAGATCCTTACTTTCACTCTACAGTACACATAACTATGCAAACAAGAGGAATGCCTTTGGAAAGCTGGCCAGCCATATCTCTAGTCTCAGCCTGATAAGTTAACATTCTTACTAATGAGGGTATTTCAGTCCAGTTTCTGATTACCATTAACTTTGGGCACACTTGACTGCTTTCTATTCAGTCTCACAAAGTGTGGGAAAATAAAATAGTGAAAGCTGAATTCATAGAACTGGGCTGTGTGTGTGTGTGTGTGTGTGTGTGTGTGTGTGTGTGTGTGTGCCAGTAGGATGATCCCATATGCAGTTGAAAAAAACATAACTACACTAGATACAGCAGGGCTGTATCTGACACTACCATTTTTCTCATGAATATTATTTTGCATAATTAATCATTAAACTCTACTGAAAAGCTAAAATTTACAACATCTAAAATAAGTCTTTACGTTTCTCAAGTAAAAACAATATTATGTGACAACAATAAAGACCAAATTATCCTTTATATACTCACAGAATGATTTTGAAGAAAATCTGTAAGTACAGTGCTTTTTGACATGGTGCCAAATTGTGATGAGTATCTTTCAAACTGAGTGGTATTTCTAGTCGGCAGTGGTCAGTATATATCAAAAGTAGTCCAAAGAAGGAAGAGTGATGAACCACTAACAAGGTCATGGGTGGCCAAGGCTCACATGGGGCGCCAAGGCAGACCCGTGTCTGATCCGACAGACGAGCCACTCGAGTTTAGATTGCTGAAAAAAATAATGGTGGTGCACTGTGTACTCTGGCAAAAAGGTGCCAGAGTACACAGTGCATTGCAGTTTGGTGCATATGGGGCTGCACAGCCACAAGCTACTCAGATTACTGGTGCTAACCCTTCGTCCACCGCAGAAAACGGCAACATTGGCACATGAGCATGTTATTGTTATGTGTGTTTCAGCTAAATAAAACAGTTTAGGCAACATTTTCAAGAGGTATTGACTTGTAATTTACAGCGGCACTCACTGAGAAAATCACACTTTTTATGCAGTATATTTGTGCAGCACCTTTAAGTGTTTTACATGTAAAGTACATGCACAATTTTGGTGAGAAAAGCCCCAAATCAGATGATCCCTTTTGCACAAGCACTTGGCAACAGTGAGAATTAAGACCTTACCTTTAGCAGGAAGAGACCTCCTGCTACGCTCAGGGAGGCGCAGTCACTTGCCAGTTGGGAAGTGAGGGGAAAGAGAAAACTGAAGGGACAAGAACAAAACAAAACTATAAGAGAGAGAAGACAAAAGTAAATGGCATTGTTATGGCCCGTCACAATAGTTCATTTAAACACAAAGGGTGTAAAGGAAAGGAAATACTGAGGGCATCATGAGAGGTCACACAACAGTCTGAGTATATAGCACCATCATCCCTCACATCTGAGGGATGTGAAATTAAGGGATGAGATTGATCAAAAAGGAGGATTTTAACCCTTAATCTTAAATATAGAGATGATGTCTGTCTCCTAAATCCAACATTTGAGCTGGTTCCACAGGAAAGGAGTCTGATAACCGAAAGCACTGTTTCTTAGCCTACTTGTGGAAGATTTTGGAACCCCAAATAAGCAACTGAGAGGAAAATGCACTGTTGTGTTGACACAATATTAAAAGGTCTACAAGAGATGATGGGGCCATGCATCTCAGATTTGTTAGGGGGAAGGTTTTTAAATTCAATTCTGGATTTAACATGGGCTCAGTGAAGGGAACTGAAGAGCTTTTATTACTAAAATCAGTAAATACATGAATATATTTCTCAGCTTCACTCTGAAACAAGATGTTCCTGAATTTAGCCCAATTGGATTGATAAAAGAAGAGACTGCATGACTGATTTTTGTCTGTGAGGAAGACTTCTCTCCCACACGCCATTCTCGCTTCCAGACTTCCAGTGGGAAGGAGTAAGGAGTTCATGATAATCTGAAGCCGCATGTGACTGCTGGTGGTCCAGTCTGCATAAGTTTATGTGTGCCTTTCCCCACTCATAGATTTAATTCCAGGATTATAACATAACCCTCAAAATTTCATCCACAAAAATCCTAGACTGGCAGTGGTTTGTTCAACTCTGGTTTCTGTTTCTCCACTATTTCTGCCCAAAGGTCATAGGGCTAAACAAGGACTGTTGTTGAGCAGGAGGCAGTGTAAGGACTGAAGAAGAACTGGACCATAGACTGGGTTACTCAGCAGCAGAAGCTTTGTGCCAAGTCATAATTGCTGTGGCCCATGCTACAGACCTAGCAGCAGACTTCACTATTGGTGTTGCAACATTTTGCTGACAACACAACTCCCCAGTTTTTCAATCCTTTTACACATCTGATGATTTAGTAGGAGTTAGTGGTTACGTTAGAAGGCTTGACTTGCAAATTTTGAATAATATTTAAGAGTAACACATTATGTGAACTAACACTTGTGTTGCATGGTGCTAATGAACCGAAACCCAATTTTGGATCATTTTTAAGAACCGAGAGATTCACGTTTAAACAAAATGAAGATTAATCCCCCAAAACTGGTCTCCCAGAAGCATTTCCTGGTAAAGACATGTTTTGAGGTTGGTGGCAATGCATCATTCCTAAGCATCCTTGGATGAAAGTTGATGTACAGTCTTGGCTACTCATTGGTTTTCCCTTTTGACTTTCTCCCCCTCCTCCTTGACAGATCACTGTCCGTATCCGGGCCAGGATTCTGAGTGGAGCACGCTCTCATGTTCCAGATATTAAATTACTCATGAAAAATTTGCTCGGCCTTCAGGCTCCACTGCAGCTTGCTCTGAAACTTCCACTTAGCCCCTGAAACATCGCGGAGTGCAGGCTTGTGTCACCTCTCCAAGGAAGGTCAATTTTTTCAATTTATAAACACCGCATTACAGGCCACTTCAGATTGCATTAGTGTCAGAGTTCTGCTCTTGTCACCTTTTGCTCCTCCATCCTGTCGTACTTCTCTTCCATGCGTTCGGACGGGTCTCCTAAAACAAGCAGTCTGAGAGGTTGAACATTGCATGATTCAGTAACAAGAAAAGGTCAGATCACTCACTTTGTGTGCACTTCGCTGTACCAGAAAGTTCCATCAAGCCATGTTCCATCAAGTTCCCCTTGAAGACATTTTAAAGACACAGATGCAGAGTTTGGAACAGTACAGCTAGAAACAGTTCATACAGACTTGGTATGAGTCAGCCTTATACTCACAATATTAGTCATAGGATTAGCACACTGCCACAGTATTTTCTCTTTTTATTTATGCAGAACAATCACAATGAACAATATAATTATAGGCTGTCAATCAGCATTGTAACATAGCAATATAATTTGGAATATAATGCAACAATAAAGCTACTCATCCTCTGCAGACAGACATCGTTGCCTTTAGTTTTCACTAAGCTCTTATGTTTTCCATTTATTTTATTTTATTTTATTTAGTTTAGATTTATTTTGGTGGTTAATGTGAAATGACTGTGATAACACTGTATTGTATTGATTTCCCTTATTTAATATCTACTCTTGCAGTGTCTCTCACCCTCTCTCTCTCATCCAGTCATGTCTCAGTGTTCTGTCCCCCTTACCTGTTTATTCCCATGTTTTTCTTCATGTTTTGTCCTTGTCTCCCCAGTCTCTCTTGTGTTCCCATGTTTGTTTATCCCCGTCCTGGTGTCAAGCTTGTGTGTCCTTGTCTGAATCTTGGTGTGAGTGCTTCTTACTGTTTTATTTTGTCAATCCCTCATCTCATGTACATTGTGTTCAGTTTTGCTTCCCTGTTTTGCTATGTGCTAATTTGTCCCTGATGTGTTCCCATGTGTTTCCACTTCCCTGATCATCTGTTTTCCCTGGTCCTTTTTCAGAGGGTCTGTTTACCCACTCCTGTGTCTCCATGCTCCTGTTCAGGTTTCCTAGTGTTTTCCCAGTTTTGGTTTTAATAATTAATTCCTCATCCAGTTTGGTTTTCTTATCTTTGTACTGTTTGCCAATCAGCCAAGCCAATTTTGACAATCTGTTGTGTTACTTAAGGAAATAATTCATCAGATCAACCTAAAGGAGTAATATTTGTTAAGATATATTTAACTTAGTGTATCAGCCAAATTGAAATGACTTAAGGACAGAAGAAATGTAGGAAGTCGTTGTAGGAGGGAAAAGAGATAAGACAGTTGACTCTGACTAGATGCAGTCATGAGTCATAATTGTGCAGGCAGACATCAAGACCAGTGACCAGTTTCCACTAAAAGAAAGACTGAGCCCAAAAAATAAGAGTAACATTCACAAGTAATCCTCTCAATATGTTCAACTGAAATCAGAATGTACAATAATTTCATTGCTGAAATTTTCTGAATATTTACTGAATGTTTTCTGTTATTCATAACATACTCCCTCCAGTTCAATTCATTCAGGTTTATTTATATAGTGCCAAATCACAACAGTTGCCTCAAGGCCTGTTATCCACCAAGGTAAAGGACCCTATAATATTGTTGAAGAAAAACCTACAAGCAATGAGTAAGCACCATGTGACAATGGGAAAGAAAAACTCAGTTTTAAGAGGAAGAAGCCTCAGGCAGGGGCATCTGTTTGCTGCGACTGGTTGAAGAGCACGAGAAAAGAAATAAAGAAAAGTAGAGCACAGAGAGACAGAGTTAGGGCGAAAAAGCCAAGAGAAAAAACAAAAAACAAATAAGTCATGCTTCATTCTAGACCGCTGAACTGGTATAATTTTATTAACACCTGCAGGTGCTGTTCTTGAATATGTTGAGCTGTCTAAAATTACATTCCATTTCCATTTATTTCTAACACTGTAACAGATCCATCACCAAAAAGAACATATAAACACTCTTCATACTGCAATAATTTGTCATATTTGGCTTTTTAAAAATAATTACAGCAATTCTGCTAAATATACACTGGTTTCCTTTACTTGGGTGCATATAAGATGCAGATAAGGCGATGAGAAGCAGATGTAAAGACTTGTCTGACTTCAGAATTCAGGCATTCCCATATGGCAGCTCAAGGTCTCACAGTTGAGCTGTGCCTTCATGTATAGATCTCAGCAAAAAGGTGAAAATCCAGTCACCCGTGATTATTACCAGCTCACTCATGAAATCACAAACCACGGGGCAGTGAGTGAGTAGAGATGGTTTGAGATCAGGAGCAGTTTTCTATCAGACTGAGTTTGACCTGAATGCATAAAGTGTAATCAGATAGAAATGCTATTTATGTTGCACATTTCATTTCATTTATCTTAAAATGATTTAAACTGAAAAACAGAAAAAGATATCCATAAACATGGGGGGACATACATTAGACACAATAAATATAAGCAAAATATACAACCTGAGGCAACAAAAAAGCATCCATTAAATATGCAGCAAAGATACCACACATAACATCTGCTTTATTAATGCATAAGTGAGTGCAAAGAAAATTCAGATGATCCAGACCATGAAACAACCCCAACTTAAGCTAGGATTTAAAAGCTTAGTTCACAATGATGTATCTGTGGGTGTGGGTGTTTTTTCTTGTGTCTGGAAACTATTTGCAAAGGCACATATAACTACAAGGCCCATTTGATGATGGCCAGGTTCCCTATCCCAATATTCCAGGAACATGGTGTATGAATCATTCATATCATATCTGTGTTTCTGCTGCATGACCACCGGCATCTAACATCCACATCCAGAAAAAAAGCTTCCCTCAGAGTTTCTCACACTGGTGATATTGAGGTCATCATGAATTACATATGTGTGCAGATGATACAAGAACTTTGGTAGGGGCATTATAATTCATTTAAACATTGTGAAATACCAACACGCAATTCCTGTGCAATCGGGCATTTCTCATTTCCCTTTGTGGGGTTTCCACATCCCAGACTAGTAATGTTACATGTCCTAAATTTATGAGAATAATCATACTTAAATAGAATTTTGCAAACACATTGCTTCTTATTGAATTTTCAGATATCACAAGTGTTAAAAAATGCTTTTTATCCACATTTAGTGTTGACTACTTTAAATCAGAATCAGAATCAGAAAGGGTTTTATTGCCAAATGTTGAGCAGGTTTACAGCATTAGGAAATTGCTGCGGTACTTAGTACAAACATACTGTCAGACAATGCTTAAATAAACCTAAAAATAAAAATTAAAAGTGCTAAGTAGATAAGCTAAGCTAAGAAATGGCACTAGCTCTCACAAATACCAAATAACTGTTAACTCTGCTGTTGTGCAAAAGAAAAAAGAAAAAAAAGTGTGTATTTTGGCTTGAAAAAAGATTTTAAAAAAAGATTTCAAGGTAACCTTTTACCAGCATTATATCTTTTAAATACTTAAAAAAACCTTATTTTTAATACAATATTGCAGAAAAGACAATTTAACATTACTGACATGACCTAGAAACTGACATTCACATTTATATTTTAATGTGAAAATACTGTGCATGTGATCATTTCTGTAATGTTGGACATATTACATTTTTGGTACATGTGTATATTATTTAATAGACGTAATCAGCATGTGTAACAATGCAAAGCCATTCTTTTGCTGAATTGCTCTTTTATTGTATTGCATTTAGCCAACCCAACAGATCAATATGATGGTGCTTTTTATGCTTTGCTTATGCTCTCGATCTGTATGTGTTCCATAATGACGGACGAAATGTACATTTGTTTACATGCCTACTTAACGGGTCAGTTCATCAACTTGTCTTTTAAAGCAACCATTGTTAGACAGCTAAGCTCACTGAAGCCTGAATATATTCCAGCTTGCCAGTATAATTTATGACCTAAAAGTCAAGCCAGATTAGACCTGATTGGATCACTGGTGCCATATGTGACCTACAATCTGTGCCCCCGCTTGCACTGCAGGGCGGGAGGGTCAGTGATCTCCCTGGGCAAAGGTTGCCATGGGAACAACCTCTGGATGTTGCGTTCTGCTCTTTGTAGCCCTCACACATCTTAGGGCAGAATTATCCAGGATTTCTTTACGTCAGGCCTGTATTCTTCTGCTCTATTTCCTCACTCTGCTCTGTACTTCAGCTCTCTCTGTTCCCTCTCCAAATACAGACGTTTACATGGAGTGGCATTGGGACACTTGCGTACATGCTTATACAACGCATAAATGTGTATGCCTAGACACTAATACACAGTGCAGCGCCACCACCCACATTTGAATACGTCACTGTTTGTACTTATTCTTCATATAACCAGGACATGTTTGTGTATTGGCTTGTTAAATCAAGTACATGTCCAATTTGTTGTAATCACATACATTTTAAATTGTATGTTGCTTTTTATAGACTTCATAAGCATTAAATATAATTCCTATATATTTGGCAAGTTAACTCTGTTGAACATCTGAGGATCCTTAAAGCCTCCAGACAAATTCTGGTCTGGTCTGTGGTCAGCGATTTGTGCTAGACTGCAAAGAAAAATCTAGCCACAAGCTATTGGGTTTGGAAACCTACCACGTCTGTTCAAGCTGAAACTTTATGACTGACTGCATGAAAAGTTATGGCTGAATTCAGCATGATGATCTGCAGGGGAACTGTTCACCACTGAATTTGGAGTTGCTCCGGGCCAACCTTAAAAGACAGCGATCATTGTTTATAGCATGAATTGAATAACAGTTTGCGAAATAGAATAATTTACCTCGAGCACTGACCTGCTACCACAGGCAGCAGGACAGTCCCTCATAGCCTGTTATAGTGGTCGTTAGGTAAAAACTATAAAATGAAACAGGATAAGGGGACCAGAGAAATGATCCTTGAGTGAAATAAGCTTAATTTCTTATGTCTACTGAGATAAAATCAGAAGAAAATAAAACAGAAGCAGGAAAAATGATCTTGCTGCAAAGTCATTATATTGCAGAGAACACAGGAGAAAATATAATTGGGTCCCCCAGGAGATTCTGAGTTTCCCTCCTTCCTCTTAGGGTCTAGGTTAAATACAAAGGAAATACAGTAAAGAGGTAATATCCCTCAGAGCAGCAACCAAGTTAAATTAACCATTTTTATGTTTTCCGACAGGAAAAGCATCTATATCTAGATCCCCATGAAGTCATTACATGACTGTAGAATTTTTATTAGATATTCATTGAACTGTGCAAGTGTGAAAACCTACATTCGCCTTAGGAGGTCAGTCAGTTGTGTGAAATCACTAATGCGACATGGCCTAAAAAAGTACAGATATAAGGTATAAGATATAATGCTTTTAACTTAAATTTAGTCAAAAATAGTATTACAAAAGCTAATAAGGACATTTATGTTACTACTGTGATAAACTGAACTGCTACATTACTCTGGACAGTTGGTAAAACTTTTAATGTGACCCTAATAACTCGGGACGATCCCGATAATCATACAAAATGCTGGATATTTCCTCATAAAGACACAAGATGATGTGTAAGTATATACATCTCCTCTATTTATGCCGATTTACATACCAGGTTACCATAATCATGCAGCATGTAAACACCACTTTGAATTAAAAAAAAAAAAAAAAAGTTAAAACTCACTATTCAGTCACTATGATTAATAAAGTTCTAGCTTCACCTGTATGTAACTATATAGCTTTCTGTGCAAGTGAAAAAAACAGCTCGTTTTTCGGTGCATGGAGATAAAACAGATTACAGGCTCAGCACGTCAGCATGCTCTGTGTGCCATGAGAGAGGGCTTCTGCAATAAAAATGCGGCCAGAACACAAGACGAAATCAAGCGTCTGCCCTCAGTTGCCATTTTTTAAATACAAACTTTCGGAATATCTGTATGACTGAAGTAATAAAATACTTTACATTCCAAAATGATAAAATTAATCCATATATAGTAAATATGTTACAGCGTCTCACTGTCTTAGAAATCGTACATTATGTCATTAGTAGAGCTCGAAACAGCACATATTACCTCAAATTTGTCATAAATTATTTTTGATGATTTTTCAGTTTTTTTTCTGATTTACATCACTCGGTTGCTGTCATGCTATTGAGATGGTAAACAACTAATATTTTATTTTCCTAATTAAAAAAGTTACTATTAATGATAATGGTGGTGCATCCATAACAGTAAAAAAAAATGCTAATTGTGTTGTAATGCTAATAAGAGTCAATGACCAAATATTTATCTTTTAAACTTCTTTCTAGAAATGATTCTTTGTAGAAATGTGAATATCATAATGTCTGCCTGCATATTTGTTCACATGCAGGAGCAAATATTCCTGCATTTGATATTCTAACTACAAGCTGATGTGAGGGAACCACTGCTTCTTGTAAGGATGTTACGGTAGTCCTAAAGAGACGAGAAAATTTGATACCGGGCCATTAACATGCAAAGAGCTGGAACATACCTTAGAGTTATTCGGGTAACGTCAGAGTTCAGAGACTCAGGAGAACACCAGTACTTTCTAATCCCACCCGGTTACTTATTTAAATGTTATTCACAGCAGATATGATCGGGAAATTCTGTTTGCCAAGCAGGTCAACACGGGTAGTGGTGGCTTTTAGAGGGCTTAACCATCAACTCTACACCAGTTCCAGTAAGCCATTTGAGCTGGGTCACGATGAAAGAGTCTGTCCCCACAAAAATGTCCAGAGTGACAGGGAAAGAAACAGGAATCCTCTTAGAAGCAATATCCTGTCGTGCACCTCCATCTGTTGTTCTGTGATGGCTGACAGTCTAGATGGAGAGAAAAGAGAAAAAGATAAGACATACAGTTGTCTGGTTTTTATTTTAGCTTGCTCAGCTTGCAACATCCCAAGTCAATAAAAAATGCTATATAAATAATGTAGTTGTGTAAATGTTATTTATTACGGATACATATTTTTTACGTGTTGTGTGATAATTCCCATAACATATTCTCTCTGCTACATCATGCCACTCGTATGAAATAAATAAAACATATTATTTAGTGATTGAGACAACAGCTACTAAAATGTACCCAGTACCACTTTTTTCAGATATTTTACAAATAGTCCCAAACCCCAAAGCATCAAGTTTAATACTAGTATATATTTATATATACATGTAATCTTGTATTTATTTAAAGCTATCTTGAAGACAAACAAATTGACTGTCTGTACACCAAGAGAAGTGAGCGAAAAAAGAAGGAACATTTTTGCTTCTTGACTTTTTCCTTCTTTACGCTATGAAAATTTAAAGGTGTTATATAGAAGTCACTCTAACTAGGCAACAGTGATACGACTGCTGTACACTAAAGAAGTTACCTTTATTGTTTATTTTTTAATTGAGACTTTATTTAAATATATTCCTAAGAACAATTTTAGTTTTTCCTTAAGAAAGAAAGCAGTTCATTTAATGGTGCAGATCTGCATGTGTATTCAGCTCTATATGCTGCTAATGGTCATTTCGAATAGTGTTTGAAGTCTGGACTCATCTGCAGTCAGACCTCGGCTATTTTTAGACAGTCCACAAAACAATGTCAAGTTAGTAGAAGTGAAGATATAAGTGAAAGTATGCATCCTTAAATTTAGGAAAACGTTCTAGTTTGTTTCCAATACAACAAAACTATCCACATTACAGGAGAATAACTACAACACACATGGACTCCAACTTAGTATGTGTTATGGGAAAAATAAAATCTTTAGTTCCGAAATGCAAACCACAGTGTCAACAGCATGCAGTATCAGTACACAGCCGCTGATTTATGTGAACGGTTCATATCAATTAGCAGAGAGCTTAGAGGGGACGTTAGCATCCAAAACCAAAGTCATGATTGATGACTGCCATTTTATCAAGGCATTCATTTCATCATGACTGTCAGCTGAATCACTTTTTACTGGGTCTCTGCTTTACAGCAATAGATCTAAGATTTATTATGATGATAAAAAGTGTTGTCTGCCCTCTGACAGGCGTACACCATTCAAGCACATTTCCATCTGACTATAAGCCAGTGGACCAACATAAACCAGACTTCAGCCTTCACTTCACCTCAAAACTCAACTCAGTTGTTGGAAATGGTGTGATTTGATTTTAAAAAGTTTAATAATAATAAAGAAAACCTTCTATCAGGTCCCGGCAGTACACTAGTGAAAGTTATACAGTTTCTGTAAAGTTCACTTAACGAGAAAGTAAATTAAACCCTGCCAAGGCTTTTGGTCTATTTAATTAAAGCTGGAGCAACTTAGCTGGATTGAATTAAATTTTTGGCAGGGGTAAACCAATACGCTGGGAAGGTGGTGGCGGGTGGTAGGAGTGCAGTGGGGGGGGAGGAAAGATAAGCAATAAGACTATCTTTTTTTCGACTCCACTAAACAAATACTTTCTTTTCAAAACAACTACGGTATATTTAGATCCTCTGTGACTGTGTTATTTCTTCTTTTCTTTTTTAACAAAACAACAAAAATTGTCTTCACTGCTCTGACAATTTAAAAAATAACATTTAAAATCCTGAACGATCTACATTAATTTTGGTTTCTCTGCTTGTCAGAGTTCATTCCAGCCAACTCTCCACCGCCTGGCCTTGTCTTAACTAAGGTTAATCCACATGCAAAAGGTCTCCCGAGATTAGAGGAGTTCGCAGCTTTTTCTCGGCACAGGGTCAGGGATCACACACCAACTTTTATGGAGAGCATTTTATTTCCTCGGTCCTTATCCAGCTGCTAACGCTGACTGGGTGCAGTACTTCCCTGTAAGCCCTTTAAGGCTCCAGGTGAAATCGATTCCAGTGCAGTGTGGCTGTTTTGAATGAACCTAAGCGCAAGCTAAATATTCCAAAGGATAAAATCAGCTTATGAATTGCAGAAACTCATTCTCACCCCCATGAAGTTTATTTCATTTTCACCAATGAAAAATAGCATGTCTTTAAACATTAACGGGTTCTTTGATAGGCTGAGGTCAAATGAATTTTAAGCTAAAAAATTTTCTTTGGTAAAAATATACAGTAAAATTTGATTATTATTATCATATGTCAACAAAACAAAGTCAATGACAATAATTGAAATTTGACTGAAAACGTGATTTAAAACTGAACTAATTGAACTTAAAACACAAATAACAAACAAATCTTTCTTTTTATTCCAGAGGTTGTTTGGATATTTAGTGTAAATAATCATGCAAGTGAGGTTTGAATTTCTGATTTCAAAAAATCTTGTTTTAAGACCATGAAACTTTTTTTTTAAATTTATGAGTCTAATTATCACAATAGCAAAATTTTATAACTGTAATTACAATAGAAGCTGCACTTTCAGGCAAGTGCGAAAAAAAAGGTTGAACTAGACTCAACTCACATTACTACCTTAGACACTTTTTTGGTATACATTTGCGGTGTATTCAATAACAAGGCATTTGTCAATGGTGTGAGCTTTTAAACTCTAGGTGGCAGTGTCGATGCAATGACGTTTCATATCATTGGAAAAGACATCCACTACTGCTGGCCAAAAATATAATATATTCTTTTGTTCTGTTATTCTGTATAAAATTATTTTTTCTACATTATGACCTTTAAAACATTTTAATTCCTTTAATCCCTTCCTTATAAATGTATACACAAAATATGAATGCCTGCATATTGTGTCTCTAAATCTGAGATCCCTCATATGAATATTATTTACATTCTCATCAATATACAAAATTATATTGAATTAATAAATATGAATATATTGTTCATAATCAGTATGTATATTTAATTTTAAAAAATAGCACATAAAAAGCACCGTACATTTTGATGAATATAAGAAATTGCCAAAAAAGAAAAAATATATGACATTTACAAATAAAAGTGAAATGTTCTCCTAGTTTTAAGTAAAATTAGAAAATTAAAATAAAATAAAAAAGTTAAACTTTTTTACTTAAAGTTCTGTTAATTATTTACTATAAATATAAATGCAACTGTTAATGTCATACAAAGGATGCTCAGAAATCTATATTTAAATTACAGTTTTTTACACTCTATATTAAATATTATTTAATCCTGGACTTTCTATTTCTATAACCGCATTGATAAAATATTTAATATTAAATGAAGAAAGGAATAGTTATTTGGTGATATTAAATATGTAACAAATGCCAAAAAAGCACAATCACATAGAATAGAATAAAGTAAAATATTAGTGTTAAATTAAATCAGTGAATTCTATAGGAAATATATTAATAAATAAAAAATATGTTTATAATTCATACATATAATGTTAAGCAATGCCAAAATATCATTCTGATGAATATTTAATTGTTAAAAACACACAAATTGCCCGCACATAATATGTATTCAGTGGCTGCACCTTAGCAAGCTGAAGGAACTTCAAATTAATTTCTCAGTGCACCTTTTATGCATTGTTAAGAGAATAGTTGCACATAATTTGTTGCATATGAGTTATACTGTAGCTTTTATTTAATATCATCTGCTGTGATCAGTGTTGTTTTAGCTGTAGCACTTGTATGTTGCATTTTTGTGGATAACAAAGTTGTAAACAACCATAAGAGTATTTCTGGCTAATGTTAAACCTCTCTGCTCTGCATTACAATATATTACAGACATTGTAGTCATCATAACATAGCGTGGAAGAGAGATCTCTGTGTAATATTAGAGAAGTATTAATATCATTCCTTCAACATCTTTCACTTCTTTCCTGGCTTAAGTCAATATTGAGCTTGTATGGAATTCATTATAAGGAAAAGCTGCTTTCTCGGTGCCTTGCCGTTGTGTTCCATCTGTTTTGTAGTCACCTGAACATGATCTGAAGTCAGCCAGTCAAGTGACCTGGAATCAATATAGTTGAGCTCAGTGGAGGGAAATAAATCAGCCTGGCTCATTTAACCCATGAGAGTCCTGCTGCATAGCTGCAGGATTGTGGAATGTAATAAAAAAAAAGGTATGTTTGATGACAAACAATTTATTATAAATTCTTGTTCCTCAGCCAGCTTTAGTAACTTCATACTTAGTATCTAGGACATATCCTCCTCATGCATGTTTACTTTCGACTGGAAAATGTCATGAGGACATCTGCAAGCCCGCTTTTGTTTGTCCTACAATGTTTGGTACTTTCTTTATACAAAGAGCAAATTAAAATTATACATTTTTTGCCTGGCTTTCTCTCTCTCTGAATGCATTTCAATGTATATCGTTATGTTGCTTTTAAAGCAAAGCGATCATTTTTTTTTACTTTTCTGTCATTTCTGCAGCTGTTTTAATGTATCGCTGTCAGTCCCCATGCCTGTCATTGTGTCATATAAAACCAGTCTGTGTTTTAGTTTTTACACAGTACCTACAAAGACACTGGAATTTTACTACCAACTCCTAGAACAGGAAATAAGTTTTATACTACTCTCAAGAAATTAAAAAAATGTAACTATATCTCACAAGATGCTCAATAAATTTTGACTTGGTGCCAACTATGACTGGCAACTCGGACCTGCTTGGCAAAGCGTAATCCCATTAAAACAGCAGAAAATTCATGAAAGTTGAAGGCAGTATGATTTTTGATACGTGTATTTATTTTATGTATAGCATTTTTATTGATAGATGGCAATGATTGCCAGGAACAGAGCTGCCAGATTCTGTTGTGCCAACTTAAATCAATTTAGTGCAAACACAGCTCAAAGTTAATAATTGTGGAAGATTAATTGTGTCATATTTTTGAAGTACTGAAACACTGAGCCAGTATCACATCAGCTGATTTTCTTTTTATGATGATTTACATCATCTGATTTTTAAATGCTTGGAGTCACATTTTATTATACATATTTGACTCTTTGGCAAGTTTTTAAAAGACTACTGTATGTTCATATGACATGTTCAAATCAAATTATTAATTTTACATAAAGTATGAAAGTGATTAACACACACACACACATATATTTTCCTTAACAAAGGGAGGGGAAGTAATATAAAGTTTTTAAAACACTGTTACTCAAATGGTACTACTCATAATTTGGATTATAATATACTTGTATTACATCGTTACATTGATTAATATAAATAACACTTTTTCTTAAATCTGGAAACACAAAAAACGAACTATAATTGCACTCAATGCGAGCATTTGCTTGTAATTAAAATATTACTAATGCTTACACGGTGACTTAACATTATGAATCACTTTTCGCTGAAACCGCCTGAAGTACAAGGTTGTGGAAAAGTATACATTTGAACGCAATCAAACGTCTTGGAAAGAAATTATATTAATAAAGAGGACATGAAAATGTTAAACTTACTTCACATTTTTCTCTCCTGTTGGTCACCTGTTCCAGCGCCAAAAAGCTGCGGTGAAGCTGTTCTTACTTCCCTATAAGAGCCTCGAAGTGTACCCCAAATACATATTGAAGCCTGGACTGATAAAGCAAAAACGACTATTTCCACTTCGAGCAGCGAGGCAGTGAAAATAAGTTGCTCCATCTTTTATAAATGCCCCACAAAAACTTAATTATCGCTAGGTAAGGTACTGTGGACCGTCCTTCTGTCGATGACTGACACCCGGGTAAATTGAAGTAGATTTGACGGGGATGAACAAACGTGTTGATGAGCGTTTACAATGACGAAACTACAAATTTGAATGTTTTAACCTTGATTATTTACATTGCTGTTTCTAGAGTATATAGCACTTACTGGACTAATATTTTCCTGAAAGACAGAGCCGTGTTTCTATGTTGCTCAGTACTCCCCTCTGTCTGTCGGTTGTTTGGTTTCGCCCAAACTTGGTTCAGATTTGAGTTCGTAGTCTCTGCTATCTGGGATCGCTCTATTGGAGGAGAAGGACTGCCTGTCCCCTCTCTGCTTTTGCTGTCAATGGCTTTCGGAACATATTTTATTTGAATGTCTGGGACTTTTAAGTAACCAATAATGGATATTCTATGGATATTATGGACCTTACCGGCCGTAATAGCTATTGAAGGTAAGCTAGTGTTTTCATCCCAACGCGTAAAGCCGCATCATCTTACCGGCTTCGAGTTTGAAACAAAGCGCGTGATTTCACGATTTAATTTTCGGACTAAATTTCCATCCTCCTGCCTTCATATGTGTACATTTTAGTAGTATTGCATTTCTAGTACTTAATTCTAGCAAAGACAGAGTCGGTTCATGCAGAGGGATGGCCGTGGGGCATAAAACATATGTTCCCGCATCTCGCAGGTGCGCTGCGGATGTTATCAAGCGCTAATAGCCTTAATAAAGAGAGGAAACATACAGCCTTTTGTGTTGCACAGGTAGCTCCAGCAGAATATAAAACATGAGATCCCATTCAGGTAAGGCGCATCCGTTTTGTCCGTGGAGGTGTGTCACTGTTAGTTGTCCAACAGTTGGTGACAAAAGCGTAACAAACAAAACAAACGACAAACAAGGACTTCTGCCTAAATTATTTATTTGTTTGTTTTTTAGGCTGCCGGAAAACAATTACAAACATAAGCATTGAACATCCTGTTGTCAGACTCACAAAAGGGCTCTGCCTGGTCACTATGCAGTCATTTGTACGCAAAGCCTGGCTAAGCAGGAAAGGGTAAGAGTCATCGTGGCTCAGCGCATAATGAAACAGGTTGAATGGTGAAAATAATCCCCGTAATGTGTGTTTACTGTTGTATGTGAGTGATGCTCCAAAGTAAGGTTTCCCCACATATTATGCAGCATAATATACAAGTGCTGCAGCAGAGAAAGACTGTATTAATGTTAGATTCTTTAAACTTAAATAAAAATAAGCAGACCTAAACATCAGGAAACCATGTTTCCTTTTAATTTAAGAATTCCAGTCTTGATTTAAATTGTAATTTTCAGTTGTTTTTGATTTGATGGATTCAGGTTGCTTTGTGACAGGTTAGGAGACTCAGCACTGAAGAATGGAAAGTGTCAGCCCAGTTATTTATTCAGTCTATTTTGAGGATGCTCTCAGAGAACAAATGCATCTTCCTCCTCTGGTCAGTTTAACTAAACCTCATAATTACAGGTGGTGAAAAGAAACTATTTGGAAAGTCAGCTGAATGTTAGAGCAGGATGAAACAACAAGAAAAAGAAAAACATGGAAAAATATTCACATCACTTGTGCATATGTAACAGGATGCCAGATATGTGCAGAAAGTTTGGAGGACGTGCCAGGTTCACTGTAGGACTGGCACAGACTTTGACAGATGTCATGCGTATTTATGCAGACTACTACTGACTGTTCCAGTTTATGGTTTCAATGTAGTTAACATATCCAAGACCTAAAAAAGAGAGATCTCAACAGCTTACATTACATTTCCTATTGGCAGGTTGAACATTTGTTAGCTTTAATTTAATTTTTATTTGATTTTTTTTTTTTCTCAATTTAAGGTTTCATCAACCTTGTTACTTAGGTAAGTTAGAGATGCAGTGCACTAAGCATTACAAAAATACTGGAAATGATGTGCAACCCGTATTTCATACAATACAAACATTGCATTTTTGTTTTTACTTATATCTATTTTTTTCTCTTATGAACAATATAAAAACGCTTAGATGTGTTCACATTTAAACTGTGCAGATTAAAACTTCATGTCCCAAATTCATTTTTAATAATATATTTATAATATATATATACATTTACCAGATAGTTATTTTATGTAGACTATATTCAATAAAACATTTTACTGTAAAACTAAATACTGTATTTATGTACGTAATTTTAGGTTTGCTTTTGTTCAATGACTTATTATGAGTGCTTGATTGCTTTCATAATGCTTATTTATTGTTTGATTTTTATCTGCTCTATTCTGTCGATGAGTGAGGGGTAACACAGGATATGACAAATGCCAAAAATAACATCAAATTCACACTACAGAGTGTTCCACTTCCTCTTGTCTTCTCATTTTCTCTAAAAAACAAACATGTCCATGGATACTGTTTCTCTACTTGTAAAATTTAATGTGAAAAATATGTGAAAGTAGACAGCGTGTATTGCCTCAAAAAGCAGTTTGCACGTCCTTCAAACAGCCATTGCTGTGCAATTATGCGATTTCCCCAAGAATGATGCTGTTAATATTTCTTGATAGTACTTACGGTAAATACAATATTCATGTTGCAAGTACCATTTGGGACTGTGGTACTTCAGTTTTGATGTGGAAACCAGCTAGTCGCATCACAAGCCGAAGCAGCCCCCCCTTCACCGCCACCCTCCATTTTATCCCTTGAATCACCCTAGCTGACTGTCCAATGAAGTTGCAAGAATGGTTTACGTAGGTAAAATAAAGAGTTGAAAAAGAGGTCACTGCAGCTCTAATCCCAAAAAAAAAAAAAAAAAGAGCCCCATCCCAGCATGCAACAGAAGAAATCCCTCCAGTGGACCATTTTGACCGGGACACAATTTTTTTTTTTTTTTTTTTTTTTTTCAGTAAACGGGGAAAAACATGTCAAATGCATTTATTTCTCAATAGTCCATGTTGTTTATTTATTGTCTGCTATGTTACACTGTCCCGTGTAATTTCAATATGTGTTGATCGCTAAATCACGTTGTTTTAGTTGTTGGTTTTTTGTTTTTTTTTAAAAAGAAATATTTAAAATAAAAAGAAATATATAAAATGAATTGATGAATGAAATTATAGCGTCTTCTACAGCTTCTACAGCTGAATGCGTAAACATGAAAATACTATTTGTTGTACAGAGAATCAAAGAATCAGGCAAGGGTCACGTTGGCAAGGATTAAAACTGGGGCTGAACTCCAGGCAACCAAATGTGTACCAAGTGATTATTTTGCGAAAAGTATACTGCAAACGATGTTAAAGCTATCGTATCATCTTTTTCCCCCCTCAGCGTCTCATCTCTATTCGCTATGTACTCCCCCGGCTTCAGTTAGTATCACCATGTTAGACAACTACAAATGGCATTCATTCATCAGCTGCAATCAGCCAGTTTTCAAAGGCATTTAATTCACCGCGTGGAATGTGAAACAACTCTAAATTGTTTATTTGTGTTAATGTAAGCTGATGCCATGTCTTATTGGTTTAGTTAACAAGAACAGACGGGCTCTTTTCGGAAATTAATGGACATACTACTGCCTAGGAAATTAGCCTAGCTATGCCAAACATGTCTATGAAAACAGTGTGGATTTATCTCTTCATTAGTTTGGCCATTCATTGTCATCAGTGTTCAGTTGACTGCCACACTAACAACGATGGCGCTCATCTAATTCTGCTGAGTGGAAATTCTCATATTCATACTGAGCCATAAAATTCGAGTCGCCTGTTTTGTTTGTAGGAGATGAAATTTACAAGACAGATAATTTGGCTTTTCCGTTTGGCCCTTTCTGTTGTGGTATTACAGTTTGTGCAGTGCAGCTAGGAGGATTGGTGTTGCTGTGATGCAATAACAACCCCATCTAGACATGTATGCGTGGTGTTCGTGAAGTTAGTTGGAGAATAGATCACACTGATATAACTTTTTTCCTCCTGTTTTTCTTTGAAATATATAAAGGGACAGAAACCACAGTAGAGGATGCTGACGTGGGGCAGAATGACATCACAGCATGGAGTCTTCAAAGAATGTCTTACAGATTTGATTGCATTTCAATATGCACTGGATTCCTTCAGTGCTCTATTGAACACTGGAAGACTCAGTTGAATGTTGGCAAATAGTGGCAAAGTTGATGTTTGAAATGGTTTCCCTTTTTAAATAATTATGCAAGAATGTACTTTTCTGTGTATTACATTTGGATTTTCTATCGGTACCATTTTTCTTCCACAAAATAGGATGACCTGACTCTTCGGGACAGAGTATGACTCTTAATGTTTAGAAAATCCTGCCAAGTTTGGTTAAAAAATGCTTTCATATGTAAATTAAGTGGCTGTTTCTGACCGGAATTATTTTGTAAGGAATCGATGTGTGAGTGTAACATGGAAGCATTATGTCTTGTGGAAGAGTAACAAAAGACTGACGGAGGCGGGTTCTGAAATGGGATTAGATAAAGGTAAAATGAGCGACCGTATACAATCCAGTGTTTTCTCAGTCCACCCAGTGAGCAGATGCAGGGAGCTGGCCTGCACGCCAACCGGCACAGTAGGCTTTCACAAAGAATCTGTCTCTATTCAAGCCTTAATCCATGCTGCCGAGGGCCCAGGCATTGTCACTTTGCATGCAAAATTTCAATTAGTGCTGGTACCAGTTGTTTCACTTGAAGCAGGGTGTCACATTTCAGAGACATCTATGGCTACCTTTAGGGTGAGATTATGGAAGTATTATTACTGATTTGCTTGAGAAATGTTTGTAGTCCTTGCAAAAGGTTACAGTCACTGCAGTGAGCTGCTGTATGTATCAAACCTAGACTTTGGTCACATTTCTGCAAGAGTGAATATACGGAAATCAGTACAGAAACATCTAAAGTTAAGCAGAAAACCTCCAAACAAGGTTTTTTTTGTTTTGTAAGCTTTTGTTCCAGTTGGCTTTGCAAGCAAAATAGTTGTATGTTGTTCCTGGCTTTAGCTTGTTTTAACCAGTTTAACTTCGAATTCAGTTCAGTGCATGATGGGCTGTTTGAAAGTGTTTCCATGCTTTTGGCTGTTCAGCTCTGCTTCTGTGGTTCACTATCTGAAGCCAACTCTTCATTCCTTCTAGTCAATACACATTTTGTCCTCTACAGGTGATGGTAAACTGACATTTTAGTATTTCATGTGTAAACTGACATGAATTAAAATTAATGGTGCATCCATGATACCACATGCGTGGACTTGGAAAGACTTTTCAAATCTGGGGTACTTTCAGTTCTTGACAACAATACACTTCACTGAAACAGGAAGGTGTAAAGAACGACATGTTTGCCAAACATCTTATTTGTTTACTTTATATGCTCAGAGTATTTTATATCTTATTCTCTATTGCAAAGCACTTTGTGAATTTTGTTCTTGAGAAGTGGTATACAAATAAACTGTACTTAATTTCTGACTTGCTTATACATGGTGTATGTGAACAAAAATAATGCTAACTCCTCCTCAAAAAATGTATTTGACAAGCACTATACGTATTAT
>NW_005187435.1:1609047-1614747 GCF_000239375.1 Pundamilia nyererei | reverse complement strand
TCAGCTGCTTATACAATGAGTCTCTTATCCTGTGGACAAGGTCCAATTCTCCTGTTATGGACTGTAGCTAGCACTGGTAGCGTTTGTTCTGCTCTTCAGGCTTGGTGAGCTCGGCAAAGCAGCACATAAAGCAGTTCTACACCATTGCCAACTGCAGTCCAAGATGGTGAAGTACCTCTGACTGCATGACAAGATCCTGTCTGGGGATACTGAGGACTGTGGGAAGGAGTGGATCTAGCTTTCAAAAAAAAAAAAAAAAAAGGGTATTGTCGTTGTACTCTTTGACAGATTAAAAAGTAAAAAAAAAAAACTAGGTAGCATCCCTGAAAAATCTATGTATGGGGAAATGCACATGAAAGGACTGCAGAGTTAATAGTGGAAGTCTTCTTCCTTTAACATACTGGGTAGTACTACATTATACATTAAAAACACAATATGACCTACTTAAGAAAACCCTCACTAGCCGAGCACAAAAGTGTTCTGAGTCTCGCTGCACAAATTCCACATACTGCACCGAGTGACTTTACTTACCGCAGAGGTGTAAATGGTATGCTTGAGGTACTCCTTAGGTAAGTCAATAATTTTTATGAACCTGCTGTTTAACAGGCTCTGTATCCAAAACTCTCAGGTCCGTTACACTTTTCATATATTTTGAAAAGGAACAGATATCACTTTGTTCTAAATCAGGTCAGACTAGTTTGAGAAGAACAGATATTACTGCTTTTCGATGGTATCTGATAATGGAAATATTTTCAGAGTCAACAGGTGTTTCTAGTTTTTCAGTGTGCTACCCAGCGCGGCCAGTGCTCAACAACTGGAGGGAATTCATTTAAAACTGAATATTTTGCACGCATTTCTCTTTAGCCGTTAGACAATCACAGGAAAAATGAAAAGGTACCAACAAATTCCACATCAGTGAGTTCATATTTACAGACACTTTTATGATTTAAAATGCCCATAACTCTTAGATTAACAATTATTTATTTGCTGTGAGGAAGTTCATCTGTTTGTGCATACATTGTGGTGTTATACATTTATTATTAGATATAATTTTTATTGCGAACATGCAAATATAACTGAAATAACAAGAGAAAAAACAAAACTTAAAAATCATCAAGTTTTCATGTATATGTCTACAGAATATGTGTGTGCTTGAAAATATATTATAAATAGATGCTGGACCTTGAACTAGAAATTTGGATTGATCTGGTTTAATATCTTTTTGTAATCAGTAGAAGAACATTTGAGTACTTGACGCATTTAGGTTGCAGTAAGCATTATCAAATGATCCTTAACATTAATAGAACATAAATGCATGAAATACGGACAGCTGTTTGTTAACAGCAAGTGTCTGTGTGTGTGTGCATATCGTACATCTGTCATGTATATTCCCTAATCAAGTTTGCAGACACATGCCATAAATTAATTTAGCAACTCTAACTCTTTATTAAATTAGTCATTTGTGGGCCTGCTTCAGACCGTGCGACAAAGACTCCATCTAGTATTTTATTGCTTAACTGGAAGAGACTTTTTTTGGATAGTTGTGGAAGAAACTTGCTTTACCTCTCTGTAACCTTTCTGATATTTCACACAGGAATCTAGATCAAGGATGTTCTTATAGGCTGCTATCTTAATTAGCACATGTTAATTGGCAATGCGCAGTCTCTTGGTAAGTCATATTTATTAGGGAGCGCCTGATTCATCCCAACCCTTTGGGAATGGAAATCATTAGGGGACAGTGAAATGTGTTTCCAGACATTATTCATAATATGAACCGTGTAAGCACTCACAATCAAAATGGCTCTGCAACATGTAGACCTAATTTTCATTTTTTACACAAGTCTCAGCTATTATGTGGAATCAGTGAATTTTGTGTCTTTGTCACTCTATAATTCCTCATTTTATCCAAGCAGTGAAATCGCTGTTTATAACAGAATTTTCTTCAAAGCAAGAATAGAATTAATCAATGCAACCTCTGTTTATGTCACATCCCTAACGCGAACATGGAGTCATGCACATTAACAATTCGGCACTTAAATTTTTTTTCACCCCAGCAAAGCCAACTACTGAGCTAGGATGAGAGTAGAAATACAGAAGAAAGCAAAGGCGGAGGGAGAGTACCCTGAGAGAGGTCAGACCTCGTTTCAGAGACCCCCATCCACACACACCCCAGGTACTGTGACACTGCTTTTATGAGTGTGGCTGGAGAACACAAACCCACCGGATTAGTGTCTGTCTCTCAATGTCCCTGGGAGCAGAGCCCATTGGCCGAGACAAAGCGGGGCTGATTGCGTTGTCATCTGCATCACAAAGGGAAGCCTTTTTCACCTGAACCACTGCCTGTGTGCCATGCTATGCATCACTTCTATCGCGACTCTGGGCCCACGTGACATCTGCCTTTTTTTTTTCTATCTCTGCCTCCCCCTCCATTCTCTCCTTTCTCTCTGCCCCACACCGTCTGTCCACCACAGTCCATATCAACAACAAGACCCCCTCCCCCATCTCTTCCCAGTAGAAGCCAGCGTTTTAGTCTGTACCAACCCTGCCGTTTTCTGGTTTTGCCGGTAGTTATGTGCTTAATGCAGTATGCAACAGCTCCTCTCGCTACAAAGACCCACTAACACATTTGTTGTCTATCTCCCGCTGGGGCTGGCTGGCTAGCTGGATCTTAGATTGGTCAGCATGCATATACATGAAACCAAATCCCAGCTTCATAATATCAGACCTTAATGGGTCTAGCAGTCTCATTCAGACAGACACCCCAGCTGAGGTGCAGATGTGTTTTATCTGATTAGTGTGCTGGGAAAACAGGCTCTGTTCTTCTGTAACTGATGACCTGCCTTGCGTCGCTGACCTAACCGGCTCCAACAGCCACAACAGAAACAGATCAAGCTTCTGTTTTCAGTTCAACTTCTTAAGCCTGTGTACATAAGTACATGCCTAAGCCTTATTTTGACTTTTTTCAAAACACGTATTTACATGTTTCATCACTATCAAATTACTTTTCAAAGTTACCATCTTCCTTTCATATTTTATGACCTGAATTGGCATTTTTTCTCCTGCAATAAACATATTTGGAAGTGATATAAATAGAACAGAAATATCCCGAGCACAGGATTATGAGATAAATGCTTTTTAAAAAAACAAAAAAAACAAAAAACCTTTCTATTTAAGATGCTTTATGAATAAATTCAATAGCTTAAACTGGGTGTAACATCTGAAAAACAGATGGAGGGAAGGGAACCAAAATGACTTTTTGTGTCCTCAAGTGTGATAGTTGGTTTTCTTTTCACAAGTAATTGCATTAGCTCAGAGAATAGGGAATTAACACAAGGCAATTAACTGATTTGGCCTTTGGCTGTGACTTGTCTGGTTTTAGAGAGCTGGAGTATTTTCATAGATTAATTTGGAAATTGCATTCAGTCAATTGCAGAAACCCTGGAACTGGATATAATTCATCAAAATAAATACATTTAACACTGACGAGTGGAGACACAGTATCCATTCTGGTAACATTTGGTTACCTTTGATAAAACTGAAGAAAATGAGCTTTCTGGGGGGTGAGGGCTGTCAAAGGCACACATTATGACGACGGCACGGTAAATGCACTTCTTCGTGCTTAACTGCCTGTAGTCTAATTACAGAACTATGGTATGCCTGAATGGCTGTTTGTTAACAGTAAATTTATAATTATGATTTTAACTTTTAGCTGGAGACTATGATTATTTTGCAGTGGTACTATTGATGTCCACATACACCATATTTAATACAGTTAACCCTGTGACACTTAACATTACATGCTTATCTGAGTGGTGGGTAGTAAAAGAGGTCTGTTCACTTATCTGTGCAATTAAATCTTTCAACTCTCATAAGCACTAAATTCTGCAATTTTTGACTTAATGAAAATTGAACACTTTGAGAGCTGATATGGGCGGGCAGTTTTCATTTTATCAGGGTACACCTGCCTAGCAACAACTGTGTTTTGACAGATGCTACCAATCATTTAGTTTATACTGTTTGGGCTCTTTGTAAAATTCAACAAATTTTTGTCTTTTTCAAAGCTGTAATTTAGCTTCATTTATTAATGAGATTCATGTTTCTAGCCCATTCTCAGCTGATCAAGAGGTCAAGATAATAAAAACACGAATTAATTTGCAGCAGATATCTAGCAACTGATTGGCAGAATATGTTTCTTTAAGAAAAAGTATTTCTATTATTCATTCTTTGAGCATCAGTGGTGAGTTTGTTGTCTGGAGTTAGCTGAAGGGCACAAATGATTTATGTGATATTATTGATGGTGATGTGTGTCTCCCTAGTGAAACAGAGCTCAACCCAGTTACAGCCATACAATAGATTTCAGGTTACTGTGGAGTGACGCGTGGCCCACACAGTGAACATGGTTTTGCTGTTAGGCCTTTTCTTCAAACAATAGTGTAATTGGGACAGACGAAAGCTAGACTTTTTCCACTTGCTGGGTTTTTTTTTGTGTTTTTTTGTTTTTGTTTTTGTTTTTTTTTGTTTTTTTTTGTTTTGCCTTGACCTCATGCCATCAGTCCAAAACCAACTACTTCTTCAAAATCAATAACCCAGACTCAGCAAAGATTAAACTCCTATGATTTTGTTTATGGAGTCTTATCAATTGACACTTCATTATAGTCAATTCATATTCAGCAAAGCCCATGATAAACGTTCCATTCGAGCAGAGAAGGCTTACCTGAATTTACATAATCACTTGTCTGAAATGGATCTAGTGGAGGGGAGCAATCAGCAGCATCTGCCTCACTCACACTTGTAAGAGCTCCTGTTATTGCAATACCATCTTCCCCCCTCTTCTTCCAGCTAACAATTCATTCTTATTATATGCTAATTTCAAACCTGTTAAAGATTTCCAGCAGGAAATACTATCTGCAAACCATATGGCCACAGTTCTGAAGAGCTGCCAAAGAAAGACCGATACATGTCTTTTGGGGTCAATAAAACCATGTCTGGATTCTCAATACAGCCATGAGGTAACGTGGCCTACCAAACGGGAGCCAGGTATACAAGGAGATGGTGAAATGATGACTGTTTTCCATGCCTTTCAGTGGCAGGAGCCCTTTGGGTACAAATCACAATGGATCATTTGGGAGGGCAGCTGGAATATCCATAGAGGATCTCAGGAGACCTACTGTGCCTGTGAAATCAATACAGAGGTCCAGCTGAGACCATTAAATGAAATGAATGTCACATGATAGGGTTAAATACATAGAATATTATTATTCATAGAGTCCAAATAGGTTTTTCATCTGCAAATAGTACAAGAAGGCACAGGCATCAATAAGGACACCTCATATATGCATTGCACAGTCCACCTTTTTCCACCTGTTTTCTAAGATACAAAGAGATGCAGTGTGGTCAAGTTACATAAATGTAGTATTTATTTTATGTAAAGTTGACTTTTATGTAGTTTCTCTAAAGATGAAATATAGCAGCAGATAACAGTTGTCAGCACTCAGGTAGCACTAGGGCTGCTCAATTAATCGAATTTTAATCACGATTCCGATTCTGGGCTTTCAATGATCATTAAAAATCACTGAGCCGATTATTAGCCCCTCCATCGTGCTTTACTCTCGCGCTGCTCCATGTGGCAAATCGAGCCCACCTCTTTGCATTTCGAACACACATCACAACAATTAAGAGGACCCGAGGGAAGCTCGGAAA
>NW_005187435.1:1587048-1608017 GCF_000239375.1 Pundamilia nyererei | reverse complement strand
ATATATATAAGCTCTGGCGGACTTAGTTCTATGGTAGGTCTTAAAGGGTTAAATAAATATCGTCAAATAATCGAGATCTCAATTTCAGTGAAAATAATCGTGATTATCATTTTTGCCATAATCGAGCAGCCCTAGGTAGCACTGTCGTATAAACTCAAACCACCATCAGCTATGGGTTTGTCATTTTCTGTCTCTCCTTTAGCACACATCTCCTAATCTGGAATAAAACAGTTTCAAATATATGATGTAATTTCCCTGATTAAAATACTCTTGAAATATAAAACTGACCTTATTAATGTTTGTGATTAATCCATCAATTGCTGTTTAATAACACATACAGGTGTAAATAAATATGGGTATTAAATACTTGTACTGAGAGGTTCTAATGTAGAGTGAATAGTTAGCAGTAAAGCTCCTAGTATGGTCTAAGTGTTTTTCCACTGCACTGCACAATAATGTATGTTGTTTACCTGGACCCCTGATGAAGCTGTATTGGTATGCACAGTGCATTTCTAATAACTAAACAACAGGAGCAACTCTGGCTCAGCAATGGAAGATATGTAATAGGAGGCAAAAGGAACTGTTTAGTTTGCATCACAACAGAGGCTGATTTCAGAAAGTAAAAATATGTGGGAGTTAAGATTCAGGTAGATGCTCCAGCAGAACACAAAGAGACTTATACTAACAGAGTCTCTCTGTCTCTAGCACACTTGAGTTGAGATGCCGGTGTCAGGCTTAAGAGGAGACCATTACAGTTGGTTGTGGTCAGACGTGATACTAAGCAGGACTCTGCAGTGTGGTTCAGCATGGGTAACACCGGCTGTGCGCCTGTACTAGAAATGTATGTTATCATGGATTGAGTTGGCAGGGAATGCTGAGAAAGCAACTTAGACTAATAGGAAACCCTCTTAAGTATTTATTCTTTATTTTGCTATTGTTTGCCTAAGCCATTACCTTACTAATAATTTGTGTTGGAACTAATTCTGTTTTTCAGTTCATCTGTATGATGAGCAGTACCATCTGTGTTTAACCCATGTCTGCTTTTTGAAGCAGTCATTTCGTAGAATAAAACGGGCATTTAAAAGAACAAAGTATTTAAAATTTCTTTATATCTTTACATATACTAAACATGTGAATCATTTCCTGCATGGTTTCATTATCAGTTGATTTAGTCATCAATCTGGGTGAAACCATGCAATAAATGATTCCTAAAGGACATAAAGTAACAGTTACATTTGTGGCATGGGTGGCTCAGCAGGGAAGGAACCCCCGAATTGGCTACAGTTACTCCCATGCTGTGCGTATGGTAACACCTCAGACTGATTACACCTCTTCTGAGCACTTTCCAAGCTGCTCTCCTTTACAAATGGTTTGACACTTTGTAGTGGTCAGGCAGGCACCATGTATGCATGTAGTGTCTGTGTAAGTTGACTGAGCTGCTGTAAGGAACCCTGCCTGTTTGAGGTACTGAAAAGGCATGTTTGGGATTAGTGGTCTGTCCTCATCTGTGTGACACTTGAGGGGTGTGAGTCTGGGGGTTGCACTGCTCGCTGAGAATGCCTCGGTGTTGAGTGACTGACTAAATTGAGTTGGACCTCACTACTTTCACTCTACAGAGAGGTAGCCTCTTACAGTCGCATATTCACAATCTCATAAACACATTTACGCACATTGCCAGCAAGCACAAACACATAAATTTTATTCCAAATTGGTGACAGGAGCCATTTTTGCTGCCAATTAAGAGCAATACAAGAAAAACAATCATTTAAATCCTTGCTCCAGATTTCCCGTGGGCAGGTTAAATTCAACAGTTTTTAACATGAAGAGAACAGTGGTTGTTGTTTTGAGTTTGCCTAATTTTTTGCCTCATTGAGCAAAATGTAAAGGCTTTAGGTCGTTTTACTGTGTGATTTAACTTTTTTGTGCCTGCCATAAGAACCTGTAAAACAGCATATTATGCAAAAACAGGTTTTCCTTTGATCTCGGTGCCTACAGTAATATGTCCCATTTTTGAGAAACAGAAATTGAGACCCGTAATAGTGTTTAGTGGTTTTCTTCTGCACAGACAGATTTTTGGCTTGAGCAGTACTAATCTCTATTTCACAGATACTAGCATGCTCATTTTCTCTCTCTCTCTCCTTTCTCTTTCTTGCTTTCTCTCTTACACACACACACACACACACACACGCACACGCACGCAAACAAACAAATGTATGAACATTTTTTTCTCTGAATTATTTCAAACTCAACACCTGCAGGGTTGGCCTGTGAGGCTTTTTTTTTTCTTTGACATTAACATGAATATCAGAGGCCTGAAGCTGGATTACTCAGGAGGAGGTGTGAACACAAGGTTTTGGGGCAAATATACTAGCCCTTCAGCTGGTGTTTTGTCATGTCCTTTTACTCTTGCATGTCCTATCACAGTGTAGCATATGCTGTCTCTGAAAGAAAAAGTAATCACCTTTTGCTGTTTACATTTGCTGTTGATTCCAGCTCATGTTAAAGCCTGAGGGATGTGTCTTGAAGAACCTTAAGTTTCCTTGTGCTTAGTGCAGACTGCAAGTGGCAGCTTCTTGATGATCTTGTTTTAACTCAAGGTTAAAATTTCTGTTAATAACATAAGTCCCGTGCTGAAAATGGCACTCGAGCTAAGCTGGGAGTTTTGCAATATCCATGATATTAAATCGCAGCACAGATGACAAAGCATCTAGCAACAAAATCATAAAGTTGGAAATGTCACTGTGGGACCTAACAACCAAAACTCAAAGAATAGGAGTTATTATTAGATTATATTTCTTTTGTCATCATGAGAAATGCAACATGACAAACCCAATCCATTTTTTAAAAGGAGTATTAAGAGGATCACAAACTTCAATAAACTTTGCTGTTTTGAAAAGGCAGTGTCCCTGAACTTCATCCACTATTCAAATGTGTAGCATCAAGTAAGCTTAATGAAACATGGATTTAAAGTTACATGATACTAAGTGAGGGGAGAAAAATCTATTGCCTTAGGAGATTAAATGTTTTCACCACTGAGTATCTGCAAACACTACAGCACATATGACTTATTGTTGTAGATGCAAACTCATTGATCGTGCACTTTTTGTCTTTCATTCATTCTCTAACAAAAAGTAACCTTTGTATGTTTAAGTCAAGCCATACATTTAAAAAATTGGTCACTTTTCAAAGGAAAGTGGTCATTGTGAAGGTTTTAAGCTTTTCATTGTGGGAAGGCTATGGGACAAAGAAAACAGAGCACATAATCCTCCAGCTGACACAAGTGTGCTGAACTCCTTACACTTCTTATACACTCAGGTAGGTGGAGGGCACTTAATGGCTTGCGCTCACAGCTTTTATTTCAGAAAACATTTGCTGCCATCTTCATTTCCTTTGTCCTGCGCCCAGCCTGTTCCGTTAAAAAAAACAAAAAACAAAAAAAACGGCTTGTCTTGCTATTCTTTTTGTGACCAGCTTCCACCTGTCACCCCAATGCTAATGTGAAACATTAATAGCCTGGGAGCCCAAACAGAAACGCACCACTTCGTAGAAATACATTACCTGTCATCCTGTCTCTGGATTAGGACCTCACCAGTGTCAAGTGATTTAAGGGCCTTTTTTAAGGTTGTCAGGAGGGACATAATTGTGCCTGCGGCTATAAAGAAACATATGTGCCTCCTTCTTTTTTTTTTTCTTTTTTTTTTTAAAGGCGTCAGACAAGCGGCACCAGATGTGTGTGTTGAATAGTGTTGTTTTCTTTTTTTTCTCACTTGAGCGTGTGTCTGTCTGCTGTGTACAGCTGCGGTGCGGAAGAGCTAAGTCAGTTTCACAGGGAGTGAGGAGGAGGTGAGAACCAGCAGGTCTAATTGAAGCAGTTAATGGGCTGTCTGAAACCATCATTCTACCTGACACTGCACGTGGAGAAGCTCTTCATCACTGAATTGAATCTGATGAAAAAGCTCTTATACGAAAATAAGCTATTGGGGCGGACAGGGGATTTTTAACGATGTAACGATATTTGCTTTATGGATATTGTCAAATTTGAGTCTTTTGCAGCAGATGTGCAATATTTAGAGATTTGTTCTTTGTTCACCCTTCGAAACATCCACTGCTGAAAACTTTTTCTTTTTATCTCCATTCACACAACTTTCCATCGAAGCAAATGTCTACTATAATTACCTGTTTTATCTTTAAAATTAAGTCTTCTTCTAAACAAAATCTGCTTGGACATGATTTAATTAGCCTTGTTTCTGTTATCTAGTGGTATATTCCTGGCAAACAAAAACTGGCTGCTTTTTTTTTTTTCGCATTGGATTTTTTTTCAAAAGAAATAGACTAGCTTTGGACACCAGATGAAAGATGTAAATTTTCCTGTCACACTGGAACACACGTTTATGCGTTTTCACTGAAAACTGCTAAATATGGGGATAACTAACTTATATTTTTGCTGTTTTCCCATCCTTAGTTGGTCCCAGACGTTTTCTAACCACATCCCGCCAAAGCCCCATTCCTCTCTGGCTGCATGGCTTTAGTCCCAGGACAGTCCTTCTTCCCAGCTCTATCGCTGTTCCTCCCACTGTAGCCACAGCCCAGATCCCTGCTAAATTCTAAATTCCCCCCATAAAACAAAAACAAAAAACATACTTGATGGGAAGAAGACTTTATACACTGTGCACACACTGAAACATTGCAGAACAAGATATTTCAGTAGAAAACTGTGGTGATGGTGTTGAGCAACTCCTACACGAGTGCAGGGGGTGCTATGACTTTCTAAGGACCATCTCAGTTGAAATGTGATAGAAAGCACTCTTTGTTCATTTAACCCAAATGGTTTGTCTAGCCATGTTGTTGCCACCGACTTTTTTCTAT
Organism: Pundamilia nyererei; assembly: GCF_000239375.1. NCBI lineage: Eukaryota > Metazoa > Chordata > Actinopteri > Cichliformes > Cichlidae > Pundamilia > Pundamilia nyererei. The sequence continues at coordinate 1,603,151 of NW_005187435.1, read as the reverse complement.
GTGTAGGAGTGCAAGTGTAGGAGTGGATGGGGAGCCTTGAACAGGTGGGGTTGGAGGTTGGTTATATTTAACATCCCTGACAAAGTGAATTGCTCCTTTGGGATGTACGCTGGAGGAGGTGCAAGGTTGTGTCAGAGGCAAAGTGTGGTTGGGTTTAGTGAACAGACATCCATTATATCAAGGCTCTGCAGCTGCATCACATAAGTTCTCAAAAACCATGGCTGGCGCTGTCTTGGAGGTCCACAGGGAAATTGGCTGTGTGCAAATCATGCCTAAATATATAACAAATGGACTTGAGATGAGATGCACATGACATATGAAATATATTGCTATGGGATGGATAGCAAAGGTAAAAAAAAAAAAAAAGAGTAAAAAAAATATGAAAGATTTGTTTTAGTTTAGAACATAGTTTAGAACAACAATATCAAAAGTATGTAAAGAATTAACATCTATTAAATTTTAGGAAGCTCCAATCCAATTTTATTTATAAAGCACTTACCCAGCACAGGACCAAGGTGCTGTACAGAAAATAAGTTAAAAACAATAGAATAATAGAAAACAGCAAAAATAAATAAATAAAACACATAATACATAAAAAATAAAACAGCCCTATAATAAAAAATAAAAAAAAAAGATAAAACTGCATAGAATCAACTAAAAACGACTAAAATAAAACTAAAACTAAAAACCAACACCTCACATGGTGTCACGAGTGATTTAAAAACAGGTCGGGAAGAAGCCTGTCTAATCTCTAAAGGGAGATCGTTCATATAATATGACGTGTTTCAGAGGTGTGTAATGGAGTTGGCTTACCTTTGCTTGAAACCACAATCTAGCATCCAGTCTGGCTTCAGTAACACGAGAGCAAGATGAAGTCAAAACGTCCAGAGATTGTATCGTTCGTTTATATAGTCTAGGATTTATTATCTGTTATACGGAGGGAGAGGCCATCAATGAACTACACAGTAAATACAGCAGTAACTGAAGCTCTTGGAAAGCGGCCTTTTGAAGAGCAGCATTGACAGAGGAGCTAGCCAGCTACAGTTTGTTTTAGTCTTTTACCTTTTTGTTACCTTTTGATCTTGCTTTAATTATAATAGTTGGGTTCATATGTATATGGACAACAATGACACAATTAGTGTCATTTCTGCTTCATTCACTGCCTCTGTTGATTTGCGGCATCAGCTCAAAGGGTTTAACAAATGTATTACATTCACTTTTTAAGAATTAAAGCCATTTCTATACACAACCTCTCCATTTTCAGAGCTCAATTGTTTTTAGGCAAACTAATATTTATTTTAGTGGACTGGAGGCTTGGCCTCTGCTGTAAGATCGATTGATTAATTAAAGCCAATTAGGCTGAGAAACAAAAGTAGCACCGCTTAGGATCCAAAGTGCTTGCTGTGTAATATAGTCTTTTTTTTTTTTTGTATGTAGTGCACCCTTAATGTAAAGTAATAACTTAAGATAAAGTCATGCACCTTTTTTGCAGCATGTTGATCTATTTTTGGAGAAAATAATATGGACAATAGGGAACAAAATGATACACTCTTAAAACGCATTACTGAAATTTTGTTTTTCTTCACAAAAAGTCAGATGGATAGGAAGAGCAAATGATGATTAAATAATCTTAATAATAATAGTAATCTTTATACTGAGCCCAAGGCTTTGTTTTAACCTCTACATTCAGGTTTGAGATGATACAGCAGAAGATCTGAGCTCTTGTTTTGTGGAGTGCTCTTAAAGCTAACAGGCTTTTTTTTTCTGTATTGTTTTTTTATTTGGCAGACTTGTGGCAGCGTTTTGATTCAGCCAAAAAGCCTCTTACAAAGTGCATGAATGAATTGTCAGTGTGTTAATTCATATAATCTCAACAGCAAGTGCTACATTAAAGGAGACGATCTCATTTTAAATGATCTGCTTTTATTTTTGTACTTGTATCTATATCTATCATAAAACAATTGACATTGTGCTTGCCAAAAGGGTGTTACATTTATCTATTGAACATCGTCTTGGCTGAAATAAATGTAACAGTCTTTTCTTACAGCCATGGTAAAGCTTTGTGGTGACATTTGACGGGGAATAGCTAGACGGTATTTCAAGAGGCCAGAACTTTCCAAATAAACTAAAGTTTAGTTTCTGAAAGTATGCAGTTTAATCATTGTGTATGTTGAAATGCTAAATGTTATGAACAGCAGTTTTTTTTTTAATCTTATATTTTCCTTTTTATAATAATTCTCAATAATATTTTAGCTTTCTTTTCTAATTTGGTAATGTCACGCTTTGGGGGGGAAAAAAAAAAAGCAAGTTCAGTATTTCATTGAAAAGTGGAATAAAAAAACATTTTGTTTATAAATGTTATGTATTTTATGTCTTTCCTTAGCTCCTGCTAATTTGCATAGTGAGAAAGTCAATGAAAATGTAGACTGGCAAATATGGTATTTTTAAAAATATTTTTATTCGGTCATATGGCAGTGATGGCACCGATGATGTCCCTTATTGCTGTCTTGTGCTTGCGAGTGGCTTTACAGCCCCTTGGCCGATGCCAACAGGAGTTTACACGGCTGAGTAAGAGTGGGATTTGATTTTCATGGAAGACCATCTGCACAGAGAATCTTGATGCTCGTGCGAGCAGCATATGCTTTGGAATTTGGATAACAGGGCTGGTAAACATGCTCGTTCCCTGAGTGAATTATACTGTCAGGCCACACTTCATGTTGTCCTCCCTCTTGGTGGGGGCTGTCTGACAGTATGGGGTTAAGTCTCAAAGCCCACCTTTCTTTCTTAAATCATATTCTCTCACATTCACTGAGCCGCTCCATCAGTAGACCATGAGTCATTAGTTCCTTTTAGCTCCCCGGCCAGTGGACTCGAGCTGATTGCATATGCCTGACTCAGGTCTAAGATTGCTGAGGGACTTACTGCAAACAATAATCACATATTTTTGTTGGACTGCATGATCCTGGATTCACTGCAACCAACGGCTTTTTCCTTGTCAGCAGAAGAATTTAATGTGGTGATTATTGAAGCCAGCCTTGGCAGGATGTAGCCCCAGCAATTTATTACACAGGCATGATGGAGTTTGGTACAAGAACTGAAGGGAGGAAAGTCATACCTAATCTCCTCATTAAGATTGCAGAAGTCAGCATATAATTTCTGTCACTGTTGTACATGTGTGCTCCCCTTTTCACCAAATGGCAGCCAGCATTAGAAGATGAGCTCACTTATGTTAAGGTATTGGTCATTTCTGGAAACGGAAAGAAGATGTGGTTGCGCATATTTTGTCATGATCAGCACATTATCTGCTTTTTGGGAGTCAAGTAGATCATTTATGTGTATTATACAGCTAAGCAATTTTATGGATTTAGGATCTTCACTGGAGGATATGTGTCAGACTTAAGATACGATGTTTATTATAGCAAACAGTAAAGTAGCAGTAGCAGGTCAGAGGGTGAAAAGAAACTGTGGGGAATCTGACTTGGTTTTGAGCCCTTGAGGACTGGCGAGACTATATTATTAAGTTGTCTTGTAATGCCTCCATTTGTTGTTGACCTCTGTTTTATTTGTAGTTGGACAGATAATACTGAAGCCTCAGAGGAGGGCATAGAGCTATTTCTTCTCAGTGTTTTTTTTATTTTTATATAATACAGTAAGTGACATGTCTGCTTGGGTTAACATAAGGAACCTAGCCCCATGTTTTTCCAGTGCTTAGCTGCTTTCATGTCAACTATAAGCAGACCAGCAGGGGATTTGGCCAGCTCCGCTTAATCATTTCCTTCAATCATGCACTTCTTGGAACATATAGCTATGCTTAAACTAAGATGTTTATGATCTCTGTATGAAATCTAATCTACAGATTACTGCAGAGATTTGACCTATAAGCCGCGGAAGGGCATGCTATTTTTTTCCTGTGTAAGCAGAGATGCTGACTCTGTTGTAGTGATTTTCATAAAATGTTCAGAGATGACAAAGAGTCTTTAAGGGCTGCACCCTGACTTTTATTGTTCTAGACTGCTCATCAAGTAGCTATTCAGCCAACTAAATTGCAATTCAACAACCTGAAGAAAGGTTGCCGCTTAAATCACTACTTGCTTAGTGGTTTTAAAAAAAAATATTACTAAAACAAGGCCAAGTAAGTTGAATACAAATGGTAAGGGGACTTGATGCTTTTGTATTTCATGCAGATTTTTGTATGATGAATAAAAGGACCTTTTTAGTAATTAAAACCATACAATAAAACCTCTGACATCTTGTTACAATGCAGTGTTCACCTAGGAAACCTTGTGTCCTGACATTCATGCGGATGTTAAAAGAACCACGTACTTAAATACTGTTGCAGAGCAAGCACCATGACGTAAACCATAGGAATGAGATACTACAGAACACCTCCAAATTACTGTGTCAGAGCTCTTTTTTTAAGGCAGGAGGAAGACCTACACAATATTAGGGAAGGAATTTTATTGTTGTGGCTAATCTTGCCTTATTCTGTACTAAAAAGCAAATATTCGCAAGATTACTGCTTTATTGCAGCACTGCTGATCATTCCTTTTCAAGACAAGTCTGCTAAATTACTCCTACTACTTAGCTATACTGATTAATGTAAAATTAATATGGATTGCTGCATTGCTGACTTATTAATTGAAAGCAGTCATGCTTTTTTATGTAATTGCCCATTAAGCCTTGGCTAAGCACCTGACGTTTTGTCTCTCCACTGCAAAATAAACACACAGTGTAAATGGGACTGATGGGAAGAGGAGCCCTGACCCCACTCAAGTCTGATTGCTAAACAAATGCACTAGGATGCATGTAAATAAAGAGGTACATATCATACTCAGAGCATTTTCTTAAAGATCTGGCTTACTGGCATAATTGATGGACATGTTAGAGATGTGAGAAAGGGTTACTTACTATACACTGAAAACGTTGATACAACATATTGTGTACTTGTACTAAATATATGGGATTACTCTTTAAGTTGTGACTTTGCACCCTTTTAGTCTAAACTACAAGTGAAAGTGTAGCTAAATGGAAAATTACAGTGATTTTGACTTGGTGTGCCTTTCGGACACCAAATGTTTATTGAAACAGTACGGACTAGTTCAGTCTCATTTCCTTCTGTCTACTCTTTCCCTAGGCCAACAGCAGAGTTGATAGTAAACTCTTGGCAGCTGCATCACAATATTATTTCCTGCACTTTTCCTTCTGCTACAGTTAAAGTTATACAAATTAAAAGTCAAAAACTCATTATAATCATTACCTTGATATCTTTGCTTTGACCTCACGGGTGCTCGTGACTGTTAGTAGAATGATTGTCAGTATTCTATCAGTAATAGAACTGCAGTCAAGGATTTGAAAAGTCTTTTGGGACAGAGGTTTTAAAAACACAATTTATTTTAGGATTAAAGCTGTTGTGGAGCACTGTGAGAAGAAGTTGCTAAAAATAGCCCCAGTGATCCATCCAGAAAGTTTCCCTGCAGTGAATGAACCTTGGATGTAGCATGGTTTGTGTCTTTCTTTCTTTGTTCTTCCACTCCTGCAGTGGTCACAGTGTAAAGGTAGCAACTGTTAGGAGAAGACGCAGTCAAATGTTGCTACATGTTGATGTTATTCATACATTATGATCTTTACTGTAAACTTAATGTGCAGGTTAGTCCTATACAGTATGTCAGCTAAATAATGGGTAGTTTGGTTAAACCATACCAGTATGATCAGTCAGAACAAAAGGTGAGGACATGTATTTGGATTTCATAATTTCCCCCTGGAACACAGAAGAAATGCAAACTCATGTCTTACAGCACTGATCTGTACATTAAGTCCAATATTGACTTCATCTAAAATGAACATTAGTTGAGTACCTTGCTGTTTCTGAATGATCCCTCCCCCCTTTTTACACACAGCTTGGTGTAATAGCTGGTATCCACAGAATGAAAGCATTTAACTCCAATCAACAGGATTTATGGCTGCTTTAAAAGGCAAAGGTGTCTTTTCTCTCTTGAAAGTGCTGTTTTGGCTGTGGTCCAGCTTAGATTGGACCAATAGCTATGTATGATGAATTATTATCATCTTGGCTGCTGGCTTAGGATTCACACTTCTTTCCAAGTTTGAAAGGGATGCAACGTCTTCCTGCATTTAGCAGCAGTTAAGCAGCTTTGAGCAAAGTTTTACTGTCCAACTTTATGTTGTGTCAAAACCAGACAATCATAAACCAAACAAATGTAACTAGAGCCAAATCTGAACCTTACTTATGTCTTTCATTTTTCACATGCATGCCTCCAAAGTTCTTGAAGTGGTATTGGTGTTCATGAAGCCATTAGGCAGTGAGTTTGCCCAATATTTTTTTTTAAACAGATTAGCTCACACAAGCAGAATAAATTGGGAGCAAATGTCAAGGAATGAGTACTGTCTGGGTTAACAACAATTTTCTCTGTGGTTCTTTTCATGTGTTGGCGGGGGGAAAGGAATGTACATAAAGGTTAATGCCAAGAAGATGGAGCGAGTTGTTTTATCAACTTCAGTACTGCTTTTTTTTAAGTAGCTGATGACTTTGACATTTTGGAGTTCATTTCTGTCAATGAGTAATATGAGATGTCTTGTAGATCTAAGCCATTTGCAGTCACTACACATTTTATTAGATTCTACTTGTAGGAGTAAATTAGGGGATATGGAGGGCAGGGTGATTCAAACAAGAGATGAAATACTAGTAAAAGATGATGTGTCTAATATATAATTTATTTCTGTTACATTTTTTAGTTCAAAATGTATTCCCCATGTATTTGCCCAAAGACACAAAGAAGTCATTATAAATAAGTAATTTACCTGTTTGTTTGTTTGGTTATTTACACTAATGCAGTAGCTAGCACACTTTGAGATTACTGGCTGTTGTTTTCCCTCATTTTCATTACTCAGCTCAATCTATATATAGACTCAGGTATTTATAAAATCCTCTTTTTTTGTAGTAATTATTTCTGAAAAAGGAACTGTTTGATCGTAAGCTTTATGTCAGACGTAATGTGAACACTACTGAGAAAACAAGATGTTCGTTAAAGAGAGATATACTACAATTTAGTTTTAGTTGGATTTTACTTATTAAAGAAGTTCTTGCCAGTAGCCTGTAGTACTTTGTTTTGATTGGCTTGAATAAAATGGGAAGTCACTTGGTGTAAATGTATTAAATGGTCAGCATTTTATAATGAAGATAAATTACATTTTCCATTTAAGATGAATTGCAGAGTGAAATTTCTTTATTTGAAATTTGCCCAAATCGTAATTGGCATGTTAGACAGTTTAAGAAAACTGAACTTTGTGCTTCTGTTTCCACATTTTGCTACATTTTCATTTTTGAATAAGCACAAATCCAATCATATACATTTCTGAAACTGGATCCCTGATATAATGACTGAAAACATTTATGGGGCACAGCAGATAAACAGTGATTACTGCATTAGTCAATGTTATGTAGTTTGTTAATTGGTTGCTGAATAATTGTTTTATTTGTGTAGGGCTAATTAAAAAGAGTGTTGAAACCCATATTGAAACTAATTCTTCATATCCCAACATACAGAACAACATTCTAACCTCTAAAAAATTGAGTTCTCAGCAAAAACTTAAAAGAAGCCACAGATTCAGCCGATCTGCTGCAGTGAGGAAGCTATAACCTGGGAAGTATGGCCTTCTCTGGATTTGAAACAGCAATGGCAATCAAAAGCTGTATAGCTGAAAATGTTGTTTGGTGCATCCCTATTTTTACCTTACATTAACTAACATATCTGTGTGTCCAGCCAGTTGCAATATGTAAGCCATAAGTATGGTTTAGGGTGAAATTCACTTGAGGGGATTTTTTTTTTTCCTTGATGTGCTGAATGAATTCAAAAATTTAATAAAACACTAATACTTGTAATTCAATAACAGTGCAGTTGTGTATTAAATCATTCAAATCAAAATCAAATAAGGTGATTACCACAAATTCCCACAACTATTGATCCATAGTTTCACGGTTCCTGACATTTAACCCTCTCTTAGCTGACTACTACTTCTTGCAGTGACCAGTGGGAATACAATGAGGTTAAGAGTATTGGAAAACCCAGGGAGCTGGAAGGAGGTAGAAAGATATAATCAGCTTCACATCTCTCTGAAGCTCAATACCATACTGTTTCCTCGTATAACTGTGCTGTGGAGTTGTTAAACTGAAATGTGCATAGCTGGGATATCGTCCAAGTTGGGATATGGGACTCCCGAATATGAGATTTCATTATCTGATAAAGAAAGAATGGATTTTTCCAGTAAATGTATTTATTGTGTTCAGTAAGGAAAGTAGAAATGGAATGCTTACAACATACACCACCATAAATGCACTAGCTCTTGGCAATATGGGCATGCATATCCTTTTGATTTTCCTTTTTAACTACTGCTGAATGCTGCTGTCATTGAAAACCATCTTACTTGTCTAGTTTAATCATTATGTTAGAAAATACAAAATAGTAAACCTACATTTCTATTGAAATAATTCTAAGTATAGATACATTTAATGATAAGAAAAGGCAATACAGCATTCAAAAAGTGACAGTAAAAATCAGATTACTTAAAAATAAAATGGTGTGTTTCTACAAATTTAGCACAAACATTCACATGGAGTTGAGGAAAAAGTCATTAGATACTGGTGGTCAAAGGTATTGAGGTTGCTGTGACCTCTTGTCCTGACCCCATCTTCTGTCCTTCCCATTCTTGTAAATGCAATATCTTAAGAATTCCTTAAGGGAATTTTACTTGGACCAAAAAAGGAAAGAAAAAAAAATCTGATTAGATTTTGGTGGTCAAAGGTCCAGGTCTCTGTAACTTCAGAAATCACATATTTGGCCAAAATAGAAGTACTTCATCACTTTGTGAATAATCGCACTGATGTCTGATAGGCTAAAAAAAAGTATCCAAAAGACCAAACATAAATGTTACTGTTATCTCTCAGTTTCTTGCAATCTTCTATTCAAAGTAGGCTGTATTTTGTGACATAAATCTTTGTTGCCAACTATCAATTTCTTTGATTCTTCAATACATGTATTACAAATGTGAACAGGCATGTATTGTATGTAAACTGAAACTATAATGGATAGGACAGGCATGCGTCGGTACAAGTTGGTAACTCTGTTTATACAGAAATTTAAATTCAAGAGTAGGCTCCTTCTTACTATGAAATTAATAGGTTAAAAAAACTTTACACTGGGGGGAAAAACAACAACAACAACAACAAAATTACTTTCTTGCCACTCTGTAAGCTTTTTGCAGACTACAGTCTTTTCCCACGCTAAGTGATGAAGTTCACTCAAGAATAAATGAGCAGTAATGTATTAATTCATGCTTCATTTGAAATGACAGGAAGTGATTCAATTGATGCTGAATTATGTTTGCTTTCCATGTGATGTGTTTTGTTCAAGAGCCTTCATTTTCTGCTGTATGAAAGGATTTGCCCCACTGCTCAAGAATGAGCTATTGTTATGAATAGCAATGCTTATTCTGAATTTTGGGTGAATTATAAAATAAAGGGGAAAATATTAATATTTTAATATCCACTTACTGTAATTGCTGCTCATATCCTGTCAGACTACAATTTTAGGTTATATAAGAAAGCAAAACAGTACTTACTATGTACTTGTAAGTTTTTGTAGTGAATGTCGGGATTGATTTTGAAAAGGGAGTGGGGTCTGGGTTGCTGTCTATAGACTGCGCTTGGGAGCTCATTTGCCTAATCTTGGGAACTAGAGTGGAAGCTGTGTATAATGAGGACTAAGGCTTGTCTGGGATGGCAATGTGGGGTTGGGGTAGGGGGGGAGTCTGAAAGACATGAAGGTATTAATCGCACAAAGGGGCAACAGAGAAGTTTATGCAGAGAGTGAACGCCTGTGGAATGGTCAAACATTTTTGCATTTTGACTGCTTTTGTTCAAGTGCAAATCAAAGGACAAGGGAAGAGTGAGAGAAAGGAGAGAATGGAGAGAACCATTCAAGTGTTCTGGAGACTCATCTTGAAAACGTCTTTTCCGTTACTGAGCTTCAGGGGCAAGCTGTGATGTTGCAGATCACATGCGAGAATTCAGATGAATTTAAAAAAGAAAAATACATATGAAATGCCTTTTATTTACTACAAATACATTTAGTGATAGTGAGGACCTCAACCTTAAATATATGTAGAGTGATTTATTAGTTTCTATTATTAATCTATTCACAAGCACGTGGTGAAGGTGGGAATAAAGAACTCCCTTTTAACCTTCACCTGAGGGCAAAGGGAAGACAAAGGAGGGGGGACAAGGAGTGATCAGGATACCAACAATAAAAACACCAAATACATTTTTGTATTTTAACAGTTGTTCATAATATTAAATCAGATGTTACAAGTTCCATTCTCCTTTTAGTTGCTTCCTTAATACACTGAGAAAAAAATTGGCATTTTAAAATTTAGAAAGCTTGCTTGCCATGGTTTGCTCTGTGGACTGCCATATCTATGACATGCTTCATTATGAGACTGGACTCTCCTGAATTATCCTTAAAAATATTACAAATGTTTAACTGTTAAAATTCCAAAGGAACTAAAGTATACTGAAACTTAATTGAGGAAATGAATGTAATTGTTTGTCCAAATGTAAAAACTACCTTGTGAGATTTTATTTGATCATAGAGGAGAGGAGATTAATTAACACATGACCCCATGAAATGGTACAGCAGTTTTATTTCAGTGACTCGTACACTATTTTGTTTCATATGCATATGAACGTTACAATTAAAAAAACACTCTCAAGATCCATAATTGCCTCCACAAACAGACAAATGCAAATCCTTTGTGTATTGATACATGCCCCAAATACTATCAACACCTAGACCAATGTCAGCCTAATTTAGTAATGATACGGGCATTATCCAGTGCAATCTACCAGTAAATTAATTACAACCCACAATTCCTCATTCCTCTCTTTGCATTCCCTCTGGAGCTCACCGTAGCGACCCACTGTGAATCTCTGCTACCTTTATAGATAGACTGGCGACTGTCAAAAATGTATAACAGGAAGCTCTACAAAGCATACATAATCAAAGAGTAGCAGGGAAAACCACCAACCATGTAACCTTGGGAGCAAAAACCTGATCAAATATTCAGGTTTCCATTCGTTTGCATAAAATCTGCCAACGGTGTGAATGCATTACTGCATTGTGTCCTACTGCCAAGGTCAGCATACATTTCAAAGTAGCCCACAACTTTCTGGAAATTAATTCTCCCTCATAAATAACAATTAATTACAGGGAAGTTTGACTTTGCTGTAATTAGTTCGAAAAGATGCCCTTAGAAAATGTGAGGAAATGTTGTTTAAACATGACATTGGAAATCTTATTAAAGCTTAAGGGTGAAAGTGGCTTTTAATTGATGTAAATGTAATCATTGTCAATTTGTGTGCTCATCAAAAATTCGGGTGACAACATTGTCCTTTGCATAAAGACACAACTGATATATCATTTTGTGTATAGGGAGGATAGACTGAATGCAATTCATTCCCCAGCTCAGTTCTGTTTCGATGCCTTTGTGTTTGTTGATGCCTTAAGTTAGCAGCACAAAAATGGGGGGGAAAAGCATACAAATGGCAATGATTTTCGTGCTCAGCTTCAGGGCGGCTGTCTGCGTGCACCGTACTGACAAAAAAGCCCTCGTCGAATTCGGCCAAGTAATCCAAGATTAAAATGTATATACACCCATTATCAAGAAAGAGCAAGAGAATAGGCCAGGTTCCCCAGAGCGCTGAATACACACACAGTCGCACACAGGGACATAAGGTCACAGCACTGGGCCGGCAGAATGTGCTCAACGTATGCAGGCACATACCCCAGCAGAGAGAATACAGAAGAAAATTAATGCACACACACACTCTCTCCCAAAGATAAGCTGTGGCAGTGTGTCGTCAGGGGACTTTAGCCATCCATATCATCAAAAAAACGAGAAGGCTCCATTAAAATTTAAGTCCTTTAAGAGCCGAGGCTTATAGACTCTAACATTACATTTGTAATTTCTGTTATTTATTTGCTGCTGTTTCGGGAAAGCAGTCAAAACAATGTTCCCTGTAACTTTCCAAGCGTTTGAATAACCGATGCTCATGCAAAACAAAGATAACACAAGCATAGCTTTAGCTGCCTACATGACACTCTCACTTTAGAGAGCTGCACACTTTGCATACAAGAGCTGTCTGACAGTCTGGCAAAAAGAATCTGCAGAAATAATTGACACAGGAAACGAAGCTAGACAGGCTCAGGCTGGCATCGGCGGAAAAAAAACAACTTGAAAAGTTTAGCCTGGATATCACACTGTTAGTCAAAGATGCATTATAAGAGAGCACACTATGATCCCTTTGGCTTCATCTCCTCTCTTGATGTGAACTTCTGTATGTCAGTAGTTTCACACAGAAACTTGTGCGAGGGAGGTATTAATTCTCTGAAGTCTTCTTCATGGTGAGCAGCCCTAGTTCTTGTTAGTGGAGGAGTGGCTTTGTCCTATTCTAAATTTAACAGAGTCAGATTTTTACAGAAGCTCAGCAATTTTAATGCATTAGTTTCTTCAGTCAGACTAACACTGTAACAAAGAGAGCCGACTGACAGAGAGGCACATTGTTGTCTGGACACAAGCCTTGTTCTTCTGAGCCTGTACAGTTCCAGACACATTTTTGCAGATGTGGTTAATTACATACTGCTTTGGACAATTAGTAAATGAGTCTGACAGTAACCTCCATGCATTAATCACAGTAAATTACACAGAGGAAGGCACAGCACAGAGGTTCAATTAACCTTTTAGCCCTTGTCTGAATGTGGCGGATGGGACTGGTTATTCAGCGAAGGCCCTAACACTCTCTCAGGTCACCAGGGAGGGAGAGCCACCCGGTGCCACAGTGGGCTTGTCAGAGATGCCGAGTCAGTCACCACCCCCTTCACCGCCACCACCGCCACCGTCCTCGCCAGGCCAGACCCCACCCTTGGGAATCATCGAGCTGTCTGGAAATCAAAGCGACCTTTGTGTGTGTGTGTTGAGGTTTTCTCGCAACGGATCTGGCATTTATTTCCAAAGGAGTTGTGCCAGAATTCCCCAATTTATTTTGTTTATTTTAGCTGATTGTTAAATCTGACCTTGTCATAACCACCAACGCAACTTGACAGCCCTCTGAAGAAATCGGGAACCAGTGTTGGGGATTCACAAAGCTATCTACAATGATCTGCGATATCTTTAGAGTGCTGCGATTGGAAAATATGAAAGACTTTAATGTCACTGGTTTGGCTGGTTGTATGTGCTTCAGAGCAAATGTTTCAAATTATTTTGTGGCTTTTGACATTTAGTAAAATGTGAAGAAGATATGCTTCATTCAGTAATTTGGTCCAATATGTGACCTCACGATTGTGTAGGGCTTATTAAAAGAGTGTTGAAACTCATATCAAAAATAATTCTTCATATCCCAACAGGTTTAAGCGATTGAGTGCTGATACCTTTACAAAATGCATTTTGCTATTCCACGCATTTAACACCCTTTGTTTACTGACCTACTTGAAAGCTCATTTTCGCTACTGTGTTTAGCTGAGGAATTTGCATTTTGTAGGAAAAATACTCTACAAAAACAGACACATGCTATCAAAACTGCTTCAGCCTCACAGAAATAAACTTGCCTTCAGCTGATGTGAAAATTTTACTTTGAAAATAAAAAAGTGAAAGCTTGCTACAGATGTAAGTGACTGAGTACTGAGCTTTCTGATTCCTTCTGTTGTCTGGTGCTTTTTTTGTCAGTTGTCTCCAGTTTTGGTTCTTGCAAGGCTCAGTCTTTTGCTTTGGTAGCTTACAAAATCTTAGCTCTTAGTTCTCAGTGCATCCCAGCAGAAAAAAAACTTTTATTATTTTATGCAAACAGATGGAACTGACTTCACTGACTTACCATAGAAAGTCAATGAAGATGATAATTGTTCTCTCCTCCACTACAGGCAGGACTCAATTGTACTCTGTCCTTTCTCTTTACCTCTAATATGGTTCCTGAATGACAGTGTGGATTTTGGCTGCACTTGCAGTGCTCGGGCAAAACAAAAGGATGAGATGTCTTTTTGGAATTGTGTTATGTTTCAATTTATAGACCTAGCACAGCCCTGTGAAATATTTTTCATCAAGTTCATGTAATATGAGTAAGTTCTACATCTCCAGACTGCTGTAGACTATATAAGGGCTGAAGTTACTAGTAAAAAAGATGCAGATGCTACAATAATTTCCTGTATGCTGGCAGTTTAATTGAAAAAGGAACAAACACTCTTTGGCCTGTTTCTGTGTAAACGGTCGGGCCTGTTTTTACTCTTATAAAGTGGATCTCCTTACAAAGTGTACTACCTTCACACTGCTCTCACACCTGCTGTAGTGAATTTCATTAAGCACAACTTAAATGCAGACCCAGCTTTAGAGTAAATCTGTGACATTATTCTTTAAAAAAAAACCAACTTTCATATCATTGGTCTCTTGATTTACACATCAATCAGCAGTTTCTGATCCCTTTTGCACTCCTGTCTAGCAGGTTAGAAATTGTAGTGTTATGATATTCAGTTGCCTTGGTAAACATTTACCTTTAATAAAACTGAAACTGAAAAAACTGGATTTAATGTTACCAAGGGTAATACTATATGTCTTGATATATTGCTCTTCTCCTTTCCTTCACTTAGTCAAAGAGGAAATGCAACTGCTTGGTGTCAGTCCAGAGGTGTAACCAGAGAATCTCAAATTAGCACTTACGCATTCTTCTACCCCCATTTGGTATTTTTACACGTAGTACCTTTAATAATTACAGGATTTGCAACCTCACTTGAGTTAAGAAAAAGAGAGGGAGAGACGTATTTCCTTCCTCTCCCTGCCATCAGGATAGACAACAGAAAACCGAGCCAGACAGAGGAGACATGCAAACAGATAAATGAGGAGGAAATGCGCTTCACTGTCATTGAGCCAATTCCCAGAAACAAGTTGGTACAGTGCTGCCTCTGTCCTGCCTCGTTCAGGCCAGTTTGCACTTGTGGATTGATGCTGATACTTCAGGACTGATTTGTCTGCATTCAGCAGTGAGGCACCCTGCACAAACAATGAACAGCCTTGCAGGCTTAACACGCTGCCCTCTTGTTTCTGACTGCCCAGTGCTTCTGTGAGAACAAGTGGTCACATGACCTGGCGAGTCATAGACTAAGCAAGAGGGGCCTGCCCCCCACCCCACCTCCCCAAACACTTCCTTGCGGTCACCCCAAAATCCCTGCTCCCTTGGGCTCAGTTTTCTTTCTTACCCGCACACATGCACACGCGCGCACACACACACACACACATACACATGCTAAACCACTGATGTTGTTCCTTTGTGTTAACACACAAGTTTTCATAGCACACTCACATCAGCTAAACAGAATCCACATTCGCATTCACTCATGCGACACCTAAATGTGTACACACATATATACACGGTCCACGAGCACTCATACATTCACGGCCACCCACTTGGACAACAGGCAGGACTGACAATAAAGCACAACCTTAGGCTCCCAGATGCCTAAAAGAACACGACCCTTTGTCATCCATACTGGGAACCTTTCCTCTAAGGGAGGAGCACTTTTTGAAGTTGAAACATGATTTTGCTTTAAAACTTTGTCTCAAACCTTTAAAGGGCCTCACAAAGACCTTCTCAGACATGCAGCCAAACGCACATCAAACCCCTCGTCCCTTTCTTTCATTTTTATCTATGCCTCTCAGTCTGCCATAGTCCACATGATACAATGTTGCAATAGTTGAATCTTTTTTTAAAGATCTAATGTAAAAGTGCTTCTTTACTACCAGTTTTCACTCCAAATGATGTGTTTCAGGAAGAGAAATTCAAAATACTTTTTCAAAGAGGTGAACAGCCTAAAGAGTGATTTTACTTGTCTTGTAGAAAGATGGGGAATTACTGCATTTCCATTATCCAGATATTGTGTAAAACAACTAAAAGATGCTTCACTTTTCATAAATAAATACACAGATCAGTGCTGCATTCTGCCCAGTTGTGTGTGTGTGTGTGTGTGTGTGTGTGTGTGTGTGTGTGTGTGTGT
>NW_005187435.1:1535552-1587028 GCF_000239375.1 Pundamilia nyererei | reverse complement strand
TGTGTGTGTGTGTGTGTGTGTGTGTGTGTGTGTGTGTGTGTGTGTGTTACAGTTTCATTTATAAATTAGACTACTAATGATCCCTAAAAAATGAAAACAGAACCAAGTGCAGCCTTTTAATGACCATTTTTTTTTGCAGTGCATGACTAACAGCCACCCCCCACACCACTCCTGTTGCTGCTCGGCTGGAATTCCTCGCGGATCACTGCCTGCGTCCTCTTTATTCCCATTCTCTTCCTCCTCCAACACCTGGCCGTTGCCCCCCCACTCAGTCCTCTGTGCCCTCTCCCTACTCTCCCCTCTAGCCCCTCATTAATCTGTCCTGATATTGATGGGAGCTGAATGCTGGCAAATGACTGCCTGTGAAGGCCCTTCATGCACCCGCTTCTCACCCTGCCTGTAACCCCGCACAGGCTTGATTTGCTTGCCAACCGTTCACCACGCTTGTGAATCAGTCTCTCTGTGCTTCAGCTGGCTGAATCCTTCAATCTGTTTATCTATATCATTTTGTTCCTCCTGATCCCCATGTCTGCGCCTAATCTTTAGGTTTGTCAGGATTCTCCTGGCTGTATTTTTTTTTTTCATGTTTGAGCCTGTCTTTAATGTTGAAATCTGCTACCTATTGATGGCTTTTTTATTACGAGGGTTTTTAAGATTTATATTAAAATTTTTCCACAAGTAAAGTTGTTACAGAACATGCCATTCTGCAACGATGTGAGATTTCATCTGATTAGCAGGGACAGTGCATGTTAGTGGTTCACAGTATGGAATAATAAAATGCAAAAATGTCAGATATAAGCAAAACTGCAACACATCCACATCCAGAAGTCTAGTGGCGGGTCACAAAAGCACAATTTATAAAAATGACATACAGATGTAGAAACAAAAGACAGAGATGTATACGAGTAATACATCATACTAAGTTAGTATAATAATACGTCACATTTTCTTTCAAACACATTACCTAATAATTAATTCAAGATACACAAAGTCATTGTTTCTACTACAGCTTTTATAGTCACCGGAGTTGAACCAGTTGAACAGCGAGTGGAGATCTTGGCCTTATATGTTTGGCTGTTTTTTTCCTCCCTAGTCATCAACACATCCAAGCAGGGAATTACTTTTTGGAAGAACAGTGTTTCTTTGTTCTAGAAGAGTTCCAGAGAAATGCAAAAAGGAGCACTGGAGCTGTTTTGGCCTTAATAATAAACTTTAGGTTGTTATGGGGTTTTTCTCTCTCTTTGTGATCCATTTTTATATGTACACACATGTGTGTAAATGTAAAGATGATGCAATGGAGTGAACACTGTATATTCTGTTGTGTGTAGATGTTTATATCCCCTTCTCGTCTCTACTTCTAAAACCCTTAGAAACTCCCATCGAGATATTTCAGTTTGAAATATAACACTTTTGCTTTTGTGACATTTTTATTTCCTGCTCATTCCCCTTCTTCTATTAAAGCTATGAAGAAAGGCTGGGCAGAAGTTCCCGACAATGTGTGTTTAAATGAATGAGATGAAGTGACGCTGTTAAGGGTAAATTTGGTTAAACTGAGAAATAAAGTGGTTTCTAGGGAGACATAAGATCTTCAGGTAGAATTTAATACACTATGTTTTAGATTTTGTTTTTGTTTTCAGGGGCTGAATGAGGTTTGATTTTTAAGGTTTTAACAGCCTAACCAAAACCAGGTGGAAGTATCTTGGTTTAGCTTTTACTATGCAGCTCTGCTGACAATGTTTTTAGAGGCATTTAATCTTTTCTGTGGTGTGTCTGAGGGTTGAATATCTGGTTGTTGAGAGCACTGTCTGTAATCATGAAGCTCAACACGTTTTTCCCCGTCTGATAAGCAGTTCCACTTTATCACTCCCTCCTGTCCTCTAGGTGATGTTATCTTGACTAGAAGAACTAAAGTCTTTTAAGTCCTTCTTGTATGGGCATGCATGCAACTCAGTTCATACAACAGGACACAGGATACGTTTCTAGTAAATGAGTTACAGATCAACACACAGAGCTCCTGTGTATGTTTCTGAAGGTAGTTGTGGCTGAGACGTGATAACTTTTGGGTACAGTCTTTGCCCTGCAAAGTATGCCAGCTACTTAGCATTGTGTCGGTGTTTATCCTTGAGATGTGCCAAGTTCTGGAGTGGCCTGGAGCTGGAGATTGTTTCTTTTCTGCTTTTCAAGTACAACAGCCAGACCTGGGGCAGGGTTTTTGTTCAGTTCAAAATCATCTGCTTGTCATTGTATTTTTTCATGATGAATTATTGAAGTATATATAATGGGGAAAAGGCCTGTACAGCCTTACGTCGAACTAGGCATCTATTTTATTTCTTCTGGTAATTGCACTGCATACCGTCCACATGGTCACAAACTTTGGGCTGAAAGTTGACGTTGACAGTCCGCTGAGCCTTGGACACCCTTGCGTACTTGGGAAGATGCCATACTTTACATCCTGCAAACCCATATGATTATTGTGGATAGAGAAAGCAGGACGTGGTCTTTACTGTTAACAGAATTCTAGAACAGTTATTTTCTAACCTGCACAGAAACAAGTGTTGTTCTGGTTTCTTGAAGATACTTTTATTTCTTGACTTTGAGTAATATCAGTAAAATCCCTCAAACAACAATATTTTCTTTTCCTTTGACTTACTGCTAGGCAGTGCTATCTCCTGCCATTAGTCAGCACAAGTTCTGTTTGTATGTCTTACTTCTGTGTTCAGCTGTCAGAGGCAGCACTTGGCACTGAAATATGCCTTTTGTCTTTTTCCTGTTGGAATGAACCTTAAAGTTGCTCACATAAAGAAGCTTTTTTTCTTAGTTTCTGGGCAAGCAGTCATAAAAAACTATCTTTCATGTGTGTCACAAGTAAATATGGCGATAGGAGTTAAACTCAAGGTTGAACAGATGCTGAAAATACACTTATGCGTTTTAGCTGTTGAGGAGATAAGGGAAACAAAGTACTCTGTCAGGCTAAGTGGCTGTAATGGCTGTAGAACAAACAGAAGGAGGGTTCACTTCTTCACAAGAGAGAAGGACTTTGCATTCCACAGAAAACCACAAAGCATCTCTGGATTTAACTTGAGCCAGACGCTGTCTGTTTACCTTGCAGGTTGTAATGCAAACATTTATCCAAGTTTATAGGCGAATGGCCAAGTCTGGCGCACACCTTCCTGTTCCCGACATAATGCCACATGACAGATACACTAAGCCAACTTGCTATGCGAGTACTATGAAACCTTAAAAGGGGGATTTCTTAAAAGCAAAGAATCTTTGCTTTAGGCAGAGTTGTGTTGGTACATTTGCAGTGGAAAGTGTTTTTAATTGTATGGCCAAATAGAACGAGAGTTTATATTTTTGTTCTTTCTCAAATTTTTATTTGTTTTATCCAAACCTTGTTTATATCCAGACAAAGTGCCCTTTAGCAATAAAAAATTAAATTCTTGAAAATATTGAAGTCTGCTTGTAAAGTTAATCATTTTCAATTGTAATAATTGTGTAACACTATTCTTATGCAGTTGTTTAACTTCTTGACACTTTTGTGAAACAGTAGCAGGCCTTTGAGACTTAAAGTTTCTTTAAAAACCCACTTTAAGCAATTTAATATGCTCAGGCTGGCCCTCATTTCAGATGAAGGGTACACTGTCTGAGGGCTGGCACAGATCAGGGAAGAGGCTTTTGCCTTGTATAAACAGTCTCCAAGGTAGCGCTGTCTTGCTTTCTTTAAGTCCCCTCCATCTTTTCTCTCCTTTTTCCCTTTTCTCTCCCCTTCTCTCATTTAGCTTCTGTCTTCTTTCACAGCTGACCACCGTGAAACCATTAGCTCTGTGTTTGTGCTCCACTGGTATCCAATGTCTCCCAGTGTATGTTAGTTTGACTAACAGTAAGTCTTTAAGGTGCCTTAATGGTTGGGCAACACAATTTCCATTGTGCCGTGCAGTTGTTGATTAAGAGGATGTTGATTGCTGGGGCTTTAGGGGTGCCTGTACCGTAAGTGATATTTGGGTTATTCTGTGGCCTGTTGTTGCTCTGTGTCTGTGTGATTGGATGCGGTAATGGTCCCAGCAGTGAAGCAGGCATGCAGGCAGGAAGGTATATGACTGAGGTACTGCCTTCCACTGCCTCCCACTGCCTCCCATTCTCTGCTTTATAGACCTTCAGAAGGTTGTGACCCCACCATAACTCTTCCACAGCTAGAGAGGGAGAGGAGCTAGCTCACAGGCCTGGAATTCGCCAGTATGCCTTTCCTCCCGTGTGATCCCCTTTGCCTTCCTCTTCCATGAAATGTGTGGTCCTCATCAGGAAAAGCAGGGTGGGGACAGACAGCGGTGGTGATAGTTAAACAGTCATGCCTGTTAGGAGGTACGCTTTCTTTCTCTCTGGGTCACAGAGTGTGGGGGATTAGAGCTGATAATGGGGTGGATGTAATAAAGCAATGTCAGGTGGTAGCAGAGAGGAAACAATACCTATGATCTGGGGTGGAGATGGGACGATGGGGTTCAGATGAGGTGGAGTGTAGGAAACAGGACAGTCAGTGGAAACAAGAAAAGAAAATATGGTAGAGAAGGAAATGAATGTAAATGAGGATAATTGCAAACAGGAAATCTTTGGTGTACTGCTAAAAGGAAATGAATCATTACTCTTCTTTAACCCTCCTCACACAGCAACAGGCCTTGTAAAACACAAATAAAGATACCCATTAATATACATTACACTCCTCCATCTACCCTCCCTCTTTCACATGATCGGTCCGTAACATCCTTAACAGCACCATTTTATTGTAAGTTGCTCAACCGCATAGAGCATTTTCTTTTTCTGCACCTACCTCATTACTTTTTAATGTGCATACATTATTTAAAGCCTCTTATCTTAAGTATCATTCTTTCCATAACATTAGCAACAAAGAAGTGAGAAAATATATTGGCTTAGTACCCCGTGCAGTTGATTAACTAGCATGGGATTTGGTTGGTGTGTGGGTCTGTCTACATGTGTGCGTGTGGAGGCAGCAATATCTGCCCAGACAGAGAAAGTCTGATGTGATGACTTTCTTGGCAGACAGGCTGTATTGACTGGCAAGAGATCAGCTTCCCTAGTTTGACCTCTCACACATCAATAACGCTGTTAAAATTCCTCCAGATGACATCCAGGCATGAAATGTTGTACCTGGAAGCTTAACAGAAAACTCTGGATGGAAAAGGGCAGATTTGGTTGAATGGCATTTTTGACGGTGACATTTCTCTCCCCCCCCCCCTTCAATCTTAATTATTTTGATTTATTTATTGATTCCACGGTGTATGAATTCATTGACATGCTTGAACAGTGTCTTGAATTCCAGTAAAGTTAACACAGCATGTCAAAGCATGTTCATATAGTATCATGCTAGCTTCTAATCTCATATCTTAACATAACAACAACATTTTTTGAAAAGATTTGATATAATGAGCAATTATAATATTATTTGTCTTTCCTGATATAATATAGAACTTGAACTAATAGAACCAGTGTTTAAACTAGAGATGGCACGATACCACTTTTTTATGTCCGATACCGATACCGATATCATAAATTTGGATATCTGCCGATACCGATATGAATCCGATATAGTGTTTTTTAATCAACAAAACTGTTTTTTTTAAATATCTTGCTGCATTTTGTATAAGTTCATACTCAAGTTTAAAACAACAACTACACTAAAGCTATTCTGTTATACCTGTATACAAAAAAAAAAAAATTTCATAGTTCAGCAATACTGATCAATCTAATAAACATAAACCTACACCATCCTCCCTATTCTGGTATTTTAAAGAGTACTTAGCGTAAATATTAAGCAACCTAACTAATAGGGTTCCAACTCCCAGCAACAACAAAAATAAATAAATAAAAAATAGGGAACCACCCCTCACACTCCACCTCATGATGCTTAATCAACGTAATCAACCTTAATTTGATGCAGTGTGAAAAAAAAATGCACAGAAATCAATTATTTTTCAAGAAATATTAAATAGATTCAACATCTTTCTTCAACAAAATTGCAGACTGCACAGATGGTACCTTCCCAAAGGAAAAAGTACTATAGCTTACTAGGGTATATATATTAGACTTAATAGTCACTATATACAGTAATTGACTTCTACTCATTTTACATCAAATTAAAACTTTGGGTGTAAGATTCGGATAATTATTTATTAAAAGCTAGACATTTTAAATGAGAATAAGAAAGAAAAGTATGTCTTTGTGCTCCCCTTTTCCCTGTTAATGCCCTATCGGCCCCCCTGGCTAAACTTTGCTAGATCCGCCCCTGCACAGTTACCAGCCATCAGCTACGTAGAAAAAGATCCTGGAGTAGAAAGTAATATTAAATACATTCTAACAACAGCTTATCAAGCTTAAACGTGCTGCTGTTGTTTATCCCCTGGTTTCCTCTTTCTGGTGCAAAGTGGGCCAAAAACAAACCAGAGAGACGGACTCGCGACAGAAAAGCCGATCAGCTGATCTTTAAGCAGTTTCATGATTGAAGTAGCAGCCAGAAGAGGCAGTCGCTCCATATATCGTTTGGTAAGCTTAACGCAGGAATGCTTTACAAACATTCAGAGATGGACTTACACACTTGCTTTACTTCTCTCGGGGATAACTTTGTCGGAGATGAAATACCGGGTTGCTAGCGAAGCTCCAAATGCTATCCAGACCACCGACAGGTCCCGCATGCCACAGCCGCTCTATCACGTGATGCATACTGCTCCGACGTGCTAACGTTCTGAGGTGAGTTAGGCGTGTTGCAAGTTTTGTGAGGTGCTTTCGTGATATTTAATGTATCGGATTACATTTTTTTATTTTTCTCCGATATCCGATCCAGTAATTTAGGTCAGTATCGGA
Source organism: Pundamilia nyererei (assembly GCF_000239375.1). Classification (NCBI taxonomy): domain Eukaryota; kingdom Metazoa; phylum Chordata; class Actinopteri; order Cichliformes; family Cichlidae; genus Pundamilia; species Pundamilia nyererei. The sequence continues at coordinate 1,580,158 of NW_005187435.1, read as the reverse complement.
CCGATACCGATACGTAATATCGGATCTGTCCATCTCTAGTTTAAACGCTGGTAACTGTAGCAGACAGTGATTCTTCATATCTCCAAAGCTATTTGTGGGCGATCGTGGCTCAAGAGTTGGGAGTTCGCCTTGTAATCGGAAGGTTGCTGGTTCGAGCCCCGGCTTGGGCAGTCTCGGTCGTTGTGTCCTTGGGCAAGACACTTCACCCGTTGCCTACTGGTGGTGGTCAGAGGGCCCGGTGGCCCCAGTGTCCGGCAGCCTCGCCTCTGTCAGTGCGCCCCAGGGTGGCTGTGGCTACAATGTAGCTTACCATCACCAGTGTGTAATGAGTGTGTGAATGGGTGGATGACTGGATATGTAAAGCGCTTTGGGGTCCTTAGGGACTAGTAAAGCGCTATATAAATACAGGCCATTTACCATTTACCATTTAACAACACACACAATTTAAAAAGGTAAGATGATAAATAGAGTTGTTGTTGATGAACATGGATGTGTCATACAGGGAGGATATTGGTGTCCTTGTGTAGATAGAGCAAGGCCACATCTTGCAACATTGGTTATTCAATAGCAGACAGTTCATGAGCTATCAAAGGTGAAACACAGAAACCAGGTACCGGTATATTTCTTAAATGACTTCAACGGTTTGCTGTGTTTTCAGACTCTCTTGGTATAAATGATTTTTAAATTATTAAATGTTACTGCTTTATTTTGTATCCAACCTCTTCACAGATGAAGGTTCCTGTTTGCGTCCTTGATTGCTTGTAATCACAACTTAGCCTGTGACAAATACTGTTTTGCACCAAGGAAAAGCTACTCATTTATTTAGGTTTTGTGAAACATTTACAGCTCCAGATGAGCTGCATTTATCATTAAACACAACAGTCTTAGGGGTCTTCTTGTTTTTTCCCCCAGTACTTGACCCAGAAATCAAATTAGGGTGTTTAAAAAAAAATCTGTGTTGTTTCGCAGATACACTTCAGTATATGAGAACTGCAGATCCTACTGCAGATTCTCACTGTCATTTGTGGAGCTGTCTTGATATGTCTTGATTAGGGCTTAATGCTGCTGAAAAAAGTCATAATTCAAACTAAATACTTAAAAGCCGTCTTAAGCATAGAGATATAAGAAAGATTACTGGAGAGAAATATTTACTTTTAAGTACCATAAACCGAAGCCACTGTCTTGCACATTTTGTAATGCACGTAATGGTACTGTACAGCATTCTTTGCTGTAATTCTTATTAAATGTTTATCAATCTGGTGTCAATCAATCCTGTTCAGTTTATAGGTTCCCTTTCGTTGGGACTATCTTAGTGGAGCCTTCAATGTGACTGTAAAAACTGTCAAATGTATTTTTCAATGAAGCTAATTAGTCTTTGGCCAAAATCCAGCTCGGAACTTAAAGGAACCTTATCAACAAACCTCAAATGATAAAGATCCAGTGCCCATGCACTGGAATTTACAACCGGTTTTAAAGCAACTTTCAAAGGACGACAGTCTTTAAAAGAATGTAGAATAGGTTGTAAACTAAATTTGTTTGTCAGACTTTAATGGCTTGACTTGGCTGGTAATATATAGTAGAATCCTTTTTATCAGCTGAGCAAGGACAGGCCAGCACAATAAAAAGGGTACCTACCTCGCTTTCACACAAACATACCTAGACATACACTTTCTTTTCAACCCAGAGTTGAACTCTGGGGGATTCTCCTTGTATTAAATCTCCAAAGCACTTTTTCTTGCATCATATTTTCCTCATTTTTGCCAGAGCTGCCAATCAAACTGGTAGGCATGGAGATAGCTGGTCCCTTGACTGCCACAGATCTCATCTCATGTAGGGCAAATTAGGAGGGGAAATTGGTCCCTTTGCTTCCACACTCTCTGAGTATATTTTAAGCTGGGGGGAACATCTCATCTTTAGGACTAATACAAGCATATCGTGATCACACAGCTCCTAAAAGGCCTCTAGGAAGATCAAAAAAGAAAGGAGAAGGAGAGAAAACTTGTTTTTCCGTGAGCATTGTACGTTTTTAATCAACCGCTTTTGACTAATGGCTTGTAGGCAAGGTGTGGGAGGCTGGTGGTGATTATTTCCATCAAGTCAATTAGTAGTGGTTTCTGAAAAGCTGTCACTTTGATGAAAGGTGATTTGTGCATCCCTGTCTAACTTTGCTGCAGGTATTTCAACCACACTCATGGATGAACACTAGAGTGCTCATACAACACTTAAAATGATTGGATGGTTAGAGGAATGTCACTAGTATGGCCTCTTTTTTGAGTCATACACATGTTCACTTCAGCTGCTGCTTATAAAACTGCGGAACCACTTTTACAGAATTTTCCGCTGCAAAATTTGAAATGTACTGATTGTTTAACCAGGTCTTGTTGGAGTGTCAGGCATTTTTGGGAAATATGGAAGGCGTACTAATAAATCCTCAAGCGTGTGTTATTAGCCAGGTTTCTTTCAGATGGCTTATGTGAGGCCAGGTGACTGTTCCCGCTCACAGTTTATTGCTTAGATTGACGTATCTCTACCATGAAATATGGTGTCTTCTAACTGAACTATTTTAAGGGTAAAACGTCCTTAATGATGCGCCCCTACAGGTGTCACTGATAGCAAAAGCATATCGTCTAAGAAAATCTGCACTTTCGCATGACTGGCACAACAGTAGTATTGTAGTCAAAGGTAATGTGGGGTGGTGGCAGTTGTTAAATGATTACAAAAAACGCCCTCTACTTTTCTCAACGTCTAACTAGTTTGGAAAGTTTTTCTGTGAATAAAAGACTTCTTTTACTACCTATCCAACAAAAAGTTAGGATTCATTACTCGTGAAACATTTACTATATATCTATAAACTATAGAAACCTGCAAGCCTACTGACATAAAAAGCCAAACATGCTTATTATACCTATAGTATAGTACTTTTTATAAGCAGGCCCATCCATCCATCCATCCATCCATCCATCCATTCGCTTCCGCTTATCCTTTTCAGGGTCGCGGGGGGCGCTGGAGCCTATCCCAGCTGTCATAGGGCGAAAGGCGGGGTACACCCTGGACAGGTCGCCAGTCTGTCGCAGGGCTAACACATAAGCAGGCCCATAAAAGGCAATTTAGTTATGTTTCCATGCTACTCTGCTTGTTTACATTAAATAAGCAAAATGGATTGGCTAAATAAGAAAATACAAACTGTGTAGGGAGATACAGCAACTCAAAGAGTACCTGGCTGTTTTTACGTTTACAGTACAAACAACCTTAAGCTGTCTTCTGTCATCACAAAAATTAAAAGAACCCATGAGATGCTAAGTTTGTTAATGGCAGGCCGTTTGAGAACCTGACATACGTCAAGTCACAGTTTTTGCATCTCTTACATTTGTTTTTTGGCTGTTGTCCCATGGCATTGCTGACAAGTTAAGTTACATTGACTGATAACACAGCTTGGCTGTGTAGGGATTACTGTCGTACATCCTGCTTGAGGCCTCCTGGGAATGCCATGCTGTATCATTCTGTCAACCATTAGTGCTGTGAGAGTGCTCTACTTTCTGTGTGTCCGTGTTGTCAGTGTTGTACTATATTTCACTCTGCACCATGCTCTGCCAAAATCAACTGCCCGGCTTCCTCCCTCATCTTTCTCTGCCTTGGAAAACCCAACACTCTGCATCCTTGATGAAGTGGGGCTGAATTTTGAGTCCTACCCAAGACTGAAAAATGAAGCCAAAGCAGAAGAGCATAAACCTGTAGTTCCTCTAATGACCACTTGAGGCTGGCTCCAAAATAAAGGCAATCCCGTGTTAAAGTGTCCATCATATGAAAGATACTCTTTACAGCCTATTACAAGTAATCGGTTTTAGCCCCTACGGATATTTTTTTTTTCCTTTTTAGTTTTTTTTTTCTCTTTTAAAAGAACTCACTGGACACTGGTTTGGGCCATGGGTGCTTTGTGTAGCAAGTAGTGTAGCAAGTAGTGGTAGGCCTTGTTTCTGCTAATTAAAGTTACTGAACTGAATCTTTCTGTCATGTTTGTGCTGTTAGTGCCTTTTGAAAATGTTTTAAATAAAATTACCTGATAAATAGTATCTCTTGCTGTATAGTAGAGCATCTGAAAAGTTGGAGCTTCACTCCTGTTGAGTAAAATTCTTGTGTTTTTATGATTCTGTTACATATCACTAATTAGCAGATGTGTATGCTTTAGAGCCATACAGCTTATGAATGTGGTATAGCTAACCTTACAAGCATTAACATGGTTAATGGTGTCTATCTTATATATACAGTGTATGGTCTTTCCTAACACACCTACACCATCATCTCAATTCTGAATAGTTCTGGAACTCATTAGTAATCTACACACGCTATAAATCTCTCTGATATGATGTCTCACTACTGACACACCTGTACACCCAGGGCTGTATGCCAGTCTGCCTTGTACACTTTGAGAAAGAAAAGCTGTATTTCTGGTGTTTGGGTCCATAGTGCATGGTCCACAAAGCCTGTTTCATTGTAAAAGTGGGATTAAAAATTCATTTAACACACAGGGATAAGCTGTTCTGTGACAGTGGTGGGAGCTCTACAGTACCTTTAATGGGCCCAGCTTGTGCTGACAGATGAGTTGAGCTAAGTTGCTCTAGACCAGGGGCTCCATCCACTTCCTATTTCTAAATGAAACAGACTGTTATTATTTCCAACAGGCCATACAGTAGCCTTGTCCATCATTAAAGCTATGAATCATGTCTCTGCACTAGCAGTGGCTCCCTCAGGGGTATATCATTCCCTTTCTCCTTAATCTGGGCAGATTTCCGTGCTGGGTCCACTCTATAGGATTCTGTTTTTAGGAACAGCTTGCTCATGTTACTCTACAACTGCACTGCATACTACAATCTTCCCACATTTGCCATTAAATATTGTGGTTTCAGGTGTTCGGTGTAGTAGAACGTGATACACATGCAGAATTCAACAGTGGTTAAACTGAACTTTACACAGCTTGGATTTTATGAGGAGAATGTTTAGCTGCTTTTTAGCTCTGTTAGATGACATTATCACAGAAACGGAAAGAACCATATGCGGTTTATGCCGATGCTGAAGTGAGCGTTGAGGGATTTGTTCCATTCAAAGCAGAGGTTACAGTTCTGGTTGCAAGAAAGATAAAAAGAAGTCATGCTTCTAAGCTGCTTCATGCTGTTTTTAGAGGTCAATTGCATCTTTAAAATACTCGCATTAAACCTAAAGGGTCTAAATATAGGCTAGTTTGTTTGGGAGGGGGGGGGAAACAATCTGTATGTTCTCTTTGATTCTGTTTAAAGCTACCATGTCAGACTAATTTATATGCAGGATTTTTCTTTCAGCAGTGATGCAATAAGCTGCAAAGCAATTTGTCAATTGGGTTCTTCATGCTGCTAAAAGAAAGTGAAGGAGAAATATCTCACTATATAATTACACATGAGCGTGTAACAGCATGTACACTATGTACTTGTATGTGATTGAAAGCCAGGAGACGGCTTTCTATTTGAAAAGCTGTGCTCTTTGTGTTACCTGCCCTTGGAAAAGGTGTACAGGTTTAGTTTAAAGATTAACTTTGGCAGGAGAGCCATCTATCACTCAGATTGCGGGATTCTGTCTGTCTCCTCTAACTAATTGGTTTTCTATCTATCAAAAAATGATTTCTATGCCCTTTGGCCGAATCTTGAGTGCTCACGCAGTAGTACAAACCGACTGTGAAAAAGGGGAAAAGGAAATACCAGGACCACAACTTCTGCAGTAAGAAAGAATAATGCATGAAAAGATTTTACACAGCACCTATCAATGATATCATTTATTCCTCTCATTCATTAGTGCTTGAACACAATAGTGTACACACTAGATTCCTTTCAGTCTGAAGTTTTCAGCACACATTTGCATGTTCAAAATGTTCATTTTCTTTCTCGCTATGGTTGTTTCAGCTGAAATGTCTTTTCTGTGAACAGCTCTTCTCTGTATCCCTCATTGAAAATGCTGCTGCTTTCTTTAGAAAGCTGAGATGCAGCGTTGACCCCTCTTAGAGAAGAAGAGTGTTGTTATAGTACCACTGCCCCCCCCCCTCCACTCCCCCCGCCTGTCACTTCAGACAGCCTCTCACTGGAGAGCTCTCTCTCAGATCAGCACTAAACTCTCTCCTTAGTCTCAGGAAGTGTTGGAGGAAGCACTCTCAGCCTAGTAGGCTTTTCTTAGATTCCTAGGTCTCATTGCATATTCATAGTACCCTCCAAAGTCAAGGGTATCAGGTTTGAAATGGGGGGGGGAAGACATCCAACATTTAATTATTTACTGTCAAATTGTTATCGCTGTCTGTGATCTGAGAAAGGTTGGCTCATTAATGCTTCATATTTGAAAGCATTTCTTTGTCGAGAGAAATATCGTTGCTGTTTTCGACCGCCAACACGGTGTCCATTTTCCCACGAGCTGCATCCCTCAGCTGCCGCACAAACAATACAAAGACACTCTCTGCTGTAAGTGGGAAATTGAGAGGCTGCAGTTTGTCATCAGATCTGTGTCCTTCTGAACAACAGATTCTGGTGTTGGAAAAATCCATTACACAGTTTCCAGTGTTAGGGGGATATATTGCAAAATGCCAACTTGTTTGGTAATGAAGAGATCATCTGGAAGACTTTCTGGGGGGGGGAACCTGCAATCTTTTAATGACTATTTAAGTTTAGAGAGCGATTGGGGGGAAGTCTCTTCCCATGCTAAATTTTTTTTTCTCAATTACAAAACGCATGTCTAAAAAAGTTTTTCACAAAAAAAGTTTTTTTTTTTTTTTTTTCCAAATGAAGAAATAATGTACACACCAAGTACTCAGTCACTTTTAATATTTAATAAGCCCGCATTGGGGTGCTTTTAAATTTGATAACATTTTTCACAGAACAGGAAATATTCTTCAGTCAAATACAGCAAAGAGAATAGTGATTATTTAACACATGTGTCAAATATACCTTGATTGATATCTTGTAATTGAGTTAGTTGACAGACAGGTAATCCAGTGTAACGTGAGCACCATGTGTTATTAATCTGTTTTTTCTATTAAAGGCCTAATGGAAGTCTTGTGAGGTCTGTTAGGCATTTTAAATCATCTAATTAAAGGCCTTTAATAAAACTTGCCCTGATTGATTGTACCTGATTTTATACTTTTCTGTGATCTGTTTTATTAATGGTCATTTTTCTTTTTTTTCTTTTTTGTTATTTTAACTATTTAAAAGTGGCAGTAAAATCCAAAACGAAGCCTGTCTGTTAATAAGCCTTAACTGTATGTGGACCCCCAACTTGCCCATTCTGAGGCTGGAAACAACCCCAATGGTACCGATCATAACAACCAGATGAACCAGCGGCAGCTTGATATCAATACATCAGTGCTATTCCCAAGAGTGTCAGAATTCAAATCCTCACACTGTAAACAACTGCCCACAAGAACAAACCAAAATAAGTGATTCCTGTTGCTGGATTTAGATGAGAACCTCTGTACCATGTCCTCTTTTTGATTAATAGCCAAAGGGTCGTGCTGAGCAGCCATGCTCTGCCACAGCTGGGGGTTCACACTGAAAACGAGGCAGTGGCTGACAGTGGAGAGCTATGTGCCGCTCTGCTCCACGGGAGGTAATGAATCGGTGTGGCTGCCGCGGACTGGAGTGTAGACAGCAGGAGGAAGAAAAGTGATCAGTCTTTCAGGGAGAGGTTCTACTTTTCCAGCATGTGGGCTGCTGATAGCTGGAGAGTCTGAGCATAAAGGAGAGAAGAAGGGGTTGAGAGGAGGTGTGCTATGAGAGAAGGAAGAGAGAGAGATTGGAGAAAGAATGAAGCGGTATAGTGTGACGGGAGGGATACTGAAAAGCAACAAATGGAGGGAGAGAGAAAAAACAAGAAGAAGAGAAAGAGGAGGCTGGAGTGTTACATTCCTGGGGAAATTTCCTCCTCGTTCCCCCACAACACTCCCTAACCACCACAGAGGGGGTTCATTATTCTCACTTTACTTTCCACTAATTATCGTTATCATTATGGGGGATAATTACCATTTCACTCCCTAACACCCATGTAGACTCCTCAGCTCTGAGTCGCACACAAGGTTATCAATAGATGCTCAATTGCAGTCTTATCTGCCTAATTATAAGATTTAGACTTTGTGATAACTGAATAGGATGCGGAATCTGGTATTATGTCTTCTGAGTGCTGGTGCGATGCTGAAAGTCAGCACAAGGCCCTGAAATAAACCAGCGTGTGTGGAACCTGTTAATTAAAAGCTGCTGCCTTTGCTGGAATAAAAATCAGAGAAAACCCAGGGTTATGAAACAACTTTAAATCTCCAACATTTCTTGCAGGCTGTTACAGAGCTACGGATTTTGTTCAGAGTATGCACAGGGCTGAACAAAGTCCTGTGAGACAGAGATCCTCTCTGGCTTTGATTTCATTCACTTATTACTCGTAAAAAATTAATTAATTAATTTAAAAAACAGATCTATCTAACCATGACTCTACTTTTAATTAACCCACACTGTTAGCACCTAGTCCATCAGTCCATTCAACAATGATAATGAAGAGCCACAGCAAGCATTTGTCTGCTGGCCCTGCATAACAATCACTGGCTGTGACTTATGTTAAGCTTAGTAGCCGTGTTTGTCAAGGGGGCTTCTAAATCCCTCTGTGGCATTTTGGACTTGCAGCTGACGCCTTGAACCTGATGAATGGTCTCTACATCTGCTGCAGTTCAACACTAGTCTACAAGACAGACACAGGCATAATGAGCTGAAGAAATTCATTAGACCTGCCCTCTGTTAAAGTGTGTGGCACAAGTGAGAGGAAGTGGTGGAAAAGCAGGCGTGAGGGCATGGGTACAGAGATTAAGCAAAACGAGCAAAGGAGGCGACTGTGCCAATGGCTCAGTAAGCATATGACAGACAGTTGGTTCAGGCTGGAGGAATGTGTGGCACAGATGACCTCATGACAGATAGGAGGCACATTTCTGTTTGACCCCAATTACCAGAGTTGTTTCTCTCCCTCATATACAGTGCAGTATAGGGTGTAGCCTCTATTCTATGTCATGGAGATTCTATTGTATTTGTTTTTTGTTATTCTGAGCTCTAAGCTCTATTCTTTCTATAAAGTCATACAAATAACACCACAGCTGTTAAGAAACTTATAGCAATGTAACTAATGCTCTTTTTATTGACTAGACAAATGAGAATGGGAACAGAAAACATTCGACATCCTCCCCCCTTTTTTCCAGCACATTTAAAACAGTCCTTTATAATATAAAGAAATATTCAGATGTTTCAGTAAGCATTACAACACTTTGACATTTCATACTGTAGACTTCCCCTTAAATTGTTTGTCTGACTCAAGCAGTTCATATTCAACCCCAGTAATATTATGTTTCTGCCATCTCTTCTTATGGCTCTCCACAGAGACACTCATGGACTCCACTACAGCCACGGCGGAGCTCGGCTGGACTGTCTACCCTGTGTCAGGGTCAAGTGACAACAGTGTAAGTGCCTGCTTTTACTTTGTGCCACTTCTGACAGTGAAGATTTCGTTTAAGCTATTATTTAAGTATTTATAAGTGTGGCAAAGATTTTTTTTAAATGTAGTTTTTGGTCACATATTTACATTGAAATAACAGTCACAACATTACAGTTATCACAGTGCCACAGATTGTGCCATGTAGCACTTTTTTCAAGAACTAAATAGAAAAGTTCTCAGTTTGACATCAGTGTTTCAATCAAGAAAGAAGTACAAAAAGCAGAACAAGGAATCGTCCTAGTTCTTTATTAAATAGATCTTCCCTCCCAGCTGTTCTATGATTAACCTGTAATAGCCTCTGTTGTACTTAGTGCCCCTGTCCTTTCTTTAAAAGTCGATAAGGTTAATTGTTTAAATGCTTTTAATTTTGCTTATTTGCTCACTCTCCCATGAAAGCTTTTTTTATGATGGTAGTCAGTGTTTTTGTTTCTCACTCTCAGGCCAAAAGATCAACCACTGAGCCTGCCTGCTCTGCAGAGCGGGAAATCACTTGAATTTAGAAATAACAAACTCCACACACTTGTGGTGTTCTTTGTACGTTTTTATCGTAGCATTTAAATATTCATACCATAGCAGTCCGTAGTTCAGATTTGATTGCTTTCTTTTTAGATTCTTTGAACAGGCACAGAAGAACGAGTAGCGATAGCCAACAAAGGATCTTTAATGCAGTGATTAAATTTATCACGGCTCGGCAAAACTGCAAAGCCCTCTAAATGAAACCACATTTCTTTGTTAAAAACACAGCTCAGACATAAAAAAACGCAACAAACTGTAGAGGACAAGTTCCTCAATGAGCCATGAGCTAAAAATTAGGTTCAGATCAGTTTGGTTCAGATCTATTAATATAGTGTCAAATCATAACAATAATTACCTGAAGATGCTTTATACTGCCCTACAGTTTTCGAGAGAAAATCCTAACAATCGGACAATCCTCTACGAGCAAGCATTTTGTGAAAAAACTGGCAGAACCCGGCTCAGGGAGGGGCGGCCATCTGCCACAACTTGTTGGGGGGTGAGGAGAAAGAGAAGAGAAAAAGGAATAGGGAGACATAGGGAGACGGGACAAAACACAAACTATGAGAGAAAGAGAAGACAAAATTTAATGACACGCTGCAGTGTTATTTAACACCTTGGAAGTGAAAGAGGTAAGCTGAGAAGAAACGCTCAGTGTCTCACAAGTCCCACAACAGTCTGAGCCGATACTACCATAACTAAGGGACCAGGGTCACCTGATCTTGCCAAAAGCATATGAGCTTTATCAAAAAGGAACATTTTACCCCCCCAACCCCGTTTTAAATCAATAAAATGTTGATCACAAAAAAAAGGAACATTTTGAATCTTAAAGCTCAAAGTGGAGAGGATGTATGTTTCCAGTCTGAAAGCTGAAGGCTCTGAGGGCATCAATTAGCTGAAAAGAAAAATACAACTTCAGTAAAGTCTCAAAATAAATCGCTGAATTAACATCAATAATTCACATAAATCCTGTAGTTATTCAAAAGTAACAGGCGGAGAGAAAATATTCCCAAAATAACCAAGCCAGAGTGTTGCAAATACACACAAAGTAACAGATGCAGAAGCTTCACTGATGCAACGGTAGATTACAATGAAAGTTATCAGTGAAACAAGGAGACAAAAGTAGCACGAGCACCTAAATATATTAGGGTCCAGAAATACATGCCTCAAAAAGAAACAAACCTACAAGATGTCCCATCACTGCTGTAGAAACTCATTTCTTACAAACATGGAAAACAAGGGAAGGGAACCCCTGCTAAAACAAACAAAACCAACAACACGACTATTTGGATTCAGCATTGTCCCCATAGTTAGCATTAGTAAAGTAAATTAATAAAACCCAAACTGAAAACGGGACTTCCAACTCATTAATAAACAAAATTATATAAGCAAAATTATTATAAGCAAAAAAAAAAAAGAGGAATAATCCCGGTGCTGATAGAGAGATGAGGGGACCAGAGAGAATATGAGAGAGTTCTGACACCGTGGTCTTCTCTGGCTTTTTATGCATGCAGGACAATCTTTGCAGCCAATCAGCACTAGGGAGAGGAGAGAGCAGGTTAAGTATGATGACAAAAAAACAATAGGCAGGTTTTAGATGTGCTGGCAGACTCGGAGTTGGAGAATGATGTAGCTTTTTTAATAAGATGTTGTACATTTTAGCCTCATCTGAACTTTCTGGTTCAAGGCAAGCACTTTATGGGTGAAGTATGTTCATTTAAAGCTAAATATGTGTGTTCTAATGCCAGACTGGAAGCAATGTGTTATGAGCCTTGTTGGTGTTTGATGCACAGTATTTCCACATGGTTTGCCAGCGCGTTGGTTCCTCCAAGCCACATGCGAGCCAGGCCCACTTCAAGCAGCCAAAACCAGAGTCTCCTCCACTTTTTTCTCCACCACAGACTTTTGCCTTCCTAGAATGGATCCAAAAGAGAGAGAAAAACATTGTAGGCTTATTTGCTGGTGCATTTCAAAAAACCTCTGCCGATTTTATTCAATTATTTATGCTTCTGTGGTTTGTATTAAAGATGGTTCAAATTATACTCCATCACGCTGTGTCTGTTTGCACAGAAAAAAAAAAAGTTAAAGAAAATGCAGCGATGAGAGCTGGCCGTCAGCAGTTCCATGATACAACTTCAAAGCTCTACGGTAAAAAATTTAGGACTGCTTCATCTCTACCAACCTGAGGGCACATTGTCTCTTCCCATGCTAATTTTTTACAATCAATACCAAAACATTTTCTCCTGCCAGCTCTGGATTCAATCTGCAGAGAGCGAGCTAATGCAAACTCCAAAGACAGTTTACATCACATTTTTCTTTCATCTTTGCAAAATGTTTGATTCAGCAAAACATTCATTCACCATTTTTTTTAATAATGAGATTTCATATTAAGTGGAAACTCTAGACTAAGAAGTTGAATATTTAAAGAAACATGAAAAGGTCCCCGTTGTAAACTCTGTGCATGCAGTTAAAATGCTCATGGTTGCCAAAATAAGTAAAACTAGAGTCTAAACATCAAACTAAAGACCTCTAAGCTCTTCAATAATCATATGTCTTCCAGTTAAATGTGGTGTAATGCCTGAGTTTGTGGTTATTTTCTTTTCCAAATCATATTCAGTTTTATGAATATGATTTTCTCTCTCTCTCTCTCTTTTTTTTTTTAGTTTGGGCTCTTATTTTCCCAAATCAGTTCTTGCTTCCTTTGGAAAAGTTCCACATTGGGAGTGCAATGAAATGTAAAGTCCTTAAACCCCTGGATTTAATCAGGTATAGCTTGGCCTTATCGGTGTGGGCACTAAGGCTTTATGATGATGTGGCTGAGCTTGGCCAAAGCCTAGGCTGTTGGAAAGCAAAGAATGAGGGTGATGGAGATAGCCTGTCCCTTAGGGGCCAGGGCAACAGGTGTGGAAACAGAGCGTACTCCCCCCTCTCAGTATAACAGCAAGAGGTGCTTTACAGAAGCTATTGTCTTACACATATATATGCATGGCTTCACGGGCTTAGTTCGTGGATCAGTAACATCCAGCAGAGTGCCGCACCAGCAGTTGGCTTTCACTGTTCTCTGTAGCTTCATGAAATACTCTATATCCTAACATGGCATGTGATATGTTACAACAATGGCAATGCAAACAAGAAACAGTATGATATTACTGAAAGTCAGAAATGTTATGGCAGTTGTTATTATTCTTATCTTATTTTACAGGATACTTGAATAATGTCTGTCAAATTATTATTTTAAAAAATCCGTTCAAATGAAGCCACAAAATCGTCATCCCACAGTGGGTCTTTGGAAGTGATTTATATGAAACAATATTACGCTTCAGGATGTGTAAATCAAGTTTTATAGCTCTCTCTGTGTATTGCCAGGCAGCTCTCCTTTTTAATTATGGAAAATGACAGTCAAACAGTATATTGTGCCTAAGACAGCCACATTATTCTTGATAGTAATGATAAAAACACTAAGAATCAGTATAATATTTACCAAACCAAAGTTTAGCTAGGGGCATTTAGGAAGTGTTGAGGAAGTATCTCCTAATAAAAAGTCCTCACATTCTGGCAGTAAAATGCATTTCCCATGCCTAAGCACACCCACACATGAAAACCCCTGCACTCGGTGTACAGTACTTAAACTGGGTCTTTGGGCAGCTTTTGTGAAGATGGCCACAAGGAAACTGACTGCACAAAAGTAATGGTAATATGTAAATGTGTAGCACTGTTTCAACAAGTTTACACCTTACTTATGCACTTCAAGAACACATTATTAGGATAAACAGCTTCAAAGATGTGCTGCAAAGAAACTGATGTGGCTGTGTTTTATCTAAAGTTACCCAGAGAGCTTGACCTAATGAAAATCAGCTATGAAAAACAGCAATAGCAGAGCAGGGTTAAGTGGTCAATGGTTTTCCTGTCAAGTGGAGCTGAGAGACGTGTGAACATCAGGTCAGACCTCCTGACCTCTTCATTGCCACGCTGAAGTACTAACAACAGTAGTCATTTAGAAATAGACTTATGGCTGCATGGCGCACACACAGCTACTGTGGAAGAAAAACTGAGGTCTCCTGCGTCGGCAGAGAGCATAATTAGGTACTCTGTGGGTTAGGTTATCATTATATATGTGTCATAATGTGGTGCTGTACCAGGATATATCTCGTGTCATTTAGGGACACACCGCAGTGCACACTTTTCCAGAAAGACAATATGCAGCACATGTTGCAGAATGTTTGTAAAAGAAATTTGTTTCCTTGTAATTTATCAAAGATAACTAAGAATTCCTTTGGAAATAAGAATGCGGCTGCTTACGTGTAATTGTGTGGTAAACCAACAAGGCATGCTTTTTCTAAACATAAACGAGCAATTTGTAAAACACAGGGATGCTGTTTACAGTTTACAGTGACCACCGATTTGTTGTAATTCACAATTAAGTCTATGAAATTTTGGAGTTATGTATAGAAATATGCTAACGTAATCCACATATAACTTTGTGGAATTGGGGTAAAAGATGGAGTTGTTCTCCAACTTTCACATGTTGTGCATTAGTAATGGACAGTGGCGATTAGAGTTGACTGCAGCAGACAGTTCTACTTATGTCTGTGTGTGGGTTAGTCTCTCCTCTCGGTGAAGCCCAGTCTCCTGCAGGATTTGGCTCCCATGGCCTCTCTTGTAGTAATTGAATGCAGAGAGTGGGTGTCATTTGTCCTGTGTCCCTCTAGGGAAGCCACTCTTGCTCTGACAGATTTCCCACAACTGCAAATGGCTCGACTATGCCCCGGGAGTTTTCCACTGGGTCTCTTTCTCCATGTTTGTGTGAATAATTTATTTACTTCTGTCAGTGATAGAGCAGTGATGTGTTATGTGGCTCAGGACTGTGAAACTAAATCAGTTTAATTCAAACATCGTAATGACAAGATGCTATAAACAGACAGTAGATGTTATGTCAACCTATGAAACTGTTAAACGTTTTTAGAGTTCTGACAGTACGTTCGTCAGTGATGTGTCACTATTCTCACCAGTTTTGGGGTTGTTAAACAAGCTGTTTAGTTCTGCGTGTCTGTTTTGCAGCTAAAGACTTATCTTTAATGTATTTTATTTCTTGGTTTGCCAGTAAATATCTATGATAAAATGACATGCTTTTAATCATTGAAAATGTGCAGATAGCATATGAAAGGTGTAAAATAATCTTATGCATGACCTTGCTGCTCGCTGCAGTAATAGGTGCAGTCATTTTTGATTTTTCATGTGGTTGCCAAGATAACAGTTTTAAAGACATTCACACAGCTTCGAATGATTGTAATGACAATCAACAATCTTCAAATTGTGCTTTCCAAGCAGAACCATCTATCAGAAATCTGACCGCATCAACAGCAGTCCCAAAGAGCGTGTTTGTGGTAGACTATTTGTAGCCAACAAATGTACTGACTGTCTGAATGCTGGTTAAGTTTCTCCATTTGCACAGATCTAGAGGAAAACTTTCTGCCAACTTGAATGCATTACATGCAGTTTGAATATGTTGTACAAGCATAGTAGTCCTACTAGAGAAATATAACAGATGACATAACACTTGTGTTTTTGTGGAAATCTTTGGAAGCAGTTTAGTCACGAGGATGATTTTGAAAGTGAATGGCAGCATTAGCACTAAGTAATATTTTTGAGTTTTGTTTTGTGTGCTTTCGTGTCAGTGTAGCTGTTTTTATTTCCTTTCCAAACCACATTTATTAATAAAGAAAAGTTAAAAATAACAAAGTTGACCAAAGTACTTCACATGAAACAAATGAATACACACACACATGCACAAACACATCTAAAGAATCACAAAATACAACACTAAATACCAAAGCGTTCACTCTGAAAGCTGAAGAATAAAGGCATACTTTACAAAATGACCAGCCTAACATGTGGAGGTAACTCATTCCACAGTTTAAGGACTGTGGCTGAGAATGTTTCTTAAATCTATTCTTTGGTACATGGAGGATTAGCTAATCTGCAGATCTGAGACCTTGGGGACCTAAGGTGTTACGAGATCAGCAAGATAAGAGGAAGCCAACCCATTAAGGGATTTATAAACTTACAATAAAATCTTAAAATCGGTCCTAAAATGCACAGGAAGCCAGTGAAGGGATGCCAGAACAGGGGAGATATGAGCCATCTTACGGGTTTTGTTAAGGAGGTGTGCAGTAGCATGTTGGAAGGCTTGAAAGTATCACTGACAGAAGTAAATGACCATTGTAATGTGTAAAGGGCATTACAATAGTCAGTTGAGTTGTTATAAAAGCATGTGTAACTCAAAATGAATAAAAGATAAGAAGAGCTTGAGTTTGGGGGGGAAAGTCTCAATTGGTAAAAAACTGATTTCACAACAGAATTAATCTGTTTGTTCAGTTTAAAGTCAGAGTCCATTTTTACACCAAGGTTATTTACACTGAGCTTAACTTAAGGATCTAGTGGGCCAAGGTCCACAGGGTTACTACGTTCATGTTTTACGGAAAGATGCAAGTGCTGTTCTTGAACACTGGTCACGCAACATGACTATGACTGTTCTGCTTCAGACAGTTTAAAAGACGGATTTAGCAGACGGAGTCTGAAAAATGAAGCTGGCATGGAAGTGCCTTAAAACTGAATTCTTTCTAAAGAGCACTTGGGGGTAACTTCTGTGGTTGCAAAAAGACTTCATTGTAAAGAAGCCGGACAGTGATCTCAGTAGTTTCTTGATGATCTCATGATATCAATCTGTAGTTTCAGATAACTTTAGAATATGTGAAATCTCTCTTTATCTCTTCTTTGTTTGCAAACTCCTTCCAGACCACCAGGAGTTGTACAGCCAAATTTGGCACATCTTAGATCACTGAATTTTTTGTAGCAGATATTATTATGTCATTATGTTACCTAGCAACTACCTAGCAATGGGCAAAAATGACCATTTAACACTTCCTATAATTTTTTTTTATTTCACAACATCTACTATATAGCCACAAAAGTTGAATTATGCATGATGCATTACCTGCTTTTTATATTCTGTGTACCTATAACACCTAATGTAAGCTTCCTATTGTTTGTTGAAAATAGCGTCTCTTGTAGATCTAGAAAAGTTGACTCATGCATACTTAGTGACTACCTAACAGTAGGCTGAAATGGCCCATTTTTAAAATATAAACAATATCTACCACTCCTGATTAAGTAGCCCCCATCAGTTTGAACATCATGAACAGGCCAAACAGTACAATAGCATGGGTATGCACTAGTAGGCATCAAGTTCTTTCTTCAAACTTTGTTCATTAATAGAGTTAGAAGGATTGGTGGAAGGGTGTGCTAATTGGCTAATGACTTGTCAATCACAAGTGCAGTTTTCAAATAAGTTAATATAATCAAAACATCACATTTCATGCCCAGATTGGCAGCAGCTGGTTAAGCAGATTCAAATACAGCACCTTGATCCTGAGGGTTTTGCAGTCTGGTCTGGATTTTCCATGGCAGGATCCTTGAAATGTTTAAATGTTTAAATTGGTTATATTTGGTGCAATTCTCTGCCCTTTTACGTACCTTTTTGTATTTGCGAAAGTTTAATATGGCACTTACACAAAGCCATAACATGGATAAAAGTTTTCTTAAATCAGAAATAGGAGAGTGGGGTTATTTATTACAGCATAAACATAAACAAAGAACACCTGTTCCTACTAATTGTGTTTTAAATTGTGTTTAAATAAAGTTACTGTTAAATTACACGGTAAATGGATACAAGAGGTAGTATACAATATCTTTTACATAATGTACATAATTTATATATTTTTGCTAAAAAAAAAAACTTATGAAGAGATATGAAACCATGGACTTAAAGAAAAGACAGTCTTTGGTTAATAATCCGAGCTGTAGGGCCTGCTCTAGTCAATAATTCAGCCTTGTCGGTGCGTTCCGCCTGGCTTTACAGATAAAGTAGAGACATACTGTCATGAAGAGACATGGATTGCAGGTCAGGTGAACTTTTCTTTCTCTCTCCTCAAATGGCACAAGAGATATTGATTCTGGGCCCTCACTCTCAGTGAGCTTCACTGAACTGGAGCACCTTAAATAACTACAGAAGAAGAGGGGAGCAGCAGTCTCTGGTCCAGCACAATCTACAATGCTGTGTAAAAGTCTTGTGCCAACCCTCATTCCTTCATTTTTTGTGTTGCAAGGAACCAGACTTTCAAGTAAATTTTAAAAGAGTAATAATTGTCCTGCCTTTCTAGACGTCCTGGAAGTTTTTCTTTGGACACTGGCTATTTTTCATATATTTTCAGTCCAGTCCTTGTACCTGATATTTTCAGAGGAAAGGCCTTTTTTTGGTTTTGTTTATTTGTTTGTTAAGCTCCTTAACAGTGACCTATGAATCATTCAAGTGAAATCTAGGAAAAACAGCAAAAATAACTGTCTGAACATCAAGGTGATTTCTAAAGAGACATTGGCCAAAGTCTTGGTATATCCCGGCATGGCATGTTGCGTCGTTCCTTGGAAAAACTTGAAGAATTTAGAGAAGTTGGAAGCCTAAAAAAACTTCCTACAGCAGCTGAAAAGTATCAAAAAGTCTTGATCTTAAGAATTAGGGACGAAAATCCAGCAATGACTACGTAAAATACCTGAGAGATACATGTGGCTCTGCAGCAACTACTGTTTGCTGAAGACGCATCAAAAATGGTCCCAAAAGAAGAGTGACTATCAAGATAACACTCTAAAGGAAGGGAAATGGGCATAAAAGGCTAAGGTGTGCCAAACTGCAAAAGAACTGGACTAAAACAACACTGGCAACAGGTCTTATTGAGGGATCAGTCCAAATTTGAAATATGTGTTTTAAATCATCATTGTACAGAGGAGATCAGGAGAGCGATGCAAACATGAGTTCCTACGATCGTGGCTCAATAGTTGGTAGTTCGCCTTGTAATCGGAAGGTTGCCGGTTCGAGCCCCGGCTCGGACAGTCTCGGTCGTTGTGCCCGGTGGCGCCAGTGTCCGGCAGCCTCGCCTCTGTCAGTGCGCCCCAGGGTGGCTGTGGCTACAATGTAGCTTGCCATCACCAGTGTGTGAATGGGTGGATGACTGAATGTGTAAAGCGCTTTGGGGTCCTTAGGGACTAGAAAAGCGCTATACAAATACAGACCATTTACCATTTACAGCCATATTTAAAACACCGTGGTGGCTCTGTCATGGTTTGGGGCTCCATTTCAGCCAGTGGTGTTTGGGACCGTTATTGTACTTATGGACTCATCAACACAGAAAAGTACCATCCGGTTTTGGGCTGGAAAATATCTGATTGTTTCAACATGACAATGGTGAACTATTACCAAAATGCTGGCAATTAAGCCTGGAGAACTATTCCTAAAGACTACTTCAAGAAATTATAAGAAAATTTGCCTGAGAGAGTTCACGCTCTGAAGCTGCACATTTTTTTCTGTTTAAGACAATAGTTTCTCAGTGTTGCTTTTCCAGAGTAATCTAAATCAGACTCCTCGGCAGTTAGTGGACCTGTAAATAGTTTAAGAAAACATAACAACAGTTGGCAGGAAAATAGAGGTTCTGTGTAAAGTACAAGAGCAATTACTTGTCTGGACTCTAGTACACTGTATGTAACAAGAAGTGTATTTGAAAAGTAGTTAGACTGTGCCATGAATGTAACAATTTACTTTCCTATGCCA
This sequence comes from Pundamilia nyererei, assembly GCF_000239375.1. NCBI lineage: Eukaryota > Metazoa > Chordata > Actinopteri > Cichliformes > Cichlidae > Pundamilia > Pundamilia nyererei. Next base: position 1,560,456 of record NW_005187435.1, on the reverse strand, counting down.
CTGCTAGGGATTCTCAAAGATTCTATCATAGTTTTTAAAACCTGCTTTTTGTCAGAGTAATCACTTATTATATGCAGGTAAATACTGCATATAGTGTTTGTTTAAGTACGTTTGGATTAACCAATGAGTAACATCCAGCAGGTTCAACCAAACATAGCAAACTATTTTCTTGCACCATTCGACCCAAGATTGTTCGAGCTAGGACCCCAACGAGAGCAATTAAAACGCAGAACAGTGTGCTTTTGTTTGGAACCAGTCGCGCATTCGGTTTCACACCATTGGTTTTTCATCATGAGAGGATGTTTCTCTGAGGAAGGAAGCATGTGTACCGTGAAAAACCATTAGTTTTTGTTTATCTTGAAGCAGTATCATGTCTAACAGTTTTGAAAAATTACCCCAAATCACGCACAAATGCAAAGGAGCTTATTTTACGGTCTATTAGTGCACTGTTCAGTGCGCTTATTCCATTGCTTGTTGACTTTTGCTGAGAAAACTTTGGCTAAATGTATCAGGATCTTGGTACAATGAGTAGGAGTTTTTGTTTCCATCGTCATCTGAGGGCAGCTCATTCCCTCCATCTAATCTCTCTAGACATCCTCCATCAGTGCTACCTTCACCTGCTGTACTCAAAACACATGACCACCTTTTACAACACTCTCCGTGAAGAGCCAGGGCAAAAAGCTGTGAAAATGAAGACGTTTCTTCTAATTTCACACTCTGCGCTTGATCGTTAGGGTCTTATTATGCCCCATTTGCTTCCCTCCACTGGCTGTGATGAAAGCAGGGCAAAGAGGCCGTGACAGGACAAAAAGGGGCCCTTCATCAAAACACATTTTGTTTGGGGTCTTTTTTAGCCAGATTCAACCCTTCCCCCACATCTCTGCCAACACTTTCCTGGAGTTTCCCCTGTCTGCATCCCTCATTAGTAGCAACCCCCACCTGTCTCCACATTCATTTTATTAAACTGTGATTGCCCAATGCTCTGCTCACTACAAGCAAGCTGTCCGCTCTTATTTAATTGGCCCACAGCCTCCCTACTGCTCCTCAACAAGTGGGAAGGTCAATGGGTGCTCATGACCTGGGATGATGATGTCTGCCAATACTGGGCAAAAGACAGATTTTTTTTCCTTCCCTGTTAACCATACCCGTGAACTCAAACACATACATCCATGCCTTCCAACTAATTAGGTTTTAATCTGATCTCTAAAGGTACCGGAAGGAAAATGCTCATAATTATAGTGAGATAATCAATATAAGGATTAACGCTAGAAATTCATTTGTAAATAGATAGTCAAGAAGAGAAATATAAATATAAATTTCAATTGAAACACTTTTTTTCTTTTTTAATAGGGAGACTTCAGTTTTTTTCAGTGCTGCCTGGATGACTGGCCCATTTAAGCTTTTATTTAATTTTTTAATGCAGCTTTCTTTTTCTCTCTCTTTATTAGTATTATTTTTGGCTGCACATCAGACTTTTCTGTTTAGGTTGGCTTCTGTGATTGTTTGGGTCACGCCAAGCATTACACTAGCAATGATTAACTGGGACATGGGAATTAAGAACTAAAGCTGCTTTAATTAGTAAAAGTGTTTGATAGAATGCAAGTTTATAACAGGAGGGGTGACTTTTTTCTCCCAAACCGTCAAAATCTGTCAAAATCCTCACTAAGTGGGCACTAATTTGAGAAATTATATCAGCTGTGAAGTGAAGAGTGAAGGGGGAGGAAGAATGGTAGAAACCGTAGCGGGAGCAGCCAATGCAAAGTGGTTCATGGGGGTGAGAACTGGATTCTTTTCTTGGCTGAGATGCTGGGGTCAAGGTCATGGCCTGCATAGTGGTTAGAGTACATGGTGTTTAAAGCTGGTTTGATCCTTAGCCAAGGGGCAGGAAATCCACAGAGGCTGCATCTGGACTCTGTATAGCTGGAGCGAGAACTTAAATTGGTGTGCAGAATGTGGACTTTGAAGTGGAACAGCATGCTGAAAAAACCTGGAGTAAAATTTGCCCCCTGATTATTCTTTATATGATTACCTGTGTAATATGATTATGCCAGTTTAGTGTGACTTTGATTGTGGAAAATTCATGTCATGTTTTCTCAGTGCTTCACCATAGTGAAAGGCGCTTTCACTACATTTTCAATACCCCATAACAGCATGTGCTTTGAATGTGTCCTATTAAGTTACAATAAAAAAAAAAAAGTAGGACACGCTATCATATAAACCAGAGCTTCTCTGCTGTGTTCAAGTGACTAATGTCACATCTCCAATTTCTCTTTGAGCGGTATAGCATGTGAAATATTCCTTTACTGAGAAAATGGGAAGGAGCAGTCGAATATAAGAAGTCTAAGCCTGTGGAAAAAGATTTCCTTTTCTATAACCACCCAAAATGCATTTATTTTCCCCAAATGAGATTCTTTCTAAAAGTTTAACACGTACTCTTAAATGCTATATTTAACTCTTGACAGACTCTACCATGCAAAAAACTGCTGCCCGATGAGGCTTGAAACTCAATTCATACCCTGACCTAAAATATCCAGAAGTTACGCATTAGGAATAACTGAGCAACATTTTAGAAGCCCTGAAGAGTGAGCCTTTTTTCAGTAGAGGAAGTTGTTTCTATTACTATTGCTACTATTGTTTTGAAAACTGTTATTTTATTGACTGTATCGAATGAAATGAAGTTAAGTATGATTCAAAGTAAGCATGAAACATACTTTAATTTCTTAATAACTACCTTGAGAAGTTGGAGAAGGCTTTTCCTTTTCTCAAGGTAATACTTGTATTTGAACACGCTGGGAGGGCTGGTTCTCATTTGTTCTTTAAGCTAGTGGAATGCATCCTTGTAAAGTTATTAGAGATATTATGTTTCCTCTTACCACGAAGTCATTAGAATCAAAATATTGTTTTAAGCCGATTACTCCGAGTAATTGAAGTTATTAGAAGTGAATGAAAACATACCTGTTATTGCTGGAAACTAGGTAGCTCCGGGACTTGATGATAATTTCTGTTATTAGAAATGATCAGAAAACATTATTGAATATGGCTTACGAGTGTCTCTGTTGCAGGTTTTTTGCTTTATTTTGTTTTAATGTATTTAAATCAAAGTGTTTTTGAAAGCTGACACAAAATTTATTCCATGTCTTTGATCAACAGTGGGAAGAGGTGAGCGGTTATGATGAAAACATGAACACCATCCGGACGTACCAAGTCTGTAATGTTTTCGACACCAATCAGAACAACTGGGTACGGACAAAATACATCCGGCGTCGCGGTGCGCAGCGAATCCACGTGGAGATGAAGTTCTCTGTTAGGGACTGCAGTAGCATTCCTAATGTTCCAGGCTCCTGTAAAGAGACTTTTAACCTATATTACTATGAATCTGATTCTGATTCAGCCACCAGAACATCACCACCGTGGATGGAGAACCCCTGGATCAAGGTTGACACCATTGCAGCAGATGAGAGCTTCTCCCAGGTCGACCTTGGGGGCAGAGTGATGAAGATTAACACTGAGGTTCGAAGCTTTGGCCCAGTGTCACGGAATGGCTTTTACTTGGCCTTCCAAGATTATGGCGGCTGCATGTCTCTCATCGCTGTTCGTGTCTTCTACCGGAAGTGTCCTCGTATAATCACTAACGGGGCATTATTCCAGGAGACCCTATCTGGAGCAGAGAGCACCTCCCTTGTGGCAGCAAGAGGGGTTTGTATCCCAAATGCAGAGGAGGTGGATGTGCCTATTAAGCTGTACTGCAACGGCGATGGAGAGTGGATGGTACCTATCGGGCGCTGTATGTGCAAAGCTGGGAATGAGCCTGTGGAAAATGGGACTGTTTGTCGAGGTATGTTTTGCTCTCTGTTTTCTCCTAAGACTAGTTAATCAGTCTTCTCTGACATAACAGTGTACTCCATCAACTAAAGGATATAGTCCTTGCAATTTTTATCTCTTGTAGTGCACTAAGCTGTTCCGAGATCTATTTATTACAATGTAATTGACACTATAAAATGATATTAGGTAATATATCAAGAATATGATGGGAGGTACATATTCTATGCATAGCTTATTCAACATTGGGGCATTTCCATACAAAACGTGATCCTATCCTTTTTCCAGCAGAAATAATAGTTGCTGGTGTTGGATCTTAAACTACACAGCTACTGCTGGAAGTCATGACTACAGAACATGTTGAGTTTTTCTGAGCTGCCGTAAAGGGATGTGAATCGCAGCACCAAACAACACAGGTGTTTGGTTTAAAATCATAACTGCTTTTCAAAGAAGCAGTTGTTTATTAACTTTCCTGCTCTGGAAATTGCAGAACATTTAGAGTAGACCTTAAACGAATCCTTAAATTATACACAATCAGTATGTGATTTTGTTTTGTTTTATCTCCTGTATGAATACATTCTTTATTCCATATGTATATTTTTTTTTTATTAATATTAGTGCTTTTAAGCATTTGAGCTTCTTCCCAGAGAAAAACACATCTCTGTGCATATTGTTCACAGTGATCAAGTTCAACAGATATTTAAAGAAGACTACACACACACACACACACACACACACACACACACACACACACACACACACACACTCAAATGCTAGCAACAATTTTGAATCTATAAAATTCTTCTGCTTGTAGTATGCCTCCTCTCAACCAGTGGGACAAAGAGGACATTTTTCAAAATTGCACACATTTTCCTGTCAATTGGAATCCCTCTTAGGCAAATCGATTTGGCTTTTCAAAACATCAATGCACCCAACATTTACCTGTGCCATGCCCTATCCACACTCTGCCAGGTGGCATTTGGTCAGCGTGCTTAGAGATGCTGATCACTTGAAGGAGCACAGCAGCGTGTAACCTGCGGACTGCAGCAGTGCTGATCCAGCTCAGCACAACAAACCACCCACCTGCATTTCAGATCGGTGTGTTGCTGCCTCTCTTATTTGCACCTGTAATTACAGCGCATCCCCTAGCGCCTGTGTGCTGGGAGGGTAAAACCTGATGGGTGCTGCCTCCCCAAACACTGTCAGGCCTGTTCAAGGACTACTAATGGGGACAGGCAGCGGCTCCTCCTTAAGGAATATGGGCCAATAAGAGGCATGTGAAGATGGTGCAGCAAGCTACTCTGATCCACATCCATGCATAATTACACTAATCTGCTTGTTTTCTGACCTACATGTAATTCACTGCATGTGGTGGATTGGAACATCTCAGGGGTGTCCTCAGTCATGGTGTATTTTGAGCTAAATGGGATTATACAATTAAATGTTGTCCACTCAGGGAAAGTATGTTGATCCACTTCATATCCTCACTGCGTTTTGCCTGCTCTGTCTGATTGCCTCCATATTTATTTCTCAGTTTCTGTTCACTGGCTTTGTTGGTCAAGATCAACTAGGATAAAACCTTTTTAATGGCCAATTTTCCCTTTTCGTCTTCAGCACCACTTAGGCAGTGAAAGTAGATTTGGGTACTGGCAGTTATTCTGGCAAGCATATATACACTACATGAGCGCAGAATTTCACCATTTTCTTTTTCCCTCCGTTTCCCTTGATCCTGTGATGCATTGACTCATTATTAAAGCTTTATGTGAGGGATGGATTATCTGTGAGTGCAGCTGTGGAATGCAGCACAATGATACAGAGATGGATTTTATGGCTCTATACAATAATTATGAGCTTCAGCACAAACAATTGGGAAGTGTGTCCTTTACCAAGAAAGGACATAAAACCATTACGACTAAAAAAAGATGTTGTGTTGTAGTTCCCCGATTGGTTAGAAGCCTTTTTGGATGGAAGACTGCCTTCAATGCATGTGCTCTCTAGTCATCTTCCTGAACACTGCAAACTGATATCACTACATTAAACTGTGGTCTGCCGCCGCCTTTCAGCTGCCAGAAGTTGGATAATGAATTGATCTATGAAAGATGCACATATGCCAGCCGATATTATGGGGTAATGAATTGATTTGTGAGAGGTGCCCTCAGAGGGTTCGTAAGGTATCCTCTTACATGAGGGGATTATGGAGCTGTAGAGACAGCATAAAGGAGGCAAGATGAAAGACACTATTTGTCCTCTAATAGTAATAATGCAACCAGTGCTTTGTACCAACATCTCCTCAACTAAACGTGTAATTACGCATGTAACAATTAAACCCTTGGCAGGGATCCCGGCAAATAATTATGCTGTCATGAAATCTGTCAAAATATTGACAGCAGAATGGGGTGCTTACATCGAATTGCTGAGGCCTTTTTTCCCCTCTGCAATTGTCTTATAAGTGAGATTAAGTTTCTTCTCTAAGAAGTGCCATGAGTGAAGAAACCATACCAGACCCTTTCAGTAGAGCTGGCCCTGACGAGAAAGATCTGATTTCCCCTCAGAGCCTTGAGGAGATGGTGCACCACAGAGACACATGAGGTCCTGTTTGCCCTTGCTGTTCGCTCTAGAATGAAAAGCATTCTCTTCAGTGGGGCACAATGAGAGCCATGTTCATGGGTGGAATTGCAATCTCCTTTAACAATGCCCATGTGTGTTTTCCTGAGTGTAATCTGATCATCTAACCCCATGCTATTGTGAGTTCAAGGGTCTCAACTGTGGGAGTGTGGCTCATGTTATTGAGGAGTGAAGATTCAGATGGAGACAATCTGTCACAGTGATAACAACAACTTGATTTATGTCTGGCAATGATTTTGATAGTCACTGTATCTAAGGAGAAAGAAAAGTATTGTAAAAGAAGTAGCAGTTTGTATACCCTTGTGGCCCAGATTTGTTGGAGTAGTAATATTCTGTAACTCCGATATCTACCAGATTTATTGGCAACTACTCCAGTATTTAGACATACTGTTTATTAGAGAACTTCTCCCAACTAATAGTAGAACTACGTGTTTTAGGTCACATTGAAAAGAATTGGAAAACAACACAAGTCTGTCTCCTGGTGAGGTCTGCATCATCGGTAGTAGGTGCTTGGAAGCAATGTTCCTGGAGTTACACCAGAGCAATTAGATTAAGGAGGAAAGGCTTCAGTAATTCTTCAGCCAAATGTGGCTATAGATAAAGAGAGTTAGGGGGGTCGAGTGCAAAGGTAGGTGCTGGGCGGACATGATTGGATAGACATGATTGCATGGAAAAGTGGTGGGGAGGAGGCGAAACCAGGAAATGAGTCCCCCTAACCCACTGTCAGAATCCCAATTATTGCAGCCTCTTCGTCTGGAGAGGCTTTAAGGATGGAAATCAGCGCAGCACAGACAAATCCACGCCGCTGCCTTTATTTCCCTCGGTGCCTCTGCCTTTAATGGCAGCTCTAATTGACTAACAGTGCACGTGGGGAACAGCCATGCTGATGACTGGATGGCTGTCCTCTGTGTGGAACAAGACACAAAGCAAAACAAAACAAACACACCCCCTCAAGGCTTCTGCTGCATTGTGCTTTGTGCAAACAAAGATGAGGGAAGGTTTGCATTGGGCTGCAGTAACGGAGGAAAGCGAGTGAGGGAGAGAGAGAGTGGGAGAAAATAAGGGAAAGAAAGAGAGACCAAAATGTCAACAGCCTGCCTACACAATAGGCATTCACACAATATTATGTTAAAGTAAAAGCCTCTCGTATTCTTGTGGATTGATGGCTACTTCGGCTGCTGTTAGCTGTTTAGTTAAACATAAGGAATACAAATTAGTGCCTCAGCAGATGTTCATTACTGCAACATTTGCCTGTTAAATGGCATTACAGACAACATGACTTAATATCTGCATCATAAGCAGCATCCCTTAATTTCCATTACTGGTTTCTCCCCCCCCCCCTTTCTTTTAAACACGGATCCAATAAAGGATTGTGATGTGTGTTTGATAGAGGCGGCCTCTTTGGTCTATACACATTGTAGGATGTTGTAACAGCAGGAGGTGAATAGACGAGCTCTAAGACATGTCATTTTGTTCCCAGAGGGCCCCAGGGAACATTCAGGAGCCTTTATTCCTTCTTCCCCACTGTGATGGGATTTCAGTATGGCCAGGTGCTTTTTTTTCTGTCTGCTGGTCTTCTATTTCTCTGTCTGTTCTCCACCCTGCACACATCCATATAGCAGCAAAAAGGGTGAAAAACAAGAAGAATTAAGGGAGCTTCAGATAATGGAAAGAAAGAGTCTAATAAGACAAAACTGTCAAAATGCAGCCGTGTTGTTAGTACACAAATGAAATAACAGTAAGCAGTCATTTGTATACCCATACACATGCACTTTATTATCCTCATTTTCACAGCACATTTATCATATGTGGATGTGATAACGTGACCCGCGATCCCTGCGAATCTCTCAGAATTCAAAGATCATGGCCTGTTAAGCCTGCAAACGTTTTCCACATGGTTTTGCACATGCCGGGCTCTGCTCCATATGCCCCTCCGTCACACTCCTCATTATCCCACACCATCTTTTGAATCTCAAATTCAGACAGTATGACCTCTTATAATCCCAGCACCTCTTTTCACATTATTGGCCTTCTCCTTGACTGTAAGGGCTTCCTGTTGGTCTGCTTCTTGCTTGTAACACCTATACCTGTCTCACTCTGAGCCCCAAGGTACTATAGGTAGTTTTCTGGGATTTCTCCATGAATGCAAGGCAGAGTGACAAGTCTGAGACCTTATGGATTTATTTGTGATTAATTTGCCTTGGACAGGCAATTCTGGAAATGAGAGCCGTGCAGTGCACAGATCCATCCATATGGGACTCTTTCTCATCAGAGACGAGGCCGGGGCTTTGTCAAAACATCCCCATGTGTTGTCTCTCAGATGTCCTCGACCCGTGTCCTGTTAGAGGAATCCTCGCTCTCTCAGCTAAGGGAGACTGATGGCTAAAGCATCTGTCTGGTAAAAAAAAAAAAAAAAAACACAGAAAAAGAGAAACAATTGAGCTCACTGTTTAAGACAGGAATCCCTCTCGAGTATCAGTGACCTTGGTTTTTTTTTTTGCTTCTTTCAATGATATATTAGAACTCGGTCAACACTGAAAAAATTGTGGTGTCTTGTGTTGTGTGCTGTTGACCTACATTGCAGCTAATCTAAAAGTGAGAGCAGAGAAAAAACAGTGTTCATGTCACTGATTAAAAGTGCTTAGAAGTGCCACATGTAATTTATGCCCATAGTGTGTGCATGCTTGTTCACACAGAGGTAAACCCTTGATCATTTTAGGAGGGTGACCATTCAGTCTCATACAGCATCACAGTGTTTCAGACTCAGAAGCTCTAGACCACTCTGAGTGGGAGCACAATGGGAACACTGCAGCATTATAGACAGGTGTTTTAGTTATAATCTAACAGTCATTTATTGTGTTGCTTTTTTATTTCATTCGATATTTGCTTCCTCCTCTGCAGAGTCATATAAACAATAATAGGATCTAAAATGAGAAGCATCACCGAACAACAAAGATCTCTCCCCTGCTAAACTTCACTTGCTTAAAGATTAAATAGCTACACTAGTGAGGCCAAGAGATGGGAAGGGAAAGAGATAAATGGAATTGAAAGGCAAAGTGTAGGTGGGACGTATTAACAGGGGCAGGCTAGAGCTAGAGTTCGTTTCTCTTCTTCTCCTCTTATCAGTGTAACATGCCCCAATGCCTGTCAACATGCTGCACTAATAACCAAGAGAGATAATCTCCACTGAGCAGCCGAAGAGAAAGATATCACAGAGAGAGAATATTAATGCCATAAACTTCATAATTGCAGTATTTTGTCATTCTGATGTTTTGACTTCAGCTTAGGGATTACTTGGTCGTACGCATTGAGATGAGACGGTACAGTTCCTTTCAAAAACACTTTATATAACATGAAAAACTTTGGCTGTTAATATGAAAATAAGTCTGCTTTCTTTGACTTTTGAACCATAATTCATAATATGACCAATATGGAGAAATAAGCTTTTTTTTTTCCTTTACATACAGTGACCTCCAGGACTTGGATTTAAAAAAAGAAAAGAAAAGTAATTTCTACAGTTAAGTGGTTTAAATGTATACTTATTTATCTGCTTGACACTATGAGTGCCAGTTAACTTTGTAGCATGAGTCAGCATGCACTGTAAATCTCTGTGTTGTCGATATATCTCCCTTGCAGTGTCATTAAGATAAATTCCTGTGCATTTAATTAGTCGGCAATCAAGGCGATTTAGCTTCAGAAAGGACTTCCTGCTGCTGTAAAGGAAAAACAAAAAAGATTGAGTTAATTTAACGACTGTTTCCACAGGCTGAGACTGAATAAGAAGAACCAACAAACAGAAAATATCCTTGGATTCAAGGGCAACATCTCTGTCCATCTCAGTGTGGTGATTGTGTCCACGCAAGCTTTACGTAACCCCCGGAGCCTCTGCAGAGTTTGGGCAATGTCAACAACCAAATCAAGGAGGTTATGTTGATATTTCTTTTATTTGTGGATTTCATTCCATAATGTTTAGAAACCATCTGGTTAATGTCAACCCAGAAGTTGGACTCTTATAGCAAAGTTTTCTGTCATCGGTCTCCCAGGAAGGTGTTTGAGTCTTAAACTGTGCACTTCCACGCAAAGCCCCATGAAAAGTTAAGCTCTCCCCTGTTGAGAACCACTGCTGCACAACTGTGCTGTCTTTTCTTAGCCAGGTTACTACATGTGTCTTCCCGACTTCTGGCTGAAATCCACCTCACTAATATTGTATTAGGTCATTCACTATATCAATCATCACACCTCAAGAATGATCTAAAAATGATCTGAAAAATGATTTTAAAGTTAATAATTTAAATAGAATTAGATTTGATCTCAAGTGTAACTTTGTCATGTTGCCAGATGAGGATCACCTAAGTTAGTGCAGTTTAAACTGATGGTGGTAAGAAAATGTGCTCCAGAGTTCATTAATATTGCACTCAAAACCACAAACAGTAGTAGTGCAAGAAAAAAAAAAATTGCTCATCTCCAGTGTCATCATTTTGGCGTCTGGAGCCATGAATGTTGATCTGAATTCTCTACTAGCCCATGTACTGGATGCTATATCAGATATTTCAGAGGATAAGCAAAAAGCCTGAACTACAGATGACAGTAGAAGAAAGTGAGAGGATCTTGAGGCTTCATAGTGAGAGAACTGTGTATATCTGCACCTAATTTTAGATATCTTAAGACTATCTATTCCTAGAACCTTGTAGCTACCAAAAGTAAAAATAGTCACAGCCAGAATCACTGCCATTACAAAACACAGATAAGAAGCGTCTGTACTTGACACTTAACTGCGTATTCTCTAATTCATGTTTTTTTTCCAAGATCTATTTTATTGTTGGTTTCCTACACACACATTGTCACTCTATCCAGTACTAGTACTTCAGCCAAAATACTGGCCTGGTTTAACTGTTGAAGCCACTTTGAGGGGGATGGTGTTTCATTGCTGCGGGGGACAGCTCTGCTTTGTAAATGGGCTACTTACAGAATTTTCTGGATGTTAAAACTTTTTTACCTCCCATCGGGCTGCTGCTAAGCAAATAAATTACTCAGTATAATGAGCTGTTCCACTCTCCCGTGGAAATTCACAAGCTATCGGCTAAAAGGTATGGTTCGACACGGTTTTTCTCATTCTTAGCACTCTTGTAAAGAACTGGGTTCATCTAAAGGATACAGATTTTTTTTTGAAAACATGCCTTGGAAGATGAAAGGCATGGCACAATCCGCTTGGCTAATCCTTATCTAGTCAGCTAGAATACGCTTTCCAGTTCATTATAATATGTACCCGTGGTTTATGGGTGACAAATCTCACAATGCCCCTCTCTTTCGTGTTCTTCCTCTCTACCTCTAGGTCTTTGCATTATGATTAGTTTTATTTTCCCACAGGTTATACAGTAAACCCTTTAGGGATTTTAGTTGGGTTTTTTTTTATTGGTGGCAAAATAACAAGCTAATAAGAAGGCTGCTGCCTTGTGTGGGGGTGAAAAAACATTGCTTCCTTTGGACCTCACAGCATGAGTGCAGTACTGAGATATTATCAATTGTGTTTTTATGTCCCCATCATGCGTGAAAATTGGACAGTAATTACTTCTTAATTTCCTTTTAATAAGCTGAACTGTAGCCTTTTAATTCCGTGGAATGATAACGCAAACACGTTAGCAGTTCATACTTTGCACACTGTTAAAATAGACTCAGCTGATACACTCATTTTACCTAAGGAAGTGATTGATATCGCCACTTCTTGTTATAATGAACAACTCTATCCACTCAGTATCATCTGAACCTTTTACGGTTAATTTATTTAAATCTTGATACTAGGATTCCATGCAAGGAATACCTGAATACATTGGTTGCTGAAAACCTATTAACTCAACAATAAATACTGGATTTTAGCACTAACCTTAAAAAAAGAGGGAACTATAAGGTTCTTTAGGTCAAGGTTTGATTTCCTGTTTACTCAAAGCGTAGCCTCTCATAAAGCTTTAGTGGCTCAAAGAGAGAGAAGGATTGGAGAATAACAGGCACTAAAACAGAGACACACTCAAGGGGATAAACAGAAAAATCACGTACCCTGCTCCTCTAGTTGGACATTAACCACCCGCCAGTGTTTACTATAAAGCACAGATTGGCCTTGCAGCGTATTGATGCCTGGGAAATGCTCACTTCGTGCTGGGACCAGTGTTCTGGTTTATTGTGGTCATCTCAAGGCTGTGTGGTCTTTACAGTGTTTCACTCGCTTTTAAGGTGGGTGGGATCAGGGGTTGGGGTATCCGTGCATTTTCATGTGCAGGGTGTTTTCATTACACCCCGCCAACTGACTTTGTATGGCACCATCTCAGCACACATTGGGGCCACTACTGGCTCCCCCCACAATATAGGCATCTCTGTTCTTCTGAAGTAACAGGCTTAAAGAACTGTATGGAATATATTAGTCACAGTTATTAATGAGGCTGTTTTGATTTTTGTCTCCCTCTGTCTTGGCTTTTTTTTTTCCACTGTGCGAAGTCATCGCGATGCTGGGGATTTTAGCTGAAACGAAAAGACAGATCTTGTCAGCTCTCAGGGAGACAGACATAGTTAAAACTAAATGGTGATTTGGCGAATAGAACAAAAAGAGACTTAGAAAGAAAGACTCAGTGTAAACTTATGCTATGTCTCTGCTTATCATAAACTTCCTTTGGCAGGGGAGTGGATTTGCTTTGTTTATGGGATGATATTAACTCAGTGTAAGATATATAGGATATATATACGATTTATAGTTAACTTACATTATGAATTTTGCCTTTGTACAGCCACCCTTCAAAAGAAACTAATTTCCGCTGCTTGTATCTGCAACCTCATTCTTTAGGTTATGGGTGAGGGTGGGGACAAAGAACCACTGTTAAATTGACAGCTTTGTGTTTATGCTCAGCTCTCTCATCACCTCTCTTCAATGTGGACGTCCCCCCAATCCTTTTGGCAGTCTCCCCTCACTCGTGACCAAGACCCCAAAATACTTACTAACCCAGGTTAGAGGTTGTGATTCCCATAATTCCTGCTGCTTCACACTCGGCATTGAACTCTGTATGAGCTGGAAGCCACTACCTGATGAAGCCAACAGAATCACGTCATCTGCCAAAAGCAGAGAGAAGATCCAAGGATTATAGTTTTTAAAATTTTGTTTTATCTCATTTAGGTAGCATCTGCGCATATTACTAATATTCAGAAGATTATAATTTAAAATCGACAACCCACCTAATTAAATTATATAAAACATTAAATGTAAACACTCCCTACGAGATATATTCTGCATGATTTAAATACAAATGAGAATACTGACAATTAGAATAAGAAAGAATATGTCTCTGCACTGTATGAGTGTACCACCGTGAAGGTTAATGTTATGACATTGACACTGAGCAGAATGTGACATTTTCAGCCACCGTAAGGGATAGCTCAGCACTCCACAGAGAGTAAGCCCCAATAGAGAAGACATTTTGAAGCTATCTGAATCCAAAATGAGCAGGCCCCACTCAAGCACAGCACTGATACATCGATGTCATTCATTCCTTCTAGAGCCTTGATAACTCCTCCTTGCGACCTTCTTACTAAATATAGCAATTCACGTATTGATTTGGGGATGTGGCGCATTCACAGCTTGCCTCCACCATAATGACCTATTTCAACAGATTGCTTGTAGTTAAGTAGTTTTCTTTCAGTGGAGCCTTTGTGTCAAGTCTACACAAGGAAGAAGACAGTCAAATTTTCCTTGTGGAGATGGACACAACATTTGCACACATCCATTGTCAATGTAGGAATCCTGCACAAGTGTAGTCTAGAGGATCTGTTTTTAACATTTTGATCACAGCATTCATTTTTTTTGGTCATGCTCTCAAGGCCCTCAGAAGATGTTTCCTTAACAACATGAAAACTTGTGAGATTATGAGAGTCAATTTGGCCTGCAGGCAGTGTGATTAAGTACGGATCATTCACAGTATTGTACCTCATTGCTAATAAAGTGTGGCAATGGGGAAAAGAGCCAATGAAAACTTGGCAAAAGGTGGTTTAAATTCCATCTGCTTGTACGCCATGCCAGCAGGCAGGTTTCCCATTACTAAATGACTGACTATGATTGAAATCATGGCTCTGACGCACCTCATTATCTGTCAGTATTATGTTGCAAGAGGGATGGGCATCAACAAGATCACTGTTATTCCAGTCAAATCATCAGCGATCCACAAATACTGTCATTGTTTCATTAGAACACTTTTATCAGACGTGCCTAAACACTTCACTGTTTATCTTTTTGGTCTTCCAAACAAAACAGAAGCCCAATCAAAAGTGATGTATAAGTTCTTTCCTGTAAATCCTTGAGTATGCAAAAGAAAACAGCACATTATACTTAATATATTCCCAGTTTCAATCTTTCATTTTAACCTCCTCTATCAACACTAGATTTTCTGTAAAACTCATTTCAGGATTTTGACCTCAATGGAAGTAATTTATTCAGTAGAGTTTCTACAGTGGCATTGTCATTCACCTGAGAGATTTTATCAGCCACATCACAAAACCCCTGAGAACATAAGTCCTTCCTCCTCCGTTAGTCATTCACTGGTCTTCTAGGGACAGCCACAATTGGGCCTTTGTGGGCCTGGCTTGTCTGTCATCTCCCTGGTTCTGTTGATATGGGACTTGTGCTGAGAGCGTGGACTTCTCATACACTGCACTAAGTGCTAGCTAATTGAGCTTGTCGAGCCAGAACCTGTTAGTGTGCTGATAAGAAGGTATTTGACCTCTTAGGAGGCCCGCACTGGTTCCCAGTGGAACACATTGTTACTGTATTTTATACTTTTTCTGTATTGAAATAAACTTTCAAATAAAGTTTTATTTGTTTAGAATTGAACAGTTTTTTTCTGACACCTTAATTCACGATAATAGTGAATGTCAGGCAAGGGTTCTAGAGATTGTACGTTGATAAAGAAAGACCCCTGAAAAAAATCACAACATAGGACTGCAGGTTGTTTTGTTTTTTTAATGTATTCAGTATATTCTCCCTCTGGTTAAGAGAGTTGGAAGAGGTCTACAAATCAATGGCTTTGGAAGGCTGCCCTTCCCGTTTCCTCATCAAAGTTCCAAGCAGAAAAGCAAGAGTAGCAGTGTTTCCACCGTCTTGTTTTCTCATTGTACCAGATCTTCTAAAATAGTTTTGGCACTTCATCTCCCCCCTGTTAATAGTAGGTTATTCGATTTTCAGAAACCTGTACGACTAAGACACAGATATTACACAAATTTACTTTAGCTTTGTCTGGCGCTTTGTGAAAGCACACCTCTATGGCATTTCTGACCATCTACAACATGTGTAATGTTTCTTGTTTGTTTTTTGTTGGCTTTTTTGCACTTGGCATTTCATTTATGGGTTCTGTGGACAGGGATTTTAGTCTGAGTGTAACTGACATGACCCCCGCTAGCCTCCCTAGGATAATCCTGCTGCCTCCAGGAACCCAAGACTAATCTGCCAGTCGTCCTTTTGCAGGCCCTAACTCATTTGAAGCTGCCTCAACTTCTGACACTCTAACTTTAGAAACCCAAAAGTGGATCTGACTGATGTCTTTGTTTTTTCTTTTTTCTTTTTTTTTGCGCATAGGCAAGTTTATACCAGTGCTGTAAATTTCTCACAAATAGATGTGGTAATGATGGCTCACATGACTGTCAGCTTATGGCTACGTACAGTACAGTAGCTATTCCTCAGACAGCGACTGTAGGCATCTTCTAGGGCTTTATATTTGTACAATGACCTTTTCAGTACGTTGGCATTAACGTCAAAGGGGATATGTGTTGGTTTGTGTTGGTATGTCACATATGTGGTACTGGAATGTGTTGAATTGTGCCAAGTGGAAAGCTATGCTTCAGGCAAGGTGCACTGAATTAGGGTTTTATGTGTGGCATGTATGCATTTCAGTCATACTATTAAGCGTCTCTAACTGAGGATGATTGACTAGCCTCATCAGAGACTCTCCAAGACGTGATGGGCATACATAGAAAATCTCATCTAATAAAAATGTGATTAGTTTTCGCCACAACCCATAATGAAACAATTTGAATGTTGGGTTCAAAACCAGTATGCTGTAAAGAGAAAAGATGCTATTAAAGATACAATGAAGTGATGCATTTATCCATTAACGTAGTGTAACTTCACATCCCATTACAGCAAATGTTATTGTTTCTGTAGGGCTGACAACAAAATTAAAAACTAAAATACAGACTGAAACCAGGCCTTCATTCCTCCTTAAAAAGTCCAAATTGCTAACACCTGGCATAGCATAGAGGAGCATTTCTTGAAAATGAAGAGGATTCAGGATTCTTTGAGTAGATGCTTTGCGAGGGAACATGGAAGCATCAATGGTTATCCTTATATACAGTAATTATTTTCTTAACCCCTTTGTAGTTAATCGCTTACAAACATTTTTTTAGAAAGGTCTTCGAACTAGATGTAATGTGTTCAGACCTGTCTGTCTCTCTTTGGCTTTGCCGTTCTGTGAAACACAAAAGAGATAATTACAGTATAAAACCATTTATTTACCTCAGAGATTTGAACCAAGAAAGTGCTAGAATATGTTAGTGTTAGTCATGTTAGTGCTTTGTGTGAATATATTAATACTTTTGCAAGGAGCATCCATGGTAAAGGGCGAGTACTTCACACAAATCAGTGTTAATATGTTTTCAGTGGTTCTAGGCAATACTGTCTATTCAATGAGCATAAACAAACACCAAGCATTCATGAAAAAATGTTAAAAAGTATGTTTCCATGAACAGGACACAGTGTGTAACTATTCTTAGAGAGCAGCTGTTTTGGTGTAAGCCACCCCAACAAGGGAAGACTTGGCCTGAAGGCATAGATTGGAGAAACTCAGGAGCAGACTAGTTACCAAGGTAACAAAGGGCTTGCCTATCTCTCCCTCTGCCCCAGAATCAGCCTGATCCTCTGTGTGAGCTGGATACTTAATTTCACTGACCCCCCGGGTCTTGGCTGAACAGTCTCCATTGATTAGGACAAATGGAAGGGAGACCAGCCAGCTAAGCCCCTCCTTTATCGGGGTTAAGGATGTAGTCATAGAGGGGGAGAAGATGTAGAGCAGGCAGATGAATAGCTCGGAGATCGGTTGTTTTAGATGAATTAATGACATATTTAAAGGCTAATTAGTCGATGTATTCACTCAGTATAAATATGCTTGGGCCATCACCTCACTCCGCAGCCATGATTGGACTATTTAATGTATTCCACCTCTAAATGGCAGTCATTAAAGCCTTCAAATGAATCTCCTCCCAACAATACCACTCTTTTCAGGTGCAGGTGTAATGGAGCAGGGAGGAGGTTTTGGATGTGTTTTGTGTAGGTGCAAATGTCTGATTTTCCTCCTTGAGGTTGCATCTTTTGAGTCGGGTAAAATCGTGTTTTGGTGATTTGTCTTCCGTGGCTTGTCATGACTTGAATTTTTATGAACTTATTATCCATTTGACAAGTAAGCCTGATTTGAGTCACACGATCAAAGCAGAGAATATATGTGAAACGTACACCTTTTGCCTTGTATTATTCTTGGCAACTTACAAGGTCTGCAAAAGGATTTGATATTTATTTATCATTTGCAAGAAGCTGAACAAGGTTGAAACGTGTCTTCCTACTGATTGACAGGCTGAAAGAATAATATTTTGTCTATAAATGTATTTTTAAAGTAACGTTTGTTTGTGCAGACGTGTGTCTACGTGCTTCATGGATGCGAGCACAGGTGCCAAATAGGCACGTTACAGCTGTTTTGGGAGTTTTTTTTTCTTCTCTTGTAGATGAAATGGATAATATAATTCACTCGGACTCCCTACTGCCTCATTAAATGCTTGTGGTCAGAAGAATTGATATAATCTTCAATAAATACACTCCAGGGAGAGATGGTTGTAGATATGAAATCCAGCCCCTGAAAATTATACCCACGGTCCAGTTTGGGGCACTGTTTATCTATTGTGCTTTGTATGAGGTATGTCTTTGTGTGTTTGTATGTGTGCATTGGAGGGTTACACAGGGACAGTGGCAGGATTCAGCACCAGCTGCTCCTTGCAATGCCACTCACCCCACTGCCCCTCACACCCACCCCCACCCCACCCTTCTGCTGTGACACCTCCCTTGTCCCTACTGACTGGACAACACGCAGCCCCTTTATGCCACCTGTCCATCAGCTAGACTGCACCTTAGGGAGCCTCTGTCGCCGAGCTTGGAGCTGCCGCTTTCTGCCTTTGTTTGGATTTTAGTAAAGCCTCCCTCCTCCTCCCCCGTCTTTCCTCGTCTCTTTCTCTCTTGCTCGGTCTTGCTTGCTGTTGCTCTCTGTGCTGTCCTTTACAAACACAGACACACAAAAAGACATATACAGACCGGTGATTGCCTCTGTCAGCTATTTCCTACATCTGCCTCCAGGCACAAAGGACTCTACCGCCTCTACCCATCTCCTAGCTTGCCTCTCACCTGTACCGGCCAGGATGCCAGTTACTGGGGCTGTTGTGCTGCGCAGAAAATAAATGCTGCCTGTTGAACTAGATAAGGAAGATTAAAGTCAATGTGAAGCTGATGGTATTTTACAAATTCAGACAAGCTCCAAAAACAGTCGGACAACTTTAATAGGTTGTTTATTTCACACACTGTGCAGCACAAGTCATTCTGTATTGCTTATCTACACGAAGATGAGTATGTGAATTCTAGGCCGACGTGCTTTTTGTCTTCAGTGGGTCACTGAGGTTATTTATCATCCATTCGTCCCACTATTCTTCTGCCTCTTCCTTTTCCACCTCTTATCCTCTTCCTGCGCTCACCGAGTCCTACTGTCATCAGCAGTCTGAGACGATCGGGGCTGTAAGGTCCGGGTGCAGCCTGCGGAACGGAGCGGGGAAGCTGCCTCACATAGCAATGGCTCCTGTTGCCCTAGCAACTGGCTGTCCTTGAGAAAAGGGCACATTTGGGGGTTTAGGAGGCCATAGCACTAACAGCCCCAGTCAAAACTCATAAGGAGTTTAGACACATTGATCTTTACATCTCAAGAAAGCATGTAGTGTAAACACAGTCCTCCAGAAATGCTTTAAAAATAGATGTCTGATTCATAGCCTTAGAGAGCTGTGATATAGAGCATGAGTAGTTTGGAATGTATTAGAGTGATTCTCCATAGGGGGGGAGGCAGCAACTCTGCAACCACTGTATAGTCTTGCGTTTCGAGGGATGCTGTGCTTTTCAATGCATCCCGTGGTGCAGCAGGTGATCTGTTCCCACGAAGGTGCAGGCGAGGGTTGGTGGAGCCTGCACACATTCTTTTGTTTGCCTCTACGATCACAGCTCAACGGCCTGACATCTGATCGCTACTGTGTCTTCTAATTTCCTACCCATCTCAAATTTGAAACAGTGCACACTCATTCAGCTGGTACGTAAAAAGAAAGGTGGAGCTTTTTCCCTCTGTCATAAACACCGAGGTACTACAAACACAATAACTGGTATGCCGTGTCAACTTACAGTAAAAGTTTAGTGTCTCTACTTGCAGCTTGAATGCAATGTTAGGTAAGGCTGAGGGAAAATAACTTTATGCAACAAAGGTGAATTTAAACGGACTTTTAAATAGTTTTGAAAACTTTCGAACTATTTAAAGACAGCTGTGAAATGATGGTTTAATGAAGAACAACTGTAGCAGTGATTAGTAAATATGCAAAAAGCTCATTAGAATTCAGCTATTTGAAACAACCAAGCAAAGTGCATACATCTGTGAACCTTCTGCAATAAACCACAGATTTTTTTTTTTACTGAATTAATTACTTTTTCCAAGCACAGACATTTAATTAGTGGGCAGATTATGAAGTACCATGTTCTAATTTCAAATTATATACCATTATCTGCATTAACGGATGTTTTTTCCAGTCTTGTTAATGATCTGTCACTACAAATAATAGGACACATTTTAGCTACCTTCTGTGTGATGTGGATCCTCAAGGCTGACAAGCCATCTTAAATAGAGATTAATGCAGACAATGGGGCATGCCTCCTGCCACACCCCAACCATCTGCAACCCAATGTACCTAAGAGGTCCACCAGCAACCTGATTGGACCTCTACATCCTCTGGAGAGCAAGCTGTCAAGTGATCTGCCTGCATGAAATGACCCTTTCCGCTTTATTCCCCCCAACCGCCCACCCTCTAGCCTTGTTCATGTTTCGACCCTGTGTGTATATGTGTTGGCTCAGATGCCTGTAATTTCACCATTTGTGCTTCTTTTTTTCCCTCCCCTACTGAAAAAAGTGGGAAAAGATGAAAAAACAGAGTGCAGTGAAAATTCCAGACATTATTACTGTGCAGCATGCATGGCTCCAGTGACACTTTCCTTTCATCTCTATTTCCTCCTTTATTGACAGATGGTAGTTATCAGACAGTATGGAAATACTGTGGTTAAGATAGTTTTCACTGATTTTTTTTTCCCCCCGCTTTGGTATTTATGACCCGATGATCGTCTTGAGAGCGTTGTGGTCTTGAACAGAGGGCCAATCTGCCAATGTTGTATGAATCAAGAAGCTAACATGTGCCACATGGGAATGATGTTCTGCAGAGACGCTGAGTGTTTGAGTGCAGTGGTGTACTCATGGTGTGCGTACTTTAGTGTTGCACCAAAGTGTTGATATATGACTCGAGTTAACAATTTAATTAATCAATTGAAAGTACATCAGTTGTTTGAAAATATTAAATTTGGAAAAAAGCCTTTTTTTTCCTGCTTCTGGTTTCTCAAATAAAGATTTTCAGTTTTTCTGTATTATGATAATTTAAACTGAATATCTCTTGGGGGTTGGGACTGGAACCGTGTTGAGGCCTTTTTCAACAGAATATTTCTGATGTCTTAAAAGAATTAAGTTGAATAGATTAATTAAAACATATCTGTCCAATTAATTGGAGCCAGAAAGAAAAATCCGTTTTATCCCCAGCTGCGTACATGTATGCAATATTTTCCAAAAATCAACTGTGATTATAGTTAACAAAATACAAATTACTTTATCAAAATCTGCTTTATAGAAAATTCAAAAGAGACCAAAAATACTTGAGTGTAATATGTACTATATCTGTGCCTTGTTGCTCCCCTGTGTTATTTATGGCCAATGTTAAAGAGATAATAAGAAATAAGGTCAGTTAGTTGGAAATTAATTTACACCAGTTGTTACATGATGAATATTTCCCTTGCAGAATATTTTTAGCTGCCGCTGACATTCTGAAAACTTTTTTTTGTCCTTGTAAATACCAAACCTTGTGATGGTGAGCCTCATATACGTGGCACATATATGAGGTTAAGCCCTTGAAGTATGAGCTGAAATTGTCCTTTGGGCCGTGGCCAGATGGGGTTTATTAGTAGCTTTCTGCTTTACGGCCTCTACTTATTTATGTGTTGATGTATGTGCATCAGAAGAAGATGGATTAAATGAGTTTCCTGGGAGTAGGTACGGTACAGGTCCTGTTTGTGTGTATGTGTGCTTTGGGTCTTAGCCCTCCTAAGGTGCCTACACCCTCGGAGCTCATTTCCCAGGTGCCCCACATTCCCAGCTAATCTGCTCCTCACTTCGGCTCCTAATCTGTCTCAAAGGACTCTGCTGAAGGGAGGGGGATTGGGGATCTGAGCTCTGTGACAACTGCATAGGAAACACAGCTTAGAGCAAAATGCTGAGGTACATAGTGGGAAAAATCATTCTGCTGTCTTCTCATACCCCAGGATGCATGAGTCCAGTCACCTTTGTGAGTACATAAGCACACAAAGTCGCAAAAATGTATGTATGTAAGATCAGCAAACGTGTATGTTTAGCCTCTTCACCCATCTAGTGAATAAATTTTGTTATAGTTTTCCTGACCTGCCTTAGTTATAAAAGTTGAATATCAGACAGGAGTTTCTTACAATATACCCCATTTAAATGACCCTGTGGTATCCTTGAGTTTGAGTGTGGGTTGATTTACACCTTGGAGTTCATCAGTGGTTACCCTCACACACTGGCACTGTCCTGGCTCACAGTGTGAGGAGCCACACAGAGCCCCAGACCTGTTAATTGCACCAGACATGGAAACCTACAGGGAGAAATGAATATATCATTTGTGTGCCAGTGTGTGTGTGCATATGTATGTGTGTGTGGAGTGAAGCGAATGCCAGTTGTCTAATAGCTTTCACACAAGCCTGATTGAATTAGATGGCCAGGAGGACTGCGTTCCTAATTGAATTGCAGAGACCCTGTGTTGCAAACAGTGCTGTCTAGTGTTCCCCATGGAAGTGCTGAAGCAGAGGGGGGCAAGCCGGTTTGTCCTCGGTCCCAAGAACAGACACGCAACTCGTGGCTGCTCCACTATAGTTTATCTGTGGCTGTGACTGACATTTCACAAGGTTACACTCCACTCAGATGTGACCAATTCAAGGGCTGATAGTCTATATTTGTGGCTGAATGATAGTAAAGGTAATGAGAAAGCCATTGCAAAAGCTAACAGGTTGTCTTAATCTAATTTAGGCCTTTGAATGAGCGTTGGTCTCTCTTGTAAAAAGAACAAATCTCTTTATATAAGCCTCTAATTTGTCCCGTCAGTGATTCATGTAGTTTTTACGGGCAGCACCAAAGCAAATGGAAGCCCAAACTTGTCCATGGCTCGCTCTAGGGGCCTCTTTGGTCACAGAGGAATACAGGGAAATACCCCCCCCCCCACACACACACACCCCACACACACAATCCCTCTGACGCTGCCCATTTTCACCGCTTTCAGCACTTTTTCCTGCTGTGCACACAAAACCTAGCACCTCTGTCTTTTTTTTCTTTTTTTTTTCACCCCTCCAGCCTTTTCTCTTTTACACCTTGAACACCACACATGAACACACACCCCTTGCCTGTCTTTATCTCCCTTGTCTATTCTTTGATGGTGTGTTCATCAAATAAAGCAGTTTTGGGGAGGGTGGATTGGGCCCTGAAAAGAGTGAGTTGGGAGGGGGCTTGAAGGGTGTGCTCTATTTGCTGTGATGGCCCATCCTCCTGGACAAAGAAGGCTGCTGTTGTGCACGCTATAGATGAGAGATGGTGGGAGACGGAGGCTGGAGAAGTGCTGGGTTGTTTTATTTATTTATTTTTTCTCTTTTACAATAGATATGGGGTTTATAGACTGGATTACCTGTATCTCCCAACTGATTGTCTGGTTGTGACCAAATTCCCAGGAAGCCATGATGGAAATGTCAAAGGCCCTGATTTGTGTGTGTGTGTGTGTGTGTGTGTGTGTGTGTGTGTGTGTGTGTGTGTGTGTGTGCTGTGTTGGTGAGGACCAAAAATGTCCCTTATGGGGACAAAATGCCATTTTTAAACCTCAAAATGTGGTTTTAGCATCAGGATTACAATTAGGTTATGGTTGGGTTTAGGCTAAGGGTTAGGGTTAGGCCTTCATTTTTGATGCTAAGGGTTAAGGTAAGCGGCTAGGGAAAGCATTATGTCAATTAGATGTCCTCATTTAGATATGAAAGTGTGTGTGTGTGTGTGTGTGTGTGTGTGTGTGTGTGTGTGTGTGTGTGTGTGTGCGCGCGCACAAGAGAGAGAGAGAGACATTTGATTTGGACAAAGGGGACAGGCCAGCGCAGCCATTCATGTTGTCATTGCCACTGAAAACAACACTCCCTTCCTTTCTCTGTCATACTCTGAGCTTTCAACCCTCTTCTCTCTTTTAACATGGTTCCCTGCTCCCTCCCACATATAAATACATGCACACACAGTGGATTTAGCTACAGGTCTCCTCTTCAGTGCGTTATAAATCTTTCGGCTATAATATTCAGGAAACCTTTGAAACAACCAGCAAATTACCTGCTGTAAAAACTGACTAGCACCCTAGCGCAGTGGCTTACCTTACCCCACAGCTCCAGCACAACTATTTTTATTCCGTGAGTCGAGCAGAAAACCCTAATTAAAGCTTTTATGTCACTATATATTATTGGAAGCCATAAACATAGGCAGACACGAGCAGCTGGGGGTTTGGTATGTGTGTATGGGGCAAGGTATTCAGTTTACGATTTAAGACTTACTGTTAGATTAAAGTAATGCAATACTCGTTCTTCAGATGAGCACGTAACATAACAAAACTATCTCGCCCTGCTGGCAGAGGTTTTCACGTATTTTTCAAATTTGGGATTTAAGAGCGAACGTGCCTGCTGTGTGCCTGGAACCAATTTTAGGGGTGATCTGGACCTTTTGACACAGCTACCACTAAATTGAGTCTGAAGTGTTTATAAATTCCCTTAAAGCTTTTCTATGCGGCTTTTGTTCTTGACTTATTGCCACGTTTTATTGTGTGTCCCATTTCCAAAAATCCACGTTCACAGTCTCCAGAGATCTAATAGGAAAACTTGGCATGTTTGATTGCTGCCATTGATGATATTAATAGGTGTGTGTGTGTGTGTGTGTGTGTGTGTGTGTGTGTGTGTGTGTGTGTGTGT
>NW_005187435.1:1530194-1535496 GCF_000239375.1 Pundamilia nyererei | reverse complement strand
AGAAGGATATCTGAAGTTTGAAGGAGCATCCAAAATAACAGCCTTTAGTTCTCACATGTTGAACAAGACTGCCAGCATGATGATCAAACAGCTCGGCAGCAGCAATCCGGGCAGGCAGGGAGGTAGGGAATTAAAGCTCTGATCTGATTTTTAATCACTGCTCTCCGTGTCTCTGCTTCTCTACATCTGACACCAGACAACTATGCAACTCTTAAAATCTGTCATCCGAGAGTAAAATGGAAATTCCCTAAATATTTCCCCAAAATAATGGCCCTGGTGAAGCACACAGGAAAGCCAAGACATATAATTCAGTGTCCTCTTGAAATGGCATAGGATGTTTTTTACAGACATTTCTCCTTGTAACTTGAATAGGTGTTAACACAGTGAGCAACGCTGTTGTAGGTAGTCACTCGAAGTGGAAATGTTATTTACTTGCCCATGATGAGTTTTGTTCTGCTCTCATGTGATTGGTTACAGTTTGACCTTTTGTGGTGTTACAGGAACTTGTAAGTGTGTAGAAATGTTTGAAAATTGATGAACAAAGAATGCTTTTTTAAACTTTTTCCACGCCTAATTGAATGTGCTTACAGTAGACAGTAAAACAAAAAAAAGATGTTTGATGGTTTGGGACTTGGTGGGAAAATAAGAATTAACTACCATTTTGCCATCCAACAGCTGCCACAGAGTATTTAAATGCAACCACTGTGGTAGCATGGCATCATGTGGCTTTATAAGTGCTAATCATTTAAATACTTCCATTTTTCTCCGCAAGTCATTGTTCTGATTGTTATGCACCGTCTGCATACTGTTACAGCACATACTGTACGTTCACTGTGGGCCCAGTGATGCACTCGAATCCTTGGCTGAAAACCCTCCAAACACAGCCATTCCCCACATCGCCCCTCTCCTTTCTTTGTTTCTGTCCTTACGCCCCCACCCCGACTACCTCTTTATGCCTTTTCCTTTGGTGTTGCTCCTCAGAGCGCCTCGCTCTCATAGACCTCACTGCGCCGCTGAAGTTCGATCGCAATTCCCCGCATAGCTGTTGCCCGGGCCTCATTCACAGACCCCGTTGACTGGCAGGGTGAATGTCCAGGCCTCATGTTTCACGCTGTACCCCGAAACATTTTTCAGCCATCAATCACGGTGGTAGAAAAACATGTCAAAGCTAATACTGAGTGAGGAGATGTTTAAGATTGTCTCCCTGTTTTGTTCAGGAATAATTTTCTGCCATTCTGGTGTTTGTGCTATTCAGTAACAAAACACTGTTTTTTGTTTGTTTGTACTTTTTGTCTTTAAGGCGTAACTTTTTCAGTGACTGAAAGAAATGATTTCTTCTGTTTCTTGTTAGTTTTAATGAAACTAGCTTTCACGGTAAACTGTATTAATGAAGCTTCTTTTAAAGTGTCCCCTCGTAAAGTAGTAGCGCATGTTTTACTCTACTGTCTGTAGGTGATACGGCTAAACTATTATGATTTGTTGAACTACAGAGAATTGTTCTTCATGGTGGTCGAAGGTGATGGCTCTGAGAAATGTATGTCGAGTTCCAAAAGGGAAAAAGGCCATTAATCTGTGGCCTGTATGGTCTATGAGTACACTGGTGTCTGCATAATCTAAACATTGGGATTGGATCCGGACTAATTCTGCCTTGTGAAATGACCTCCTTTAAATGGGAGTTGCAGCTGCTGATATTTCCACATTCCAGATGCTACAGTGGAGCTGTAATTGCCAGTATAGTCTCAGAATGAAATAATGGCTGTGTTTTTATAACTTTACAGTGTAGAAATGGCAGTCGTGTAATAGTAAGGCTTTTAATACTAGTAGAAAATTGGATAACTTGTTTTCTTAATGAGGAAGAGGAATTGTTTGAAGTGCATTTTAAAAAAGGAGCCCTATATAAATCAACAGTTTTAAATTTTCAAATAAAAGAAATATGCAAGGAAGCATTCATCTTCTGTCTTTTGTTTCTTTTCATCGCACTAAATCCATTTTGCTTTCTACCCAGAAAAAGCACCGAAAGACCCGAGGGCTTTTAACGTACCGATATGCAGTGTGTCCCGTGTGTAAATTTTTCATGTTACTATTTCATGTCTCCGTCTCAACACCTCTATATTCTTTTATCGGAGGGGCAGGTGGGAGCTGGATTACCTGAAGCAAAACCGTAGCTTTTTTGGCCCGAGATACGAGAAAATCTCTCGACATGGTGCAGGTGCAAATGCTGAAAAAAAGGCTATTTATTTTTATTTATTTATTTATTTATTTTTTAAGCAGTGAAGGTTTAGGTGGAATGTGACTGGAAAGGGGAGGATAAGGGGATTTCATAGACAGCTAAGTTAGTTTGTTTATCGCAGCAATGAGTGGCGCTTGTGGCAACACGCAAACAGATGTACCCAGTGGTAGAGCCTGTGATTCACCCACACAAAGTCAGATGCACAGATAAAACATTTAATGGCTGAGCCGTGTGTGTGTTCATCACGGTCTCTGTGATGAATGTAACTTTCCTCCCATGTTTCCAGAAAGAGGCCCTTAAAAGGGATCTTAACAGGAAGCGGAGCACTTCAGAGATTTCTCAGGCAACTACAGCGTGGTGAATAATTCAGAGCAAACTTACATGTAGCCATATCTGCAGAGGCATGCAAGAGTGTGTGTTTATATTCAGGGTTGCTCTGATATATCTTTGTTTGATTTATGGTGTGTATGTTTTTGTTTTTAAATTTGATTTCTGGTAACTTGATGGATTTTCTTTTATAACACAATATGAACTATGCATTGGCAGTGGATGCATATATACAGGGAATTACATGGCTACCCTTTTTAAGACTGCCACAATGATGAGTATAGTATTATAGAAACCTAGTACTTCAGTCATACAAAAATGTATTCACATTCACAGTCTGCTTTTTGAAAATCAGCTGCTTGTGATTTTAAAAATTCTTCTCTTCTCTCTTTTAGCCTGTCTGTCAGGCTTTTTCAAGCCGACTCAAGGAGATGAGCCCTGTATGCAGTGTCCCATCAACAGCCGTACCACCAGTGAAGGTGCTATTAACTGCGTTTGCCGAAATGGATACTATCGCACCGACTCAGATCCTCTCCAGATGCCTTGCACAAGTATGTATGGTACTGAAGCTGTGATATATGAACTTGCCAATTACTTGCACATAATACACAGACATGAATGGAAAACGTTTTGGCGTCAGATATGAGCTTTCTGACACACACATGTCACAAGCACAAGCAGAAGCGCTCCGGGATCAAAGGACAGTGGTAGTCTGTGTAACTCCAAACAGAAACCCTGTCAGAGCTGTCCCTCACACGAGAGGGATGCTGACATGCTCATAGTGTGGCTGTCCACAGATCTGACCCAGCACACAAGCTTCAGCTGCCCCTCCTCAACATCACACAGTCCGTACTCCAAACCAGACCAGAGGTTACTGGGACAGGGCGCATAGCTATGTGAGGGGGCAGACTTGGAGAATGAGCTGAGGCGAGACCCTCTCTTGTCATGCCAATGAAGCTGTTTGAATTTGAATTTGAGACTGACATAGAGGTTGGACGAGAGAGACGGGCCGGGGATAGACCTAAGCAAAAGTGAGCAAGGGAGGGGTAAAGTGCGAGGGAAAGACATGCAGAAAGACACGAAGGAGGAATTTGAGGGAGAATGGGTGCGTGTATTTGAAAAAGACGGAATTACTGCATAGAGCGCAGTCTAACTAAAACAAAATGGGAGAAAGTGGGATAAAAAAGCCTCTATCAATGCTTCGATAGTATTTTTTTTTCCTCACACTCCCCCTCTGTCTATTGAAACAGAGAGAGGAGGGAAAAGATTTGATGGTCTCCAACAAAGGAGATTTGCATAAGCCTGGCTCTGGGAGTTGAGCAGCTGTTGTGAATGAGAAAGCAACAGCGTCACGTCACCCGTATTAAGAGCAGCAGGGCCCGGCCTGATTAAAGCAAGGGAATGGGCCCATCAGAGCGGCCCGCCAGCTAATGGGGCGGATATTAGTCCTCCTCCCCAGGAAGGAGATGCCAAGGAGGAGTTATGTTTCTATGTATAAGAGACACCAAGAAGGGCACTCCAGTGGGCTTTCTTCCAGAGCCAGAGATCTGTTAATTGCTGCCAATTAAAACGAGGTTAAATAAGAAATGATCGATTCAGATTTTAGGATGTTGTGGGCGGAGTGGAATTGTTTATCTCATTAGTCCTGGAGGATACGTCTACCATAATTAGGTGCACATGTCTGTAAAAGCTAAACAGTTCTCATTGTTTGTTTGTTTGGCCTGTCACTCAACATGTAGCACCATGTGGAAAGTTTCCACTCTATAATGCCTAGCTGCTAAGAATGTCTCAATAGGAGAAACAGTAGGTTTCTCTCCGCTGCAGTAACTCTATACGATGCTCCATGAGAAAATTGTCAAGAATAGATGTTAAGAAAACACTTGATGGAGTGGACACCAGCATTGAAAATGAGAAAGTGTAAATGGGCATCCCGAGGGAAGAGGCGCTGCCAGCTTGGAATGCAGTCAGCACAGACCTCAAAATGACTGTACAGTATCTTTGCGGGCTTTTTCTCTGCTCCTGTTTAAGTAGGGTTGGTAATTTTGCCCTCCACACCATCAAGGACACAATACAACTTCCATCCCAAAATTACACCAATTCTATATAGAACTAAAAATGTCTTTAAAGGTTTGGCTTGAAAAACATAATGAATAAAAACACATTTCATCGTCTTTCTTTCCCTTTTTTTTGTCCATGATCCTCATACATCACTGGTCCACCTAGAAGCAATTTTCATTTAATGGCAAACGCTGCAACATTTGTGTATATATTGCAATGCTATTGCAAATCTCTATAGAATTTTTTAATCACTGATTATTAGATATTAAAAAGTGACAATGCACAATACAAGTATTGTGCTAGGTACAGCTGAAAGCTGATTTCCATGTGTATTCCTTGGGTGGGCTCTTTTGGGAAGCCACCACTGATGTTGCATTAGTAAAAAAAAGAAAAAAAAAAGTCTTATCCGAAAAATGGAAAAATGCAAAACAAAAGAACGAGAATTGAGAATATGATGTGCCAATGCTACAATTAAGCTGTGTTTAAGATTAGGAAAATCCTTCTGGAAAAATTATGATTTATATTAGAAATAAGTACGCAATGAGTTTATGTTTGGAAAACATTTGTTTTACATTTAAATTACTGCTTTGTTTGGTTCAGGGGGGCTTCGTATTATAATTTCAATAACAAACTTCATGAAACAGGACCAACTCTAAATGAAATGATCAAGTTAGCCTGTTAGTCGGT
>NW_005187435.1:1494706-1530077 GCF_000239375.1 Pundamilia nyererei | reverse complement strand
TAATGTGACAAAAATTGGAGTCAAAATAGTGACTTGGATCCTCTTTACATTTTCATTTGTTTCTTGAAGTGTTCTTTCCCTTTTTTATTGATTAATTTTTCTTCGCACTTTTCAGCATTTAGAATAAATGCACACATTTATGTGTTTTCCAGCTGTCCCCTCAGCGCCGCAAAATGTGATCTCCAGCGTAAATGAAACCTCTGTAATGCTGGAGTGGATACCCCCTCGAGATTCAGGGGGCCGCGAGGATGTAGTCTTCAACATCATCTGCAAAAGCTGCGGCGGAGGCCGAGGAGGGTGCACCCGATGTGGGGACAACGTTCAGTTTTTACCCCGCCAGTTGGGCCTGACAGAAACTCGGGTCTACATTAGTGACCTGTTGGCCCACACACAGTACACGTTTGAGGTGCAGGCTGTCAACGGGGTGTCAGATCAGAGCCCCTACTCCCCTCAGTATGCCTCAGTCAACATTACCACTAACCAGGCTGGTAAGTGGACCCATCTGTCTTTTTCTGCACATTATACTCCCCATGTGTCTTCTCTTCTCTTCTCTTCTCTTCTCTTCTCTTCTCACCGTGTTTATTTCTGTACTTCTCCCCTTTGTCACACACTCCTTGTAGAGAACCTCTTCATTGCTCAAACCCCTCTACAGGCACATAATGCAGAGCACATAAAGCTCCACTATGTCTGTTTCTTTCCTGCATGGTGATATATGCAGATTAAGGGCTGTAAATGGGAAGGAGAGTGCCGTTGATGATGTGACAGACAGAATGTGATGGCCTGCTGGTCTTTACAGTGTGACCTCATCACCATGTATTTCAGACTGAGGAGCTGAGAGCAGGCTTGCTGCTGTCTCCCCACTTCATCTGCGGTTCAGTGATTACAGCTTTATACGCATGCAGCCACTTGGTTGTGGAATTATATTTTTAAAAAAGTAATAAAAGCAAGGCTAGTATCGCAATGTATGAGCTACCTTGTAGACTAAAAAAACCTTCATAAATGAACGAGAAACCAGTATTTTAGTATGTTAACATAAAACATCTTGATAAGTGGGGCAACGTTGTAATCTTTAGGATTTTATAGAAATCAAAATCTTATTTAATCATTCTTGTGCAATGGTTGGCGCTTTCCAAGCTTTCCACTATGCAATTGCAGCCAAATTCAGCCACCGCATCTCTGATTATTTTACCGAGGCAGCTGAATTGATTTGTTCTTTAATTGTGTCTATGAAACGCGTCATTTGGCGGGCTAAGCTTCGTTTCCCAAAGCACTGATGAGCGGAGGGATACAGCCTGCACTTAATCTTTGCACTGGCTTTGCATTCCATTGGCAGCAGGCTTAGGTGTCTGTCATCACTCATCATCCATGCCTTTGCACTGCAGGCAGTCTTATAAATGCGCTTCTTACAGCACCATGTTGGTGCCCTTCATTTTTGAATCATAAATTCCTTGTGCCTTTTTAAAAAAAAAAGAAAAACAACGAGAGAACTGTATGCAAGTTGAATGATGATATCTACAAGAGGGAAATCCTTTATTTAAAGTGACCCGTTGTAACAAACGTATGTGATTTGTTTGTTTAAAAGCTCCATAAAGTGCTCCGTTACAATGCTGAAACTCTGTCACACTAAAACAGAGGCCTTTATTCAAGCACAGACCTCTTTTTATTGTCTGTTTTGATTTGAGTCACTGGTGTGGTGGGTTAATGAGGGCCTGTGAGTGCAGTTAAGCGTTGTAATGAGGCCCCTGCCCCACTCTGTCTCACTGGGCCACAATAAGTCTGCCACCCCAACCCTTGGCTTCTCTGCTTCTCCTGCCGAGGGGTCCTGGCGGAAATTGGTGGGCTCTGTGCCCTCTCCACTGAAGTGTCCGTCACTTTGGATTAGGCAGCGAGAGCTCCCGTCAGATGGAGCTGTGAAAAGAACTCAACTCTTGCTCCCCCCCTGTCCACGTTCCCACCTTCCCCCATCACCTTACTGCTCACTCCAGGGACACGGGATTGGAGTTTTGCCGTGCTACGCTACAGGCTGGGGTCACAGGGACTGGAGGCCATAATTGCGTCTGGTTTGTGAGGCTTGGAGGTTACATAAACATCGTGTCACCCCTAATTAACTCAGGCAGTTTTATGCCTCCCCTTACAATGAAAATGAGAGCGTGAGATGGAGAAAACAAAAGCCAGAGTCTATGAATTTTTGTAGATACATGCATGTAAATCCGACCTGCTTTGGACCATCGGCTAGAGCGTTCTGTGAAAGCGACAAAAAATAAAATTTGAAGCAAGTGGCGTAAAAGTGTGTCTCATTACTTGTACGGATGGCTGCCTCTTCTGCTATGACTTGTTGGTGTAAAGGGTGGTGGGGTATGGGGGGGTGAGCAAAACTTCTCACTCTCCATACCCAATCAAGCACCCACCACACGCTATTACCTACAGGGCTTATCCTCCCACTCTGTAGGTGGTTGGCGACAGTTCCTCTGTGATAAAGGACATGATTGCCCTGGAAAGTGTGGCGCTTGATTACACAGTGTAATGCCACACAAAAGCAAATTCTGGGCTGAATGCCGTTTGAGCCTGTTTTATAAGCGTATGACTAATTCCCCAAACCTTGTATTGTGTGCAATACGCAGAAGCCTTGAAATGTGCCTCTAAGCCTTTTTTGTAATAATGAGTCACACTTAAGCCATTTACTTTGGCTTCACTGTATTTATATGTTACTTATATGGGACATGAAATATGCACTGGAAATCAGGCAGAGAGTTGCAAAAGAGATGCTTTACAGCAGCGAAAAAGCCATTTCTGGGTAATGCATCTGTAGTTATGCCACAAGACCATCCTCACAAACATTTTGTGGTGCACTATATGTATACATATTCTAAATTAGTTATACTGATAGTTGATACTGGGTGTGGAACAATATTATAAATGAAACCAGAGCACTCAGAGTGCAACTCCCCCTGCAGGACAAGGGCTATACTAAAACTTTTGATAGTTCTTGTTTTTATTATTACGATATGACGATGTCAGCCTGTTATGGTGCCATTGTGATGTCATAGGGTGTCATATTGAAAAAATAAAAAGGCTCTCTCCATGCCCTTCCATATGATATTTTACTCGATATCGTTTGCTGTGATTTATTTTCAAGCCAGTTCTGACCTTGGGTGTTAACTATGCTTAGCCAACAAAGGTACTTGTGACCACCAAAGCCTGCTAAATTGTTGTAAAGTGTGAAGACAATACGTGGGTAAAATAAAGTTTTTACTGTTTCTTCAAATTTGGTGTCACCTTGACCTAATTTTCACCAAGATTAAATCACCTCGAGCTGTATCTACCATCGCACAAAATTTGAAAATGATATCTTGAAAACTAGGGCTGCTAGAATGTTAACAAATGGACAAACAAACAAGCACAACCGATTACATACTCCCTCCCTTCCTTTCAGGGGGAGAATAAAGAAATTGAGGGTCTAGCTCAGGAGTTAGTGGGTATACAAGTAAAAGTTTCCTTTGGTAAAATACTGTATTGAACTCCAAATATCCCAGGATGCCTCCATTAGTCTGTGTAACAGCAGGGTGTGCATAGAATAAAATAGTGTGTGAATGTGTGGCTTGTACTGCCAACACAAGGCCAAGAAAAAAAGTGAATAGATTTATTGCTAGCGTATTCAGTGCCTGACTTAGCAACAACTTAGTCGTCTACCTTGTCTTCCAAAAAATATGAAAAACATCTGTATATATCACGTTCACTATTGGCCTGCAATTTCATTTATTAACTGCAGTTTCTTTCAAGTCACTACTCTGTGCAAATATTTATGGGCAAAGAGTTAGACAGGATAGGGAATTCATGTTTATTTATTATTTTTTAAATAAGTAAAATAATCATTTCATTACATTTCATTAGTTAATCTAACCTAGGAAGGAAAAAAAAGAGGCAAACAGACGTAAACTAGACAAATGCCCCAAAATAGTTCAGCTCTTTTAAAGAGATTGCTCTTCTGTGCAGTGAACATGATGCGGTGAGGATAGATTTTATATTTGTCCATCTTATGTTTGGTAAGAAGATTTACAACAAGTGTGTCATTACATCCTCTAAGCAGTGAATTACTGAACACGTGCATTGTGAAAAAAAGAGGTTATATCCAGCAAATCCAGTTTTTGTCAGTATACTCATGACTGTGCATGACTGTCCAGAGAGAATTTCTCACTCTGCACCAACTTGCAGTTTTGTTTTACATCTCACTGTATTCTTGGGGAGCTTTTCATTTGTCTGACTCAATCTTTAACTTAGTAGATTTCAGTCAAATGAAAGTAGCAGTAAGGTGAAGCAAAAAGATGTAGCAAAAAGGCAAATTACAATGTTTTGTAGTAGCCACACAGACAAATAGCAGCGTTATCAGTATATTTTAGATGTTTTCATTTCCTAGGTTTTGTGATTTTTGCCTCATTTTTTAAATAAACCACCATTGCCAAGCCAGAGTGACCAGGCGGCCCTTTAAATTGGTTCTGCTTGAGACTGGTTGAAGTTGGGATTATGTCAGTAGGGATTTTATGAGAAATCCATCCAGTTATTGTATGCAGACAAGACATGAATAAATAATAGCTAAGAACAGAACTGACATTTATGTTATAGCTTACTCTAGATATGCTGTATCATCAATTTCAGTGCATAGAATAGAGATCATCTCTTACCTCAGTGAGTACTTATCGGTATTCTGCAGACAGATGAATGAGATCTCCATATCCTCAGTGTGTTTGCCATATTGCATTCTGGTTGAGTATATTAGATTTCAGAGGACATATTTGTTTAGGCGTTTCATTAACTCAAGGTGAGCTGCTGCTAATGCTATTGAAAAGCAGAGGAACTGAATTGGTTTCTTATCAGGTGAACTGGCTGATTGTGCGAGGGAACCCGGGTGGGGTGGCGGTGGGGGCAGCGTGTAATCGGGTGCAGCCTTTTCATATGGTCTAGAGAAGATTTATGACTTAATTATGGTCCAAATTGCCCAGGTCCAGTGTAACCAGGCTACCAAGTCCTTTGCTGCTCCATTGGGCCATGGTGTGAAAAGCACTGGTACAGAGCCAGCTGGGCCCGCCAGAATGTGTCAGTACACCAAAAAGCCAATGTGGCTACTACGCTGTTAACTTGAGGGCACTGAAACCCGTTACAAAAGATATATTATTTTTGGGCCACGGCCACTGATTGACTGCCTTTGTTTAGTACAGTGGCATTTTTATCGATCAGACTTGAAACGTAACATTTTAAAAAAGTGTTTCTGTTTGAAAAGCCTTATGTCTGCTTCATTCACTATATAGTATCTTAAAAAGTTATAATACATCCTCATGCATATGCAGTTCACATTACTAACAGACCAAGGTAAGAAAAAAAATCAAACAAACTTGAGACAAAATATTTAGAAATTTTCTCAGTGGAGCAGCAGCTCAGTATCAGCAAAATGCCAGAGATGCAAGCTGAAAAATAGAAAATAAACTGAGAGTCAGACAGGGACCACCGGTATACATGCCACGCAGTGTGACAGTGACAGAAGGTGTTGAGAAGGGCACATATGGTGGGTGCCAGTGTAGGTCAGCCAGGCAGACAGACAGGAGGCCTCAGCATGCACCTGGAC
This sequence comes from Pundamilia nyererei, assembly GCF_000239375.1. NCBI lineage: Eukaryota > Metazoa > Chordata > Actinopteri > Cichliformes > Cichlidae > Pundamilia > Pundamilia nyererei. The sequence continues at coordinate 1,524,460 of NW_005187435.1, read as the reverse complement.
CTCAGTACTGACAGAGCCTTGAGAGAAGGCTGTTCTGGTAGTAAGCCAGCAACCCATACATAAACCACATTCATGTGCTTGTTGATACTGAGCCAAAAGGAGGAACTTGGGGTTCAGTGTATTGCCCAAGGACACTTCAGCATGTTGAGAAGCCACAGATCGAACTGCCAACCCTGCGATTATTGGAAACCCACTCTACCTGAGCCACAGCTACAGGCTTTAAATAAGCAATAAGAATTTAATTATGACTCCCCAGAAGAGAATTAGCACATGGATTCTCTAAATTAGTTAACTAATTGATTTTATTCATAAATCTTTCAGTAGTCATTTGAATTTTTTTTTTTTCAGGGTAGATTTTATGGATCTTTTCCCTCTCATTTCCATTTATACAGGAAAGCAGAACAGAAAAAACACCTCAGCTGTATATGCATCTTGGTGAAAAGGCCATGATCTTTTGGTCTGTGGGCTGTCAAAGTGAGCGTAACGTGAATACATTATTCATTAATATTGAGTGTATTAGCTATACACTGAGGTGCATAAATGACTGAGCGTGCAATCATTTATTTACTTTTTACATTCAAGAGCATGAAGCTCTGATAATTAAAAAAGATAATAAATAAAGGTCATGAAGCAAAAAGGGGTGACAACGTAATCAGCTCGCTGTTTTCTAAGTGATTTTCTATAAACTTTATGGAGTTAACTTCGTCAATTAAGCAAATGGATTTATGATAAATTCGGTGCCACTCCCCGCTTTTGTCTCTTTTGACTTTCTCCCTGATCCTCTCTTTTTGTGTCCCCGCTCAACCTTTCTGTTTACAAAACACACTCAAATTCCTGCAGTCATGTACACCAAGTATTCCTTTGAAGGCGGCTGCAAAACAAAGTTGTCACTGTCTGAGCAACTGTCTTCTTCCCGTCTGGAATTTCTGGTGTGATCGTGACACGCCACCTTCCCCCCGCTCCTGCTCGCACGTCATGAATACCTCTCATTTTTTAATGTAGCCTTGATTCGCTCGCACGGATCATACTGAACACACAAGCTGCAGACTCTCATCCACTTGAACGTATTAACTGTAAATTGGGGTCAGGAACTTTATAATGTGAGATGATCTTTTGGAAACTGTGCTATTGTGCGCCACTCATTATAACAACTTCATACTATGCAGATAAGAATGACTTCAATGTAAAGACAGAAGTCATTGCTGCTCATTGACACAGAAATGAAGCAGGTGTAGTAAATGCAATTTACACATCTTCTTTATTTTAGATAATCATTACTTCTGAGCTACTGAGTGGGAGTGACAGGAACTGACAGAACTTGTGTAAATCCTCGTACATATTCAGATTTGTTAAATGAGAGTGATAGTAAATCAGGACACTGCTTAAATCGCTGTCAAATAAATTATCTTTAAACAGGTCTCCATTTGAAGGATGTCACACTATACTGGATTTCATATCTTCACGTTGTTACACTATCCACTCTTTTAAACACATTTTTATCCCAGTGCATTACGTTTTTGCTCTTCTCTTAGATGTTACTTGGGTTTCAGATATGCACACAAGGTGTCCCACGGTGTAGATAATTCAGTGCTCTGAAAGCAGAAAGATATTAAATAAAGTTTGTATTTGGAGATCAGATAGGTGCTGGTGGATTAAGTCCTAAACATGTCAGGAGACTGCACAATACACACTATTTCATATTTACTTGCATTTTTACTTGCTGGCTAGGTTTAGGCACCAAAAACTCACAGTTGGGTTTAAGTTCAAATATGCCTCTCATTAACCATGCCCTGCTTTAAATGTGATGCCAGGGGATCAGATTTAAATCACTCTTGCCACAGCCTGGTTCATCAAGTCCCTGATGCCAAAACACACCTTGTGCGTATCTCTGATGCCAGCATTTTTAACTACAGCAGTGTGTGGCGCCCAGGGAATGAGAACAGCCTGGTCATTCCAACCCTGTAAAACACTGACATGCTTCTGGAGTTTTTCTCCTTGTAGATGGCAGTTTAGAACTTGTTTAAATACATTTAAATTAGAGTGCTGATTAAATGGAGTTCCTTCAGTTCCTCTCAGAGCTGTGTGTGTCAAGAACTTAATTCCACACCTGTGGAATTATATTTGTCAAAAGTGGTGTGCGAGGAAAAACAAAATCAAGAACAAATCATTTCATTTCACAAGTGTGGATATTCATTATCACAAACAGTTAAATTACTTTGTAATTTCCTGTACATAAATTCAGCAACTCGTATGGACTGAATTCAGAGAGAACTCATCATTCACATGAGTGCACCTGCTTGGCAAACTCTGCAGCGGATTCACACTCTCGCAGGCAGCTCTGATCACGAAGCTGAATTCTACTCACGCAGATCAATCTGACTTTTGAGAGTCGGGAGGGTGGATCACTGAGGAAGAAGGAAACTAATGTGATTCGTCACTTTCGAAGCAGTGACACCACAACCTCTGTGCCTGGCGCGATCAATTTACCATTTGAAAGTGAGATTCACTGGGTAGCAACATGGGCACTGTTTCATATTGTACTTCTTCACAACCTACAAAATAAAGTTGGTGAATTAAGTCTAAGGATCTTGGAAAGAAAAGCATGTGGACTTCTTTACGGACTTCTGGACTTCTTTCCAAGCTCCTTGACTGAGAACATTCACAGACATTTTGGTAGGAATTAACTATCAGCTGTTTTTTTTTGGTTTTTTGTGTGTGTGTAGCCAAGGAAGTGCTGACAATTATGACCAGATCACTTTAATACTGAAGAAATCTTTAAAAGAGACTGAAGCCACTGCACTCCTGTAGTCTGTTACAACAAGAGTGCACAAATATAGTATAACGCAGTTATTATGGCTTAACATGTTAACCTAAACCTGATAGACGTGTTTAATGAGACTCCGGATATCCACAAGACTGCGAGCCAACTTTTTATTGTAATATCTGTACAAATTTTCCTAAATTTTGGCCTCTGACACGTCCTCCATATAATAATAATAATAATAATGATAATAGTAATAATGATAATAATAATAATAATAATAATAATAATAGTAATAGTAATAATGATGATAATAATGATAAATAAAATAAGACACTGAAACTAATAAAAACTAAACAAAAACTAAACCTTTCCAAACAATACAAACTAAACCGAAACAGGAAAATCTAACTAACTGAAACTAAACTGAGTTAAAAACAAAAAGTCAGTATGAAATAAAACTATAATAACTCTGTTCTACGTGTACGGGTTGTTGAATTTACAAGCGAGGAATTGAATTCTGAGAGAGGCAATGAATACCTGCGTCTATGAAATGAAGTTATTTTCTTGCGCTCATGTTTTATCTCGCGTGCTGCTTTTGACACAAATGTAATTCCACGCATATCCCTGTGCCAGACAGCTCAGACTTTGTTTGTAATGCCCAAGTCTGCCCACAGAAGCAAACAACACACATATTGTATTCTTTAGGCCATCTGAAGTGTTTAACAGTTGAAATGGGTGGGTGAGAATGTACAAAGTTTGTTGTATTAAAAGAAAACTTTTAAGAATTTTAAGAATCCGTGTGATTTGGCAGCAGCTTTGACAGTTTCTCTTGTGTTTATATACAACACATGAAACCGTCTGGTATAAGATTGCACCTTGGTTTATTTTCGCAGTCTATCAACTTTTGTAGTGACAGTCATTCACTACCATGCATGTCCTTGTTAGATCCACCAACATGCAGTCACTAAAGAGATGTACTGGTTTTGATTATAAAATGTATAAATATCCCTCCCTCCCTCTGTCCACATATACTAACCTGGCTTGCATTTCTTCTGCCTGCAGATTTTATATATTGGATTAGAATTAAACGCTAACCTCTGCAATCATCTGAAAACTGGTCAAACCTCTGAATCGCCTATTTTAGAATTAGCTTATAGATGTGTGAGTGCGTTAAAGTCCGCAAATCTTTTCCAGTGCAGATGGTTTAAAGCTTGATGAACTGAAATCTCACTTTTGTAGCTTAACTGCGCTGGAAAATCTTTATAGATATAGAAGCCGCAATCCTTTTCAGCTGGGGAAACAGGGCAGGCTGCCAGCATGCTAAAAGTACATGCAAATATGGGCCTCTCTCTTTAAGACATCTCAACGTGCTGCTAATAAATGGACGGCAGTCGAGAGACTGGAGCAGTGGCAGCCTGTTTAGGAGAGAGCCTGGTAGAAGACCAGCTGCTTTGAGCCCTTTGGGAGAGATTGCTCTGCAGGGAAACTGATTTTTTTACAATGAAAGGAAAAAGGGATTTACGAGCCCTGACCTGTTCTTGCTACCTCCCCCATCTTCCCCAAATCATAGCATGGTTCTCTGCAGCAGAACATCTAATCAAATCAGTGCCACATGGTTGCAGACACAGAGTGATGCAAGAAAGATGCAGATAAAAAGCCTCAAACATATACTTTCTCAGAAACATGATTCATGTGCCAGCGAATGTTTTTCACCTTTTGGCTGTGCTGTGTTGACTGATATAGAACAGAGTGAAAAGTATTAAACCATCAGGTGGTGTCGTCTGTTAGCTGCAGGAAGTAAAATCATTATTTTGATTACTGTGATTTTTTTCCCACCACTGCTCAGCCAAACATAACGCTATGTAACTCAGTCTAAAGGAGCTTTTTCAGTTCTTATAACCCTGAAGGAGGCCCCTGTCTGCGCTGAAATCGACCATCAAATATCTTAAAAGCCCCTTTTCTGTATTTCTTTAGTTCTAATTCAGGTTAGCTGCTCTCCAGCGCAAGTAATGTAAGAATGTTTTTCCAGCACAGATAATGGGCACTTTAATAAATTTCATGTAATTATCAGTTGTGTAAGAAGGAGACTGCTTTTTAAAATAGAGCAGAACATAAAGAGATGGCCTGACAGTGAAGTTCAGACTTTTATTAAGCTTATACCCTTTCCCCTAACACTTGCTAACTTGGGCCTTCACACACAGCAGCGGGATATAGACAGAAAGTTAAGATGCTGAAACAAGATTACAAAAAAGTCAAAGAAAAAAACTAAGCTGCATCTACACAGTTGCTTTTTCCTCTTGCCTCAGGTAACATAATGGCCTTATAATGGGTGAGTAGTTTCTTGGGCTGGTCATAGTAGCTGGGCTTATCAACTTTTCTAGTTGAACCCCTGCCTTTCCATTTTCATCATGAAACACATGACATGTGTAGAGCACAGCTCAAATCGCAACATCTATCTTGTTGGTTTTCCAGCTGTTCTATGCTGTGCTATTAAGTCAGGTTAGCATTCCTACTGCGAGAAGGCAAAAAAGCCCTTGAAGGTATGTAGCTACTGAGGGAGCTCTCCAGTGGGCATGTACTCTCTTTTTCACCAAAGCAGTACTAGGTCCTAATCTCACACCGGTTCCATGGGAAAGCCACACTTATCTATGTGTGTTAGCAGAAGCATGCCCCATTAAATTGCCTTGGATTTAAATGAGTGAAAATATCCCCCTAAACCCTGTCTATAATTGCTTAGGGAAGTCGCTTTTATGTTAGAACATAACAGCGAAAGATCTATTAGTGATGTTAAGCAAAACAGAGCCTTTGTATTCTCTGCTTGTGAGCAAAGGCCAGAGTGTCATGCTAGAATAGACTCCAAAAGCACTGTCTTCCATATCAGATCCCAGGCTGGGTTAATAATGTGGGGTCTGAAACCTAATTCTCCTATAACAGCTGGGGCCTCCCATCTTCTCACAATTAAGCAATGCGATTGCACTCCTCCCCAGGCCCCAGCGTATTCATTATTTGATTTGATTATTAGTCTGATTATCTCTGAGCTATTTATAAGTTTAGTTATACTGGAGTTCAGGAAGTTAAATGCAGTCACACAAAATAAATAATAATCATACGAGGGCACAGAAACAGAAGAAGCATGCTTGTGACAAAGATATTGTATCGGCTGTGATTATCACTAACAGTCCTTGTCCTGGTGCCCTCACTATTCTGTAACGTATGGGAAAATAATAAAATACTCCAGTTCGGTCCCAGCATTTATCTTTTAGGTTCAGCAATCTAATCAAATTATATGAATGTGCAATCTCTGTCTTTGTCATTATAGCTGCTTCATTAGTTTTAAGAACATGAACAGAGGATTCATTGAGAAAACGAAAGCATCCATTGCAAGCGCAGCTCACTCACTATGAAGACATTGATCTTACTTGACAGAAAATTGGCTTACTTCGTTTAAATGGTAGGGAAGATTTTCACATCTTTGTTTTTAATTCCTAATTATCTTTAATGGAGCAGGATCCACATGATTTAAAAATAATTACTGTAACAACAAAGAAAATTGTTTGAAACAGCTACAATATGTATTTAGTGGCATAACTCAGTGACTAATGTTGACACAATGGAAACCAAGTATTTATTCAACCCTTCAAATTATAGATGGACTTGTGGAAAAGAATTCTCGGTACACTTTAAGATTTGGAATATAATGGAGACTTGTAGATTTGGAGTACATCAATGGGATGTCTGAAAATGGTTTTCATATGTGAATCAGTGCTGTAACTCTTAATGCAATGAAAGGCTGACTTGGCATACTTCTACATTCTGCAGTCAATTGGTGGAACGTCAGCTTAGCTTGAAATGTGTGTACTGAACTGACTTGAAAAGTTCAGCACAGCTGGATTTATATTCATAAATGCATTCTTATTTTCCCTGCAAGCGTGATGTTTCAACACTTGGTATTCTTACTTAGTATTCACCTCAGTCATGTCATCATTTAATCTTAATCTGTTTGTTTTTAGTTGCACCGCCCCTTATCGGTTTCTTGAGCCCAGACATGGCGACTGCCACTCTGTCTGGAAGTTGTCCTTTAACAGAAGAAAACCACAGTGTTCCCCTCCAACAGCTTTCGATGTTGGCATGTGTCCATCCTCTGAACATGAATACATGAGCTGCCTTTGTTTCTGTGGCCCTGTATCAGGTTACTAAGCAAGGCTGCACTGTGTGTTTAATAGAAATGTTATGCAGGAAAGGCCATGTGGCAGTCTTGAATATATGCTATGTACATCCGTAATGTGATACTCGTGAGTCCTCCTTAGAGTCACAGTTTGCCTTATTAGGCCGTCGTCTTGTGACTGCAACCAAACTAGCAAAAGAACTTGGAGATGGAAGAGATTCCTATGACTGGTGTCCTGGCTGGATACTGTATACATTACTGTACTTCTGGCTCAAGGATAGGGGCATGATGTACTTGCAGAGTCACAGGCCGTCATGGTTTAAGTGCTTTGCTGAGATGAAATACAGAACCTCAATTTATTATCTTCTGGCAGTAATACATGAGAACATGCTCATTGCCTTTAATATCACTGTTTATATGAGACATCATAATTTGTTGCATCAGAAGGATGCTTCTGTTTTGGTCAGAGGGCATTAACAGCTTGGCTGATTGGTTAATTATAATGAGTAAGATTAAATGGGACTTTTTATTCATTGGCTCATTCAGTCAATATGTTTACTTATATATGATATTTTATCCCCTGCCTTAGGACAGTAGTTAGAAAGATGTGCCTTCCTGTTACTCACTTGCAAGTGTTTCACAACAAGAATGAAAGTTTTATTGAATATGAAAAAGCCACACACACACACACACACAGCCTTAGAGTCTTAGATTATAGAGGCGTGGCAGTTGTAGTTTTCCAGTCAGTGGATTTTCCATAGAGAACGCGTGCCGGTGGAGAGACTTTTGACTTTATTGCTGGGACTCTGGGGAGCCACTTTGTTGCTGGTTGAGGGCTGTGTGTGTGAGCAGCACGGGTCTGTAGGGGATGAGCATGGGGCTTGGTGTCCATAAATCTTGCCCAGCACCCCTCCTTCTGTGACACCCTAACCCACCCTACCCTTTCACACACACTCAGAGGAGCAGACATTAAGGCCTGGAGGCCTTGCCAGACTTCCCATACATTCCCTTTAGCTTCTCTTAGCTTAACACTGACCTGCAGCACCCTGAACTAATCATAATGGATGTTAGATGACTTGAGGTGTTCACGCCCCCCCCCGACCTGACAGAATTTTAGGTCACTGAGCTGTGTAAGACCAGAGTAGACCACCCATGATGTAAGACGTTTAAATTACTTTGTGACTCAGTTTGCTCGAAAACACATGTATGATTAAAATCAGGCAATGGAGTAAAAAATAATTTCACTTGTTTTGCTACATAAAAGAAAAAAGAACTTCACTAATGTCACAACCTTGAAAAATATTTTCTCTCTATGCCCAATAAGTTTTAAACTCACAAAAACAAAACAAATGTTTCAAAAAAATTCAAAAAACAAGCTTTGTTTTTTAAAGAATGTCTTTATGACACAGAGAATACTATTCAAGATAGACCTGACAAATGTGTGATCAAATATTAAAACTCCTAACTATATACTATTACCAGAGGGATTTACCTTTTAGGCCATTTACTTGTTGTTGTTAGGCAAACAGATCAAAAGTTTTGAATATTTAACTAGAAAATGGATACTTAACGTTCCAGCCAAACAATTGTGCAGCATTCTTTAAAATCAGCTTGACTTAATCTTATTACTAAGCCAGTCCATCACAGTCAACAGTCAGCCTTATTTATTTTTTATAAATGGTGGAATTGCAAAAAATGTTGGCAGAGAAAACACCATTTTTAAAAAAAATTCTTAATAAAACAGGAATGCGGGAGGACAAAAACAGCTTGGTAAGAATTTTGTGTAGACTCTTTGTGGCTCGTGTTATTTGCTCAATTTGTTTAGTTTATTTGGCTTCAAAATGTGCTTTCTTCATGTAATATATGATGGTCTGGTGATTTTAAAATGATTTATTTGTAGAAGGTAGTCTGTTATCAACAGTAAAACAAGCGGGAATTAATCCCATGAAAGTCACGGTTGAAACTGGGAAGTCCCGTGACGCTGTTTATGTGATTTAGCTAGTGTTGTCACTTGCCAACTTGAAATGCTTCCTAGCCATGAAACTCTCCAACAGGAGACTCCACTTTATTACATTAGATTTTATAGCCTTACACCTTTGCAGAACCCAGTGTTTGGCTGTGAGTTTAAAGATCCTGTAAAACTCTCCTGAGCATGACTGTGAAGTTGGTGGTGATTGATTTGCTTTTTACTTAATATGCTGTTGTTGTTATCTCTTTACAGCTCCATCGACTGTATCTATAATGCACCAGGTGAGCCGTACTGTTGACAGCATCACCCTCTCCTGGTCCCAGCCCGACCAGCCTAATGGAGTCATCCTAGACTATGAACTGCGGTATTATGAGAAGGTACAGCTCATGCACATTCATTTGAACACACACTCTTTACTCGTACTCATAAAAATGAATTCAATTTCTTTTTTTCCCATTTTAGAATAAATAAATACAGTCACAGGATGCTTGGTTTGATATAAAAAATTCTAATCAGCCAAACACATGGCAGCAACACAGAACATTTAGGCGGAAGTTTAAACCAAACATCAGAATAGGGAAGAAAGTGAATTTAAGTGGCTCTGGATGTGGTGTGGTTGTTGATGCCAGACGGGCTGGTCTGAATTTTTCAGAAACTGCTGATGTACTGGAACTTTCCCACATAACCATCTCTAGGGTTTACAGAGAATGGTCAGAAAAAGAAAGTATCCAGCTCGCTGCAGTTCTCTGGGTTATACTGATGACCGAAGAGAATATCCAAACCTCTTTAAGCTATTGGGAAGGCAGTATCATCTCATTACAGCCAAGGTATGCAGAAGAGCATCTCTGAACGCAAATGTTGAACCTTGAACCATGGGCTATAGCAGAGGAAGACCACACTGGTTTGATCAGTCTGAATTTCTGCCAGAATTTGGTATAAATAACATGAAAGCATGGGTCCATCCTGCCTGACATCAAAGGTTTAGGCTGCTGGTGAAGGTGTAATAATATGGGCACATTTCTGTTGCACACTTCAGAACTAACTGAGCGTAGTGTAAATGGCACAGCATGAGTCCAACTAGGTACTAGTAAGGTATATCTAATGGAGTGGCCAGTTAGTGTCATTTGTTAAGCTTTTTTTTGTTTGTTTGTTAATTTAAATTCAGAATGTCTGCCCACAGTAGATCATATAAAGCTTGTAGAAAGAGCTTGTCAAACCCTCTTTCATTTATAGAGAATGAGCAGACGTCACTGGGAAAGGAAGCCATGCTCAGGCCTGCAGTAACAGCTACTGGGGACTGATGCAGACTTGTGGTTAAAACAATGGTACACTGACTGCTGTAAAAATAGTTTTTAAGGGGCAGGCTCCACCAAATAGGCATACTTTCTCACAACAACGCTTGAAGTGAGAAACGTGCATTGATTTGAGCAGAACGTTCACTTAAATACATATAGCCATTCACAGACATAGCACACACACGTATTTGCACACACATAAGCAGCATTTGTCAAGCTTTTGTCTACATGCTGAGCCATTCCACTTTTGAGTATAATTCCTTTTTCTGACACTGCTGGAGAGAGCTGTCAAAACAATCATCTTGACCCCTGCTGCGACTCAGAAGTGTGCGCTGAGCACTGCATTGAAGGGAGCAGTTAAAAGAGTCTCTGCTCTCAAACCTGTCAGCTTTCGGGAGAGGAAGAGCGTGGTGGTGAAATACAACTCTGATCATCACAACGTATGGCTCAAAGAAGCCGACTGACCTAGAACTGCCACCAACTCTACCTTCTTAACTGCGGCTGTTGGAGCACTTTCAGTCATGCTTCTTTATTAAGCACTGCATTATTTTTGTGGTAGCAAATGATTCATATTAGTTCTCTTGAGGTTACCTTGAATGTAAAAGAAATGTAGAGAAGTCAGGAAATTTATCAGTGTTTTTTTTCCTCTGCACTGTTCCAGCTCCAAACATAGCAGGTACAATGTGATTAATATACACACAGTTTAAAACAACACAGCGTGATGAATGAAGATAAGAAAAATATACATATCTATATATATATTAAATTCCTTATAAGTGCTAGATGCTGCGCTTGTCGATACTATTGAATTATTTGTCTCTTCTGGGTTCTACTTTAAGAAGTAGTTCATCATTCTTATAAGACTGTTATTACTAATGTTCCCAAATTTAACATTTTGTTTTCTTTAACATGCTTTTTTCTTGCAGGACCAATCAGAATATAACTCTACCACTATCAGAAGCCAGACCAACACTGCAGTCATCCGCAGCCTCAAGCCAGGAAGCATCTACGTGTTCCAGGTCCGGGCCCGCACCGTAGCTGGGTTTGGACGTTACAGTGGCAAACTGTACTTCCAGACCATGACTGAGGGTGAGAATTCAGCCAATGTTCACCAGAGCACGCAGGGCTGTTATCACCTTTCATGCGTGGCCTGCCGACACACCATGTTGTATAGTATGAATTCAGACAGCTGCTGGAATGCGAAGGAAGCATGTTGTGGTGTAAACAATCCCAATACCCGAAACCATATAAGACAGGCCTTGAAGTCATATTCTTATTTTCATTGTCCTTTTTTCAGCAAGAGAAATCTTAAATATTTTATTCGTATAATAATTACTATCCTCCTTTTCAGCGCTGCAGATTTCTTTCCTTTGTGTTGTTAAACAGATTTCTTTATGAAAAGAAAAAATGTAGCTTTTTTGTTTTTAAGCTTTCAAGTCAAACACAAGGTACTGCGATACCTTATCTTTGTACTGCAATATAACTAAAGACGAAGAACATTTAGAAGACATCAGTGGAATTGTTTAATTTTAGAACCAAGCCTGGGTTTTCCCCCTCTGAACATCATATTTCCTGTGCCTGCGGTGCCTTCTTCAGCCTTTAATACAAATATCCTTGATGCCGTGCTAATGCTACAGGTATCAAACTGTCTCGTACCTGTAAATATTGTGTAAACAGAGACTCTAACGTGTGTGTGTGTGTGTGTGTGTGTTTGAAAGAAGACGAAAGGAAAAATGACTAGCAAATGAAAAGTTAAACAGAAAAAAACAGAAACTACTGTGCTTGTAACTATATTTTTGAAACTGGGGTTTCAAAAGAAAAGCACAGATGCTTTAATTAATTATTAAACTGTATTCACATCAAAGTTTAAAAAACAAATACAATTGTACAGGGAAATTATTACATCAGCGAATTCTCAGCAGAGTTCCAGCAACCTACATCAGCACACTATCAATCACTTGCACTAACTTTATTCTTGATGAATGATTGAAGACTCCAAAGAGTTTATTATATGTTATTAATGATTTAGGCAACACTTCTAGCCCCACACATCTTTGTAAGTAATAAAAATAAATAATACAAACATGACGTAGTTGTAAATAACATCTTGGTGGTGAATATTGTTCATTAATAAATGTGGGTTTTTTTCTACTACCACCTACATTACATCGTATTATGAACTATTAACTATTACTAAAAAGCAGTGGGAAACTCACACACCCATTTGTCTGGAAGATTGCAAAGTTGTTTATCATTTGTGGTACTCAAGAAAAGAATCTGGCGCCGTGGCTGTGTGCACATTCAGTAGCTGGTTTCCCATTTTTGGCTGCCTGATCAGTCTGGGTCTCACCCAAACATGCTCTCTCTCACTTCACACACTTTCTGCCAGATGATTTGTCCATATCTGTGGCATCTGAACACATTCACTGTGCTTTGGAAAATGGTGCATGCAACCAGTCAAGATGCCAAAATGCTCATCGGTTCACCGAGCCGTATGTTTGTCTGTCACCCATTGCTCCCTCCATATGCAGTGGCTCAGACGCTTGCCCATATGTTTCAGCTTGTGACTCTGCGTGCGTGGGTGTGTGTATTTTTACATGACACATGTTTATCTGTGTTTATCTATATATCTTTTTTCTTTCTACAGCGGAATACAACACCAGCATTCAGGAGAAGCTGCCTCTCATCATTGGCTCAGCAGCTGCTGGGTTGGTGTTCCTCATCGCGGTGGTTGTCATCATCATCGTCTGTAATCGGTGAGTCAGTTCTGACACAGAGTTTATTAAACTGCTCGCTGATATAATGTCTGAACAGGCCTGCAACATGAGCACTTTTTATTTGTTGAGTTTTTATTAGTAAGCTTATTCGGGGTCATGGCTTCATAAATGTGATTTTGCAGCGATGAAAACAATTTGATTAACATATATTAATTCTTAATAAGTTTCAGTCTCGCAGCAGCAAAAATAATAAAATGTGCTTTAATAATAAAAGTCTGGATCTCTGAAATTAGAGCTCTTTGGATGCTCACACTCAGACGGTGCCAGAGGTTTATAATGCAAGATTAAGAATTCAGTTCTCATTATGGCCGCTTAAATTAAAAGTGTAGCCATCCACCTATACAGCATTTTAATTCACAGAAGAATGGACAAGATTAATTTTTCAGTGTTCTATAGGAGATTTTTTTTTTCTTTTTTTACTATGTAGGCAGGCTATTTTGCTTAGACATGTCACTGTCATAGATCGTGATGACATACTGTAGATCAGGGGTGTCAAACTCAAATACACAGTGGGCCAAAATTCAAAACTGGAACAAAGTTGTGGGCTAATGTTAATATTTATTGAAATATATTTATTCCTCCAGATATAAGAATGAATCTTTTCTTATGGACTAAAACACGTTTTGCTGAAAAACTGAATATGGAACAAGCAAAGCTTAATACTAAACAATATATATATTAGCTGTATAATACCAGTAGGCCAGCTCTAATAGTAATTTGGTATGGCTTCGCGGGCCAAATGTAATTAGGCTGTGGGCCAAATTTGGCCCGCGGGCCAGAGTTTGACACCTATGCTGTAGATCATACAGTGCAAAAAAAAGGTAAAAAGAATCTGATCTGATTTGCCATATATTAAGTTAAGTCTGTAATACTAAAAACTAGCTCAGTGGCTAAAACTATGATACAGAAACAGAATTTAAAAAATTGCTTTTTCATCTAACCGAAGTATAATCTTGTTAGGGTTTTGTTTGTTTTGTTTTGAGCCAGAACTTAGGGTGGCGCTCTGAGATATCTGGTTATGGTGGTGCGCTTAGTTACAAGTTGGATTCATAAGCAGAAACGATGAAGTGCATACCTACAGTGCTAAGTAACAGATACTCGAGTCTTAGTAACAAAAAACTTGAGCACAAATTTCTTCGTTTTCTGTAGCTGAATTTGGGGATTTTAGCAGTCAATGAGGGATTAACTTGTTTTTGGCGAAAGCCTCAAGTATTTATTGGAAGATCTGTAGGAATTGGCAATACCTGATATTTTTGTATTTATTTATCTGTGAAGAAGACCTCTGTCATGTTCTGTTTGAAGAGTCTCTGTGATGTTACCGATTACTATACAAGCTTATCTAATTGAAAATTGAGATTTATGTGTTTACCAATAACCCCCACCCATGTTATCATTATATGAACTTGGGGCAGGAGGGAGAGACATGCAGATTCATGCAGTTGCCCAACTGTTGTGTACTGGAAAGAAAATCGAATTAGTACGACTGCATAGCTGGATACTTTTCTCTGTACAGCAAAAGGCTTCTCTGCTCACCAAGTCCTGGCTTGCAGCAATCTCCTCAGTTTAGGTAGACCTGGGGGTGTTTGATTTGTTTCTCTCCTCCTCCCTGCTCCTTTTCCTTGAACCAGTGCTAGAGTTCTTTGTCTTTCCCCCAGGAGGCGTGGCTTTGACAGGGCAGATTCAGAATACACAGACAAGCTGCAGCACTACACCAGTGGCCACAGTGAGTAAACCACCACTCCTCTCTGCTTGCGGTCACCATTGTTTCCTCCTCCTGCACCAGACACACCTGTCTCCATGACTACCACGTCACATAGTCATCTCCATGGCTATCACTCAGACCTCATGCTGCCACACACACCTGTCTCCATGGCTACCACCTTGCATGCTGGTGTCCTTGGCTACAGCCCTGCACAGCACCCCATTATTTGCTCGTCCCCCACTTTGTTATTTGGATCTGCTCACTCAGAGCTTGGATTTAACCACATCAAAACCAGTGTTCCAAGTGTGTGCGTGCGTGCGTGTGTGTGTGTGCGTGTCTGTGTGTACTGTGAAACACATTTCATAGTTAACTAAATCCATTGTGCCAGAAATAGGTCAGTCTTTACTCACGTTAAGGCCATTAGCATGCTAATGCACGTGAGTCATTTGTCATTGTTAAAAAATTCAAAAGACTCTGAATGAATGAAATTACTCAATGATTTTCTTCCTTTTTTAGGCAGTACAATATCATAGGGACAATAATGCAGAGATAAATCTGTGAAAAAGGACTGAGTAATTTCACCACTGCTTCATCTAAGATCTTAAAGCTAATCTGTCTCTTTCCTGCATGATTGGAGAAACAGAGATCTGTTTTGAGCTCAAGTTTATGACCTAATCTAAATTTGTTTATTTTATTTTGTAATTACCACTCTGCTTCATCTTTTTTGTGTAAAATCCTCTGTGTGAAGAATTCTAGTTTAGTTCAGTTTCACTGTGCTAGTGAAAGGCGTGGGTATTTCACAGCTATTAACATCAGAAGCCAGTGTGCCTTTGTGCATTCTGTCCTCACACCAGTCACAGTTCAGACTTCTGCCCTTGCTCTTGGTGGTCTTTGCCATCGCATGAAGGTGGTCTGTTAAACAGTGCTACAGCTTGGGAAGAGATTTTAGGGTTTAGTAAAGAGGGTGGGGGGTTTCCTGGTAAGATCGTCTCCATCTGTTCGTCTCTGCACCGTGTTTCTTCAGCGTTGTGTGCCAGGTTTTGAGGCAGTCTGCTAGCTCGGCTAGCTCTGCAGTGGACCATTAGTTCAGTATCCATTCAAATAGCCTCTGGCTTGATGTGTAGGTATGAGCTTAATAATCGGATTTAAAACTTGGGACACTTAAGTCCCTGAATGCTTAAAAGCCACCTTAAGCCAATTTACCTGGCACTAGGGCTTAGGATAGCCAATTTATTTCTTGGAGTGGGGCTAAGCAATTCTGATATATGGTCCAGGTTTCTTTCCTGGGTGTTAATGGCACTATGACTCACAGGAGATTATACATATATATTTTAACCTGCCTTATCATAGGACTGGAGGTACCATGTCCTTGCTGCCTGAATAGCCATGCACGATAGCCATGAGGCACTACTTATAACCTCTATTTGTAACTACACTACTGCTTCCATCTTTCAACCTTCATCGCTTGAATGTCACACCAGAAATCCCATAATTGTACAGGAGTGTGTGAATGCAAGCTGAATTGCTTGTTAATGTGCCTCACTGCATTTGGCTGTCAAGCCACAGCAGTGTAAGCATGACCACAGGAATCAAATATTATAGCTGTACTTTCCTTTTTTACAAGTGACTCCAGGAATGAAGATTTATATTGATCCGTTCACATATGAGGATCCCAATGAGGCTGTGAGGGAGTTTGCGAAGGAGATTGATATATCCTGTGTGAAGATTGAACAGGTCATTGGTGCAGGTAATGGAAAAATCTGACTGAAACGTGGCCAGAATACGACGCAATGTTTGCTGATTTCTAAATAGCAGTTGATGCAAACTTTAATTAAAATTTTTTTCTATGCAACCTCTTTGCAGGGGAGTTTGGGGAGGTGTGCAGTGGCAACCTAAAGCTTCCAGGTAAACGGGAGATGTTTGTGGCGATAAAAACACTGAAGTCTGGCTACACAGAGAAGCAACGGCGAGACTTCTTAAGCGAGGCCAGTATCATGGGCCAGTTTGACCATCCTAATGTGATTCATCTGGAAGGTGTGGTCACCAAGAGCAGTCCCGTTATGATCATCACTGAGTTCATGGAAAATGGATCTCTGGACACTTTCCTCAGAGTAAGTGACTACATGTTTGCATTATTTAGCCTGGGTCTCATTCGTGATAGATTTTTTTTTTGTCTCAATATTGCGCCTGTGATTTAGTCTTCTTCTACAAATTTTAATTTATGTGGTCTACATAGTACTAAATGAGATAATTATTGCACTGATTTATGTTTGCTGCTAGTTGCATGGTTAGCCGTATATTAATAATGACAAACTGGCAGTGAGTCAGACTGACTTATGAAACTGAAAGCTCTTTATTGCAGCTGTTTTGCTAACAGTAACATTAACTTCACACACTGACAAGATGAACTGCTTCACTGCTTTGAATCTTAGAGGTCTCAATTCAGGGCTTTTCTTGTGACAAGCCTAAAAACTGATGTGATGGTATTAGCAGAATGAGTTTTTTGACAACAGTGTCTGTTACACTAGACAACTGCTGTTTCCTGCTAACTACCTGTCAAAAACTGACAAGAGGCAATCACCCCTACTATGACAAGAGCATATTATTATCAAGAAAACAAGGTTTTCATTTTTTTATTTTTTTATTTTAGTTGCTATGCCAAATCACGGAATTAATGCTAATTAGCTTCACTTCAGTAAATTTACCTCCAATGGTTGTTGAAGAAATGCACAGTTGTCAGTTTGAATTTTTTTTAGCATCTCCTGATTATTAATGCACTGTTAATTACAGTTTGTGAAGTTCTTCTCAAAATGTAAAATTGCAGCTTTTGCATTTTGTAAGTAGGATGGTTTTCAGATTGCAGTGTTAATATGAAAACATGAATCATTCAGTCATATTAGTTTGCTGGTTATTTAGATGCATCACAACCAAGAATACTAAATGGTATTTGCACATAGACACGTGCACGCAAACGCACACTGACAGTTACACAAGTACTTCTCAAATAATTTGATGTCATTTATGCACTCGTTTAGTCTTAGTTCAAGGAAATATTATTCATAAAATCTCTCCAGTATAGTCAGTGAGTTACAGTGTTAAAATTGTTCTCATCAATCATGCATCTCACACACACTGAATGTGTGTTCACCCCAAAACTAACATTTTTTACTCCGAGTTTCTCTTCAAAGTGAAACCAATAATAAATATAGAAGCATTTTAAGGTAGACTGCAGCACTGTCTGTGTGCTTTTCTATTTTTCTTGTCTTTACTTGTGTTTACTCTTTCTACTTAATATGCTGCAATGTGTATGGATGCACATACATATCAGACTATGGATACAGAGACCCTCCCACCAACCACTCCTTGACAAGAAATAAGGATTGCTCCCAAGATTTTTAATTTTCATAATCTTAACCAGAGAAGGATATTAGAATGAGGCAGGCATGCTCTGCCATTTACAACCCCCATAAATAATTAAGATACTTTGCTAGAGTTAAAATGAGATGTCAGATGTTTAAAAATGATACTGGATATGAGATGAGATATCAGACAAACCTTTACCATCTGTCTTGGGATGTGAGTGAAATAAAAATGCATCTTAGACTAGTAGATTTGTATTTTTTATATGGATTAATCTAGCCTTATTGCTTAATTTCCATTTTCTCAGTGAGCACCAGAACCACTGCCTTTCTTCTTTGTTTCCCATTGTATTTTTGGTTAATTATTAACTACCAGAGAACAGTCTCTATCTCTTTAAATGATATCCTCCAGTTTAGCTTTCCTAGGCCAAGACTTAAGAAACAAACATCCATGCTCCTGTCAGCATACTGCTCAGACTGGTTTCAAAATCTTTCTTTGCATTCTGCCTCTGACCTCTGAGAGGGAAAGGATCGTCTCTTTTTGGAATTTGATCTTGTGGCTCATGGTGTTTGTGTATATTTAGATCTTTGCTAAACATATTTGACAGCACATTGTACTCAAAGCAACAGGGAACGCCTGCAACGCCTCATGGTGACAGTTTATGACAACAGTTGCTGACAGTGTCAAAGCCTCCGAGCATGGTTTGTGTCTTCTCTGAGGTGATTGGTGGGCGGTTGTTTAAATGGTCACTGCAGTGAGCTGCCTGCAGGAGGACTGTCTCCCCTGCTGCCTTCTGCAGCAAACCTGCAGCAAGGTAGAGAAAGGAATAGATCGATCAAGGCTGGGGGTTGTGTCTGCAGCTCAATATGAGGTGAGAAAGTACAAAAAATGAAATTCTGTCTCTAATGTGAAACTCTGCTTTCATATTAGTCACACTAGACCTTCATTCACAAATTCATGGGTATTACTTCCAGTTAGTCTGACCCCAAAGACTTTGGATGAATCTTTCCAATTAAAGTATATGCAAACATAGCTTTCAGATGAGGTGGCACTGTGTATTTGTGAGAAAAGTTTCATGAATAATGCATTCTGCTTAATTGCTGTGGTAGACAAGGAGGAGCAGCTTGACGTGAGGAGAAGCATCCACTCGGCTAATGAGCAGCAAAGTGTTTGAAAGAGAAATGGGCTAGAGGAATTTGGCTGTGCTCTGGGCCTTGTTTGCCTGCCCTTCCAATTCCTTCCAATTCCACTTCTTAGCCTTTTTGTCTGTTCACACCCGGCTCTGAGCTCCCATGCACCATCCTGTGGAATCTTTTGTTTTCCAGGCAACGTGGTGGGTGGTGGGGAGAGTGCAGGTGTGCACAGTTGGAGTCACAGCTGCACCACTGCTCCAGACGCTCCCCACGTATGGGGTAAAGCCCTAACCAAACCAGGGCGGGGAACAGCTGTAGACTGCCAGCCAGACCTAGCTTAGTCCTGCCCGTCCGTGCTGAGCCGAGTTGGACAAACCCAAACATTGTCTTCCATGTGTTTTGTTAAAGGAAAGCCAATACGTTAGAGTAACTTTCTACGCTGACATTATGGGCTCGGGTTTCAGGCAGATCTATACATGTTTTTTTTCTATATATAATCTAACTATATTAAACTAAAGTGTGGATTTGTAGCACATTTTTAGCAGAGTGTGTGGAAGAGTTAAAAGAAAGAAAATGGCATTATTAACATTTTCATCTCTGAAAAAAGAATGTTTAAATTGTATGCAACAAAATAAAAGCTCTAAGCATAAAAAATGTGACATTACAACACGACTGCTCTTCATCACCAGTGGTGCTTGAAATGTCACATTTTATTTGGTGCATCAAATAGATAATGCCTATAGTGTATGAGCACAGCACCATGTCCCTTTTGGATGTATTTTTAGGTATAGTCTTTTTGAGTCTCAAGCTGGACACAACATTTTTTTTAAGTTTAATAAAAAGTTTAAGGCAAGGCGGTGAATTTTTTTTTTTTTTTAAATATTAAACCATGACTGATGATCCCGAAAACACAATTTTTAAACTTGGTTGAGAATTAACAAATCTAAAGATGAATTTGCACTGATGGTCTAACTGTATGCACGTATTGTCCTGCTGTGAACCAGAACTTCTCCTCTTTATGAACCCCTCCGTGCAATACGTGGTTGTAATTCAATACATCTCTTTTACAGCAAAACGATGGGCAGTTCACAGTGATCCAGCTTGTTGGTATGCTACGCGGCATCGCCTCGGGCATGAAATACCTTGCCGACATGAATTATGTGCACCGTGACCTTGCTGCCCGAAACATCCTGGTCAACAGCAACCTTGTGTGCAAGGTGTCAGACTTCGGCCTTTCACGCTTCCTCGAGGATGATACGTCGGATCCTACTTACACTAGCGCTTTGGTATGAAAGAATCAAGTCTTCCCTTCACCTAATGAGACACGAGACACACAAGCAGTCAATTAAACTGTGTCTTCTAAATGATTTACATGATTTTGCAAATGACCACGTGGCTTCCATTCGTCTGCTGCTGGCAGAAAGTTTTATAGGTTATTTTAAGGGTTAAGTCAAGCTCTGGCGTGCATACTACAGTGCACTCCCAGACTGCTTTCCCTATCAAGACAAATATCACCCCTTCACCTGTTCTCTACTTCCTCTCTCTCCAGTATTTCATGTACCACACTTTCCTCCCAGGGGTTTTGTTATATCCATCTCCCAGTTTGGATTACCATCAGCATTGTTGCCATGAACAGTGTCTCTCTCCGGAGCCAGGACACTGTGACGGTCAGGTTTCGGTCTTGCGTCTTTTGCTGAGGTTGTGCCCTTTGTGTTCACAGGGAGGGAAGATCCCTATCCGATGGACTGCACCCGAAGCTATCCAGTACAGAAAGTTCACCTCTGCTAGTGATGTGTGGAGCTATGGGATTGTCATGTGGGAAGTCATGTCCTACGGAGAGAGGCCTTACTGGGACATGACTAATCAAGATGTATGTATTTAATTTTTGCTGAAATAATTTTTAAATTGGCTGTTCTTAATTCTTTAGACAAAGTTCCCCTTGAAACATTTTAAATGAGGCCTTACTACGGGTACATTTTGGGTTTCTGAGTTTCATTACAGCCTCAAATTCCTTAGAGAGGCATTTTGCCATCGTATCTGCTTTCCCTTAGCTAAACAGCAGCTTTCACACATGGGCTTTATATGAAAATTTCCCCGCACTCGCCACAGAGACATAATCAGATCATTTGAAATGCACAGCCCTGCTCAGTGGACAATTTCTGCTCTTGACTGGAGCCTCCATTTTCTATCTCCCTCTGGGTAGTGGATGGGAGAGCAAATTATGGGGAGAGAGATAATGAAAATAGTTTCAAATTGAAAGTGAGAACACTAATGTGCTAAGAGGGACTGAGGACCTCAACAGTTATCTTATTAGCAGCTCCAGATAGTGTTTCTGCTCCATCGGGGTCCTCGTTTGGAGGTCTCATGAATGAGATTAATCTGGGTCTGAATGGAGCTTCTTTAATGGTCCTGATAATGAGCAGGGGATTGGGCATCCTTGTCACAAGTGTCCTCTGAGTTGTTTCACTCTGTTAGCCGTGCACCACCTCTGTGTTCTCCCTCGACCAACAACATCCATGGCACACGTCAGACACATATTTAAGGTGGCTTAATGGGGAGAAAGCATTAAATACATTTTAAAGGCCGGAGATTAAGTCACTGTTGGCAGAGTGTAAGGGGAAATGTGAAGTTGTTGGAATAAGGTTTATGTTCCTACTGACCTAACTAGAGTTTCACACCTCTTCAAAATCGGAATTAACATAGTGAGTTCTGTACAAAAATATTCCACATATATTATATATATATGGAATAACTGTAATTAAAAGTAATTTAAATATTTCAGCCATTACTTTGCACACTAATGCACAAAGTAATGGCTGTAGCAGTTCACTGCTTAACGGATGTTTTCATTTAATCAGAAATGAAAGCATCAGCGCCGGGATTTACTTGTGTTAGATGTGGCTGTGATGAATTTTTACTGTGGATGGAGCATTAGTCTATAAAGCTAAGATAATAATAATTAATAACTGTATTTGTAAGGGAAATATTGAGAATTCTTTTTTTAGGCGTGGGATACTACATCGTTAAAAAATTAAATTGATTTAATTTCCCAATAAAAAGCAGCTGCTTCTTATAACTTTTCAAAGTTTTATGAGCCATTATTTTGGCACTCTGAACAAAGATACTTTTCTTTTTCTCTAAGTCTTAGAAATATCACTAAATACATGTAAAGTTTACCAAAAAATAAAAATGTAAATCTTTTTTGTTTTTCCTTTTCCTACCTTACATGATTTTATTTTCAAAAGCACTGCTGCAATTAACAATCTAATAATGTAATGTATTATAATATATTGTCAGATAAACATCCATACTTTCAAATGTAGCCCATGTAATTCAGTATTTTAAACTATCATATTGTTATTTATAATTAAGGAAAGATGTCTTCACATCTTCCAGAATTGGCTCTTAAATCTCTTCTCCCTAAAAATCAGTTTCCTCCTTGTAGAGCCTCATAGCGGCCCTTAGAAATCTTTGTCTCCCCCTGCAGGTCATCAATGCCATTGAGCAGGACTACCGGCTTCCCCCGCCCATGGACTGTCCCAGTGCCCTTCACCAGCTCATGTTGGACTGCTGGCAGAAGGACCGCAACAACCGGCCCAAGTTCAGCCAGATTGTTAACAACCTTGACAAGATGATCCGTAATCCTAACACACTGAAGGCGATGACCCCTTTATCTTCAGGGTGAGTGAAAAACAGATTTTGTCAATGATAGAATATAAGCATCAGAGTCTTTCTCCATAAAAAGACTCTGTCTCTCTAAATTCGTCCTCTTGCTACAGTGTCATCCACAGCACCGTCAACTTTTGTCTCTTGTTTCCCATGGCGCCGAGCGGTTATGTAAATTAAAGCCTTGGTTTGATAGATCAGATCCTTCCCACGAATGCTTCAGGCAAATCCTCGATTGAAGCACTTTCAAAATTTTCAAAACATTTGAAGCGTTTCTGCTCTGGGTGTTAGTTTCCTTTGAGAGCCAGGGTTTACTGATTTCCATTATCCCCGTCTGTAGTTTAGTTTGTGGTGAACTGCAGGACCAAGGGCCAAATTTTCCACATAGACTGAGTGAATATATTGGCTCCCTGAAGCCTATCACTTCATTTGGAAAATACCCTTTATGAGGAATCACTTTGGAAAATATTGGTTCATGGATAAGGCCGGTGGGATTTTTGTAAGTTCCGTCTCAAATTTTGAAAATGTAATGTAATAATTCATCTTTGAATCATACCCAGGTGGTTTAGACTGGCTTTGATGTTCAAGCTGCCATTTTGTATTATCGTTGTTCTTAACGGGCCCTGCTTGTGTCCCCTTCAGTGTTCATCTCCCTCTCCTAGACCGCAGCATCCCAGACTTCTCCAGCTTCAGCACTGTGGATGAGTGGCTGGATGCCATCAAGATGGGCCAGTATAAAGACAGCTTTGCCAATGCGGACTTCACTACATTTGATGTGGTGTCTCAGATGACCATGGAGTAAGTGCTGATGATTGCTGGTATTCTGGATACGATAAGGAAAAAGGGGGAAAAAAAGATCACAAGAAGTGGGTTTGCTGAGTCTCATATATACCTAAAACTTGAACGAGCACCAGACTCTGCCTCTGGCCTGTTCGAAAAGACGCAAGCACTGCATGCAATTAGCAGATTGTAATAATGCAGTTGCAAGGCTGAACCATCGGCACAATAGCTCAGAGCTATAAAATCAGCCTTTATTCTCTGCCATGTGTTCAGCAGGCCTCTCTTTGACCTCACTTTAAAGATTAAGAGGAAACATCAGAATGTGGGGTCGGTTTCATGAAATACTAGGAGAACAATTACCCCAAACATATAAAATAGAATCTTGTTAAGAGTGCCACATGTAGAGAAATTGATAAAAAAAAAATGCTGTCAGTGTATAACAGTATCACATGCCTGACATTGTTTCACAGAAATGTTGAGCTTCAGTTCTTTTGAAGAAAACAGATGGTAATGGGTAATTCAACAACTTTGATTACTGCTGAGACTTAGCAGTAGAAGAAAGAAAACTAATTATTTTATGGATAAGAAACACATTATAAGCAAGCGATATTTGGGGCCGAAGCCTTGAGACAATGTGGGACTGGATATTTCAGCGGGAACTCGTGATCTTTGTAACGGATGTTCTCTATGGTAGACTTTAGTGAAAAACATGTTGCGATTTTGGCATTGTATACATTCGATTTAGTGGTGAGAGACAGCCAGAAGACTTCCTTTACAAAAAAACAACTGACGTTCAAGCTTTATTTTTGTTTTATTTCTAACCTCAGTGCATGGACACACAACTGTGTCTTGTCAAAACCATTCATGCTTTCGTTCGATTACTGTCAAACCGTTTTTCATACATGTGTTTTTTTCAGTTGTAATGCTTGTGTCATGTCTTATGCTGTCATATTATACTGTGATATGTGGCGATATATTGCTACCAATTTCTGACTTTTTTGGCAAATGCCCGTTTGTCTTTTACATGCATATTGTGGGTGGATGGAAAGATTGAAAGATAGATGGAATAATAGGTCGTGAAAGACTGTTTTATAGCCTGTGGTAACATCAGCCTAACATCTGCTTCTGTCTGTACTTCCAGTGACATCCTGAGGGTTGGTGTGACGTTAGCAGGCCATCAAAAGAAGATCTTGAATAGTGTCCAGATGATGCGGGCACAGATGAACCAGATCCAGTCGGTGGAGGTTTGACCCTCCCAAGTGGAGCAGAGGGAAAAATAAGGCGGTTGGGATGCAGGGCTCTGGGTGCAGAGGATGGAGTTGATGTTTTTTTTTTTCTTTTCTTTTTTTTTCCATGTGACAATGGGTCTGGTCTTCCCACCAGACTGCCATTCATCTCCCATTCCCTTTTCCACTTCCCTCCGTGCTCCTCCTATCCCCTTACCCTGACTCTCCCTCCATCCTTGGGATCAGCTGTGGAGAGTTAGGAATACAAAAGTCCTTGTGAAGAAGCATCAGACCGCCCACAGCCAAACCACCTTTAGAGCCAGAAACATGGGAGGTTAGACGTGACCAGCAACGCATTTTTTTCAATCTTCCACCTTTTTTCATTGATGTTGTTTTATTTTATTTTATTTTATTTTTTGGTTTGCTTGTTCTGATAATTTTTTAAAGAATTTTTTAAAGAAAAAAAAAAGAAGAAAAACTGAAAAAGGAAAGGAGTTTATCTAAATTTATAGATGATATAAGGTTGAACACTAGATGAACTGAGTAGGAAAGCTACCCTTTAAAAGGGCAACAAAAAAGAACACAAGGAAGAGTTGAGGAGACTGCTCTCGACAAGGCCTGGATTTTGTTTTTTTGTTTTTGTTTTTAATTTTGGACATTGTTCAAAAACACAGAAATTCTCTGTGGTTTTCAGAAAGGCAAGGTGTGGAGGAGACTAGGTGATCCGATGTGTACACCCAACTGTTTCCCCGGGAAAGATGATATAAAAGAGTGAACTAGACAACTTTTGCCACAGACAATGTCAAAACCACTTTCAATCAGACTGATAAACAGTGAAATCAACACTGAAGAAAAAGGAAAAAAAAAAAAATCTCATTGCAAGTAATTTTCTATATTGTGTGATATTTTGTGATGAAGACTCCCTCTCACCATGCTTCCTCTCACTAAAGAAAATTTAAGTGTTTTTTTTCCTCACAGCCTGCCAAATAGAAGTATTTTGCACCCCAATCATGATCCTGTACTGTACATATCAAATGCACATGACCTGCCATAAAACGATGACTCAGAGATAGCTATTGTAATTAAACAGTTCAGGAGCAGAAGAACTGATTGCAAAGGCGGTGGGCTTGAGTTTATTTTCTTGATTTTTTTTTTTTTTAAGCAAACTGAATACCTGTGTAGTCATACAAAAAGAGACAGGTTATACATTAGAATCCACGTGCATTAAGTCTCTGTTAAAGCTTCCTCCCTCATGTTCATCTCCGGTGCTGTGTGTCCGCATGTGCACATGCATAACACATGCACAAAGAAGCAGTCGCTCCCGAAACGTCGGGACTTGTTTGATAGCATGCTGAGTGAGTGGTTAATTTCACAGTGCTTTGATTTGCTGCAATTACTAGAACTCTGTTTGGTAAGAGCTTAGATTTGACACACTTTACAGAGTGTAATGCGTCTGCATTATATTCGGTCTTCTTCTGCCAGTTTTCCTTTTCTAAACAAATTCGTACATTTTTCTTCCTCGCGCACACAATCCGAATTGTGAATGGACTTTTCAGCGAGATGTTGACTGAATGGAAAAACATGCAATGCGTTGTATTAATTTCTCTATTGGTATCAATGAACTGCTATTATTACTTTAAGATTTTTTTTTCTGCACTGAGTCTACTGTGTGACTCCAACAAAACACTCTGGATCTTCCATAAATGCTTTGAAATTATTTTTGAATCATGTTGGTGCACAAAACCATGTAGATAAATGGCAATTTCATGTAACAGGCCTTGGCTTTATTTAATAGACAGTATATGCATTTATTTTATGGTTTCCTGTGAAAGGTACTGTCTAATGAGTTCAGAGCACTCAGTCATTGTTTGTGTTGTGGTCAGTAACCCGTTGGAAGGGTTATGGGAGGAAAGATGGAGTGTATAGCAATGCAGTCATTCTCCAGCGATGGTGAATGTTGAATCAGACAGGGGTTTATGTACACAGCCACTAAATGTTATCAGCAGTGGAGAGCTCCCACTGAGCTGCGCTCTGAGACCTGACAGCCAGACATGGATGTCCAGCTGTGAGCCATCGGTCAGATGTGTCTGGTCACAGCGGGGCAGCCGCACCCTGATCACTGCTGCTCTGTCCAGGCACTGATTCCTTCCCCGTCCTCTTGATCACAGACATGCCTGTGGGCCACCTGTCTGCCGCTTCCACTGATCTCCACACAGTCGGCTTCCAACAGTTGTCCGGTTTCATCTCGGCGATTTTAAAAGAATCTACAGCAGCAGGCGAACTGCCACTCATGAGTGAGGCAGTTGTGTCATGTCTTGTCCTAATGCTGCATGCCACTGAGTATGAGAGAAAGATTCCTCGGGACCGGACAATGCTTCCATGTTTGCTTGCACCAAATCCTCAGATGTAGACAGGAGTTCCCGAGACAGCTTTAGCACCAAAGCCCCTCTTAAAGAAAGTGAGAAACCTCAGTTACTGCTCCACTGTTGTTCTACCTTTCATTATCCCTGCCTGTCCAGAGAATTTAAGGCCAACAGTGGATGGTGGGATTTTCATTCTTTTTCTGCCCTACGCTCTGCTTGGTTATTTTCATCTGCGGTACAACACATCGAACAAATATTTCCCTGGAAGCTTTTCATAACATATGAAACTGAAGGAGGAGACTCATGAGCTGTTAAGTCATAGCTGAGAAGTGAGTGAGAAGTGATGCTGTGACCTAAATGCCACTGATGCCAACATGTAGTCTTCTTTTTTTTTTTTCCTGAGTTTTGATTATCTTCCCTTTCCATTTCCCAATACTTAACAGCTCATCAGTTTTATTTAGTTGAGGCTGTACGCTCTCATGGTACAGCAAATATGCTGTCGTCAGGAAAAACACTTAAGAAATTAGACTCGAGTATACACAAGGCTGGTGAGGTTTCGCTCCAGCCCCATTAAAGCTCATTCAGATGCTTGTCCTTGGATGCTGCCAAGACTGTGAGTTATTAATCAAGCAATTATCCTTGACGTTAGCTTCAAGGAAGTACCTAAAACAGGGTGGGCGGACATGCCGCAGTGGTGGAATAGTGCTGAAATTATTCAAATTTCTTTTGGTCCATACTGTCTGTACTTCTTGCAGCTTAGAGAATTCTTTTTCTGAAAGTTTGGTTTTATTTTATTTTTCATTTCATATATTGGAGTTTAAATCTTTTGTTTGAATTTGGAGTGTTTGGAAATGCAGCATGAAGTGTCTGCTCTATGTATCTTATGATTCTCGTGGCACAAAAAAAGTATTGTTGCAGATCAGAGCAGTGACCAGCGAGCTCGTATTTTCAACTTCTAGGCTATTGAAAAATGTATAGAAAATGAATTAGTGATTCAGCTAGTGCAGTTTTTATGACAGGCATGTTTCTAAAAGAATTTTCACTCATTGTGATTATTCTTTTATTGCCTCTGAAATCAGACTGAATATTTCATTTAAATGAAATTACTTTTCCATTTTTGTAAATGGTTTTCACAGTTCAGAAGTGCAGTAGTATATATCACAATATTCAATCACTTGGAAATTTGATGACTTGTAAATACAGAAGGGTCTTTGTGCCCTTTATTTTATTCACTTGCTTATTTTTTCTTTCAGAGCAGTTGCTTTTTACCATTCACCTCCCCCCCAAAAAACAGCATGTATGAGTACCTCAACAGGTGTAGTCTTACCGCAGCAATACGGCATCTACACATGCAGGCTCCAGTTTCCCTTGTTTTCCTCTGGGTAGTAAAGTAGATGCAGTGTGGTGGTGATGCCAGTGATGGTTTCATGCATTTTGTCTCTGCATTTTTCAGAGAAACATCTTATACTTTCTCCTTTTACATCTGTGAAGAAAAGTAAAACCACTCAGCTCTGTCCTCACCGTGTGCCAATTTTTTGAAGGACGAAGAAAAACCGTTAAGCCTCAGTGTTACAGTTACGTGACCGTGTGCATAAACACGAGCTGTGCCAGCAACTGGGCTGCATATGGACGCCACCTTACTACAGTTTGGTCAGACCTTGAAGTCTAGCTCCTGTTGTGGCAGAAAATGGCTCCTCTTTAATGGCTGCAGACTGAAGTACCAGAGCGCCCTCTACTGCCGTGGTGGTCAATTGTATCTCATTGGGGTGACATTTTCAGGTCCAAGTAGTTTGCGAATGCTGCAGCAGCCAGATTACCAGTGTTTAGGACATTTCAGAAAGCTTCTGCTGATGGACAAATGCTGGCTGCTGCTCAGAGCAGGCCTGTGTCTTTCGCTCAGTTCAACAAGCTTTTCTTCCAGTATGGCATCCTGTCACTTGTGTTGCCTTCTGTTTCTCTCACCCTACCCCAGTCTCTCACTCCACCACTACCACTCTGGCTGTTGGTTAGTGCAGTCAGGGTATCTCTGTGTGCTCCTCTGGTCTGTTAAAGCCTATATTATAGACCAGTGCTGGTTCAGACCACTGTGACTGATGTGGGAGATCCTGTATTTCTGTATAAATGTATATTGACTGTAACCCTGTGAATGATGTAACAATTTCATTATTTGTAATATTGTCATTGGTTTATTTTCTAAAAATGGAAAGCCCAACTTGACTCTCCTCAATAAAAAAAACACAAAGAAAAAAAACATCTGTAATAAAAAGAAAATGTCGATAAGGTTTTTTTTTTCATTATTTATTGATTTTAAATATCATCATCATCAGCATTTTTAACGTCTGTTTTACAGTGTTTATCTAAAAATTTGTGGTGTCACAAACATGAGTGGATTCTGGCTGTTGCACTGCCAGACAGATAATTACTGGTTAAGTCATTTTTTAAGGATATTTTTTAAGTTTACATGTAATAAAGATGTGTCTCTGTGGCAATAGTCTAGTCAGCTGGCATTTAATTTAATCAAGTAAAAAGCAGCTACAAATAAATGCTGTAAGTA
>NW_005187435.1:1482144-1494681 GCF_000239375.1 Pundamilia nyererei | reverse complement strand
TATATATATAAAAATACTTTTTATATTTATATTTTACTTTACTATTATTTCTTTTGCAATTTAAAAGAATGTCAAATCACTCAAAACCTAGTCACTTGAAATGCCGAGGATTACTTTTTCCTAGCATTAGATAAAATTCTTATTAAAATTAAATATTAATTGAGAAAAGCAAAATGTGGTATTTTAGGTTAACATTATGTTTGATACTTATTTGCCTTTCAAAAATTGCCCAATAACATAAATTATTAGAGTAAATGTAAAAAATTAAATAAAAATAAAAAACAATTTGAAAGCTAAGCCGGGTGACACTTTTGAAAACACCCAAGGCATACTGCCACAAGGAAGCTAGTGCACTGAGGGGGGAAAATAGCTGAAAAGAGCAGGTAAGAAAACTTCAGCTTTCATTTGTTTTTACCCCGATGATATATATTTTTTTAAAGTCATGGCTGACAAACCCAAAGCAAAACCTTAGTAATACATGAGACATTTAGTCATAATGAAAAGGAAAAGCTCAAGTAAGCTGTTGCTATGGCTAGCTTGCTTACATTCAACAGCTAACATGGGGTTTGTTTGTGTTCTACATCGTTTTTTAAGTGTACTGCATGGTGGCCCCATCTACCCATGACAGAGCAGGCATGTAGATGGGTGAAAGATTAAAGAAAAAGCTAACAGAAGTTTCTTAGTAAGGAATTGGGCCACAGCATGCTGTCAGGAAATCTTTGTTAAGCCATTGTATTTACAACTTCCTGGAACTTCTAGTGGAGATGCCATTAATCCATTCACACTGCATTATCAGATGAAACAGAAATCTTTAGCATATGATTCACATAATGTTCACAGATCATTCAGGGAACTGGCAATCTGGAAGAGACCACTCTCATCAGGATAAGAGTTTCATCAGAGTACAACAGAGCCCCAGGATGCCCTCACTGTAGGTGCAAAGGATCCTTTTCTCACTCTCTCTTTTTATTGCTTTAATATTCCACCTGTTAGTGTTTTTAATTCCTTTGAAATACAAGGTTCAAATCATCATAAGCTTCATTTTCCCCTTGTGCATGCAATATTTGGTTTTGTGGCAATATTTTTTGCTGGGTTACGCAGCCTAAAAGGACAAAAAAACTGATTCATAAAAAATCATTTATTGGGTTTACAAGCCAGATTGAAACCAGTTTAGCTAAACTTCTGCTTAGTTGTTGCTTTCTGTTTTTGCTCAACAGAGTGCTGTTTTTATGTTGAGAATTCTAACATTTAAAATGCCTGACTGGGTGTTTTATGAAAAAAGAAAACTGTAAGAGAAGGGTTATTTAACCTTCAGTGGTACAAGTCCTACTCTGATGGGATTTATTTGAGCTCACAATGAGCTATCCTAAAAAGAAAGGGGGAAAAAAGTCCCTCAGGAAATAATTCAAATTCCTACAGTTTAAAAATTAAATCTTCTGTAGTAACTTCACCAATGTTAAAAGCATGGCCAAAGATTTAGTAAATGCTTTCATGTTCAGAAATGTCGCATTGCATACACATCAAAATGGACTTAGTCTCAAAAGCACCTGCAAATCCAGAGATGATTATTTTAGGTCAAATTAAACATTTAAGTTAGCATCACTTCTCTCAGTGTATGCCCGGAGCCTTCCTACTGCACATTGTTCTGTGGTTTTGTGTCAGAAGTGATTTGACCAACAGCGCTGCCATCTCTCCACAGCTCCGTTTCTTGACTGTAGGTCAGGCTCCTTTCACCTTGCTCAGAGAATTTTGAAACCTCATTAGCAGCCGACGCGTGAAAGGCTGTAGACCTCGACCTGACCCGCTGGAGAATGGCGTGTGTGTTAAACGGTTTACCCCATGAGGAGTAGGGGAGAGGTTCAGGAGTTCAGTGGAGGGGGGTACACCCAACCCTTTTCAACTGCTACCCTTGACCACCCATAATTTCTTCCACTTGGTTATACCTTGATGACTCTGGGCCCAGCACAGTCCAGCATTGGAACAAATTGATAGATTTTTTTTCTCTGAGCGGGGAAGAACATACAGTACACTTGGTGGAGGGAAAGATGGGTGCAAAGAAGATTATAGGTTTTTACGTGAGTGACGGTAGCATTTTTATATTGGAAAATTCATTTAATTTAGGAATATTTCAGGTACTTAAGCAATGTTGTTTTTTTGTTGTAGACTGAATTATGGTTGAATAGGGATAAGGGGGATTTGTAGCGGTGCCTACGGTCTTGTCCTTTGCATAATTCATTGCTACGACACTACGTCCAGAGCCCTCCTTTGCACCTGGTGTACCAATTACAGAAAAGAGTTGCGAACCAGCCATGTTCATGTTGTTCTTCTTTTCTTTCATGAAAATAAGTCAGTTGTTGGGCTGTACTAGCGGCTTATTGCCTTTGCAGTAGTGTAAAAAAAAAAAAAGAACCTATATCCAGAAGGCAGGCATGCAGAAGAAAAAAATGACCATGTAATAGTCGATTCAAATGTAGAAAAATCTGCAAAAACAGAATCCAGAATGCTAGCTCAAATAGTCAAAACAAAACACCTTTCCAAGAAACAAAGGTAGGCACAACAAGCACACACAGGAAAACAGACGGACTAACAAAGCACCAGGTGTTTATCTAGAGGGGGGATGTGGATGCCTCATTAAAAAGAATCTGAAAATCCCGCCCAGTTATTATATTATATTTTTCCACCCTATCTCTTCTAATCAGATTTTCATTTTTTCCAAGCAGTGGAATTTTAGGGTGGCCTTCTCAGTATGTGTTATTTTTAAATTTAAAATTTTACAATTATTAAACTTATTTTTAGATGATCAATATTTGCAGGCATCAACAACTGGAAAAAATAACTTGTGAGCATGAAACTATATTCTACAATAGTTAGTGGTCTCATAATGTCAATGTTTTACTTCAGTTATGTGTACTAAAACAAAATGGACAATTACACTTACAATTGCAATATTTTTTGGCAATTATCAGTTGTATTCATTTATAATTTTGCCTGTTAGCATAACTATGCTGACACATACAGAAATGATAATCATACAGTTGTTTACAATATTATTGATTTATTCACACAGTGTCAATATTTATTAGAAGTTAGTGTTAGCAAGAGGTATTATTAAATTATTATTTTCACATTGTAAGTGGTTACATACACACATTTTTTTATTCTTACCTAAAGAATTCTGAATTAAGATTTCAGACCAACAGTTTTCACGTGTACAAATGTTGAATATGTCAAAAAAAACAAACAAACAACTTTTCTTATTTTAGAAAGAGAGGTCTATTTTCCCACACATTTCCTATTCTTTAATCGTATTCAACATAGGACACATACAGTCTGAAAGTTAGCAGACTAAGTTATTAATACAGTACAGTTTTTCTTCTGATTAGGTGAGATAAAGACTAATGTAAGGGTCTGATACTGTGTTTGTTAAATCTGATCATGGTGTTTGTAGAATGGTTTAAAAGCCTAAATAGAATAAAACTAATGTGAAACAATATATTTAGCTTCATGTAAACATAGCTAAGGAACAGATCTGTTTGTGTTGATTTTTTACATTTTTGTTCACATATTTTCTGCCATTTGAGCATTCGAGCATGCCTTTTAATCATATTTTAAAATTGTAATTATCCATTGATCCATTTTTGTGCAATTATAGCTATTTCTTTTCTTTTCTTTAAATTTAATACAGCATTTTAAAATGTATCCAGTGGCACTGTAATGGGATTGGGAAGAATTTTAAGCTTTTTTCCACTCATCCGCATATGAAGAACTAGACTACATAATCCTTACAAGTCAATCAACATCACACTGAGCTGGAATCACCTTTTCGAAATACTTATGCAACATCATCAAAGTTCTGTTTGAAATTAAATAGCAGTAAGTTATGGTGAACCAGTTAGTCAGTTAAAATCAGTTCAAAAGGTTCACATACAAAAAAAAAAAAAATTCTGCCGAACATCTGGACGAAAGCCTGAGCCAAATAAACCAGAAAGAGTAACTTTATAACTTTGATTGGGTTTTCACTTTATATGAAAACATCTAGCCACCAGCTGGGAAAGTTCTAAATAAGGATCTTGGTCCAGATGTCAAAAGAAACAAAGAAAGTAACTAAAGATCCATGACAGATTACGAAGAAGTAGGCATAGCATAAAAACATAAATTCTTTAAAAATTGGCACATGCATAGCCTGAAGCAGGTACGTTTTCTGTATTTTCTGAAAATTCATGCGAGCTGCTGTCCAGTATTTTCACATAGCAGAAAATGTCCCTTTTAGGCTGATGGATTTGGAAGCAGGAAATCACTGCAGATTTTCCATAAAGTTGGCTTCAAGATGAAAATCTGTATGTGGCCACCAAGGACATTAAGGCCAGTGTGAGTGAGGGAGGAAGAGTTCACCCGTTCATATTGTGTCGAAAGACCTCCAAATGGGTCAGAACTGTCACAAGCCATTTCCATCATGTCCTGCTCCAGAAACATGATGGAAAGTGGAATTAGAATGAAATAAGACATAGTGATTTCTCCGGGCACACGAGGAATGGATCTGCTTACCATACAACTGCCCTTAATTGGCAAGAAGCTCAAAAGTTTGACCCCAGGAGCCAGGTTTTAAGAGAGTTACGAGACAGTGGCTAATGCGGCACAGACTGCTTAGACCCTTTGTCTGGATTGATGAATTAATGTGTCCAAGAAATCTGGACATCTGGGCTTGAGCTTTGGCAAATTACATCCAGCTCTAACTGGACTCTGCTTAATACGGCCCAGCAGGTACAGTAAAAAAGACTCAGGGGTTAATGTGAACCTTGCAAGGACCTTGGTTATAAATAAAAACCACATTTGATCCATGTTGCACACTGCTATGGCTTGGCACTTTAAGCAACATTTAAACAGAAGCCGTTTCCCAAGGACAAGCAACAGCTTTGTTATCAGTATTAACGGTAGGAAGCTGGCAAGGCATATAATCGAAAACTAGGGAAATGTGCCGGGTTTGCCATCTTGCACTGCAAGTGAAGCAAAATCTGACTGCAAATACACTGATTATATGTACTTAATAATATATCCAATTGTAAAAAGACAATTAGTTGCCACAGTTAAATCATGCAGTGACATTTGCGTAGCTGCAGAGTGCCAACATCAAAGTGTAAATTCACTGCAACACAGAGAGACACGTGAACTCCGGGTGACTGCTGAACCGCTTTTCTTTTTAATTCCCTTCCACTTGAGTTACACAACCCACAGATGCCACATCGTGTCGGGCAGAACCAAAGGGAATATCTTTCCCTCTTGCAGAAATGCTCACTGAGTTTTAGGCTGAGCTTCATGTCTGCCTCCAGCATGCAAAGGGAGCAAAGCATGAGGGCATGACTCAGAGGAGCTTAGAATGTCTGACCTACATGGCAATATAAATCATATATTCCACTACGTTCCTTATATATTGTTGCACTGGTTCTCATTTTATATGATGTTTTTATTATAATGAGATAGCATGAAGTCAAAGACTTTCCCCCCCCAAACAGTGTACCTCAGTTTACTGTTAATAAATTAATAGTTTACTTAATATTGGTCCTGTTGAATAATATGGAAATAATATGGAAATTGTGCTCTGGAAAGCTATAAAAAATAAAAGATCCTGAGCTCCATCTAGTGATAGAGATAAAGAGTTACATTATATCGCTTCTGCTTTAAAGCTCTCAGTATTTAGTTTAGCATGGCTGCCATAGTTCTTTTTTTTTTTGCTTCTTTGTTTGTTTTTTAGCTAAACAATGTGAAGTCCAGTTAAAAGTCCCAGATACTTCTAACATCAAGACAGAAGTATTTGCTCATTTGTATGCCTGAATGTATTAACAGCTTTTTCATACAGCACATTTCACACAAAAAGCAATCAAATGTGAATCACAAAGGAAAAAACATCACATAAACGGCAAGAAACAGAAGCATAGATCAACAAAGTGCAATTGTTCATTACCATTTGCTGTGAAGACTGGAGAGTCGACAGGTTTTCATACCATCCAATCACCACCAGAGCTGATTTCAGTGATTATGCATTCCTGTGTGGCTGAATAAATGTTAGTAAAATCAGCTGCTGGAAAGAAGAACTGCAGGTACCCAGGGCTTTGACGTTGGTGGGAGTAATGCTTGAGGGGATGAAGAAATGTAATCAACAAAAAGGCTCAGGCACAGGTTTCATTTAATCAGCTTTACTGACAAAAATGTGACGCTATAGTCAGCAATTTGATTTTAGTCAGTCTCTAAAGAGATGAAGCTAGATTTTTGTTTCGAAACATTTAGATGATATTACATCAAATGCTCCATGTGAACATGAGACGAAAGGGTTAGACTAGTCCAGTATTTGGAGTGCGCACGCACAAATAGTCATGTCAAGGTTAGGAATTGAAGCATCCAAAATAAATGTTATATTGCATTTCAGAATCAAAAATTGTCATTTAGAAAAATATGCAGCAGTAGCACATTCATGCAGTCATAAATTCATAGAATAATCTTTTATACTTATATATTCACATCAAGAGCCACAGTAGTAAAGTATTCTTTAAGATCTTTGCAGAAGTAATTAAAGCTCAGTCCTTTAGACTTATCCAAACAAACAGTAACATTTGAAATTAAAATCATGTGTAGTTATTGTGCCAATTTTACAGATTTACAGTCCATCCGGTTTAAATTAAAATGGGTTTTTTATGTGTTTCGTCATGGACAAAGCATTTCTTGACCCCTCCTCTCCGTTGTTGTTCAGTGAGCCCTCTAGTGTTAGAATAAGTCAACTGGATTTTGACTTGCCCTTAGTTACAAGGACCCACTCACGTGTATGCTACTATAAGATATTCTTTAATAATATCAAAAGTCATCACCGTAGTGGATGGAAGTAAGAATTTCACTTACTTGAAATATTTTGATATATTAATGATATATTAATTAATATATTATCATAAACTGTATACAAAATCAATCTTATGTTCCAGTACAGGAACAAAAGCTTTCACAGATATGAAAGTAGCTGATAATTAATAAGTTGTTCTTCAGTACTTCTCAAGTAACTCTGGATCCAGTTCTGTATAGTAGAGAATTATATTCTGGGAGATAGTAAAATGGTAAATTGCCTGTATTTGTATAGCGCTTTACTTGCCCCCATGGACCCCAAAGTACTTTACACTACATTCAGTCATCCACCCATTCACACACTGGTGACGGCAAGCTACATTGTAGCCACAGCTGCCCTGGGGCGCACTGACAGAGGCGAGGCTGCCGGACACTGGCGCCACTGGGCCCTCTGACCACAACCAGTAGGCAACGGGTGAAGTGTCTTGTCCAAGGACACAACGACCAAGACTGTCGGAACCAGGGCTTGAACCGGCAACCTTTACAAGACGAACTGCCAACTCTTGAGCCATGATCGTCCCGTAAGTCATTAGGTCATTAGGTCATTAGGTTAGGTTATCGATAATACACAATTGTCCATAAAAGTGATCTAACTTTCCATGTTTTTCAAGAATTATTACTGATCCAATCCATCAATACTGATAAATGATTCATCAGTTGCTATATTTATCTCAAAACCTGAAGTATTATATTCAGCTCCTTGGTGCTTGTTTGAGTGAAGAGAGCGGATATAAAATTATTTAATAGTGAAATAATGCCAAACTATTTAGGGATTCTGCATGTACTAAGTACTTAAAGCAACATGAAACAAATGAAATTGAAAGTAATAAATAATAAATGAGTAGCTGCTGTTGTGCACCTCTCAGTGTTTAGATAAGAGTTCAGTAGAAACAGATGTTGGAGAAAGCAAAAGTTAAATGTATGCATTGATAATCATAAAGTAAGTATGACCCAGTGATTCACTAATATCTCCTAGCTGGATCTTTGAAAAATGTCTTATTTATCTATCATTAAGTCGATTTATTAACTTTTGTTAGGGAAGTACAGATGACTATAACTACCAGGTAACTCCTGTTCACTCATTGTTCCTTTAGCAAATAAGTAGCTTTTTGAATCCTTGAAATATGGCACATTCTTGTTTCGAGGTACAGTGCAGACATCAAATGCGATACCTAATATTACTGTTTTCCCTTCAAGAGCTGATTCATACATACATGAATTCCAGCAGAATCAACCCTCACATTGTTCATCAGCCAAATTCTATCCACAAATTCAGCCCGTGTCTTGCTGAAGGAAATTTAGCAGGGTGCACATGTGCTTTCTCTTTGCTCATTCTCTCATCTACTTTCCTGGAAACAGAGGGGGAAAAAAACTTTTGATTGGTGGACACTTGCCTGACTAATGGAAAACAAAGATACATCTGTCCTTCAACTTTCTTTAAACAGCTCTTTAATATTTCTCTTGTTCTTTGCTGAAAACATGACAAAGACCTGGCCTTTCTTGCGGCTGACCGTGTGGCTCAATTTCAACAAAGATCTAAAAAGCAGGTAGTGAAGCCAAGTCGCTGTCAATGTAAAACCTTTAACAGCCAAACAAACAATTTAGTCTGGCTAGAAAAGATTGTGGCTGTCAGCTGAAGAGAGTATGGCGCACTTTAAAATGTATCTGAGTGAAAATGCTTTGCTCATCCAGTAAATATAGTCCAAGGGAATTGTGTGAATAAAATGAGGCCAAAATCTTACCAAATATTTCAATTTTATGGCACTGTGCATGCATAAATAAGCATGGAGTCTCAGAAAATAAAAGGTTTCTACATATATAATATATGTACTAATACACAAGGGTCCGCTGTCATATGATTTTTGCATCCTGATTATCCACTGAATAAGGAGTTACAGTGGATAATCAGTTGCACTGTTGACACATTTCACCACATGGGGGCAGTGTTTAACAACAGCTCAACCAGTGTCACGATCTGGAGGACAAATTTTCCTCCAAGGTCTCTGTCTGTCTAGACAACTTGCAATTTTCTTCTATTTCTTTCTATTTTTGCTAGCAAAGAGAGTGCGAACATTTCTACCTGAATGGTTTAAAAGGACAATTTTGCAGCTTATCCACTGTTGTCTTGTCTAAGCTGATGAAATTTGTCAACCAACAAAATGAAACAGAAATTGGGCTGCAAGGAGAAACAACAGGCATATGGGACTTCAGTCAAAGGCGGCTGATAAATGCCAGCAGCAGCAAAGTAATATCTTCTCTTTTGATCGCTGGCTTGCGGGAGAGACATTGAAGAAATATTTTGAGATGGAGTGAGGTGTGTCCTCCAGTTGCAAAAGATTACTTAGTCTGTATGTAATCCAAGAGAAGGTCATTGCTCACCTTTAATCTCCTCCCATGTGACATTATACGAGCAGTTATCACTACAGTTCTAAAAATGATTGATTGGAAGATATCATCAACATGTCAGCCACACCATCCCATCTGCTCATGAGTACAGATGAATGATATGTGATTTTGTGCAGGATATTATTTACTGACTGTCAGGAGGGCCTTGGATATAGCGGATATCTACATTTATACTGAATTAATTTTTTTCTGTACTTAAATTTGCACTAGTTTGAGCATAGTTCAAGAGCAAGAGCTACCATATAAATAGTAATATGTGCACGACTGTGAGGAGGGTATACTATAGGGTATGTAAGAATAAAAAAAGAAAAGAATTTACTTTGTGCAGACAAAGGGGAAAAGTCCAACTTTTTTCACCTCCAGTTCCAGCAAAGAAAAAATAAGGTAATTTTGAATTTGATGGCAACCACAAATCTAAGAAAGAATGGGACAGGGCTGTGTTTACCACTGTGTAGCATCTCCTGTTCTTTTAACGACAGTCCATAAATGCCTGGTAACAAATGGGACCAGTTGCTGGACTTCATCGGCGTAACTTTGTGCTGAACATTGGGGTGGGGTGGGGTGGGGTGGGGTGGGGGGGTGGGGGTGTCAAGATCTCTGTCTAAATAAATAAATAAATCTGGTTAAATTCCCAGATGATTAAACATGCAACTAGTTTGCTGGTAATAACTGAAATGAATAAAGAAAATCAGCAGCCTATTTATGCAATATAATTCATAATTTTATTGGGGGGGTTATATTGGTTGGGTCTGATTATGCCTGGAAATTACACCCCTGCTGGACTTTTAGGAGAGAAACGTTGTCCCGCTCTCATCTGATAGGATTCTAGCTTTTCAGCCGTCCTGGGTCAATCCTAGGTCTTCTTTGTTGTGCATTTGGTTTTATGATGTGCCAAATGTTTTCACTTGGTGAAAGATCTGGACTACAGGCAGGCCAAGACTTAAAAAATGCAGTATGCAGTTTAGCATTGTGTGGCTGAAATATGCAAGGCCTTATCTCACATGGAAATATCTTGGATGGGAGCATATGTTGCTCCAAATCCTGCATATTCCTTTCAACTCTGCCTTTCCAGATGTGCAATCTGCCAATTCCATAGGCACTGATGCACCCCCATACCATGAGAGATGCAGGCTTTTGATGACAAGTCACATGGTCCTTCCTTGACAGAATTATCCCAATTTTTAATGTAGTGCTGTCTGAAAGCCAAAAGATGAAAGCCATACAGTACTGATGTTTGTGGAATCTCAGCCCATATTAACTTCCTCTAAGAAACTCTTTTTATATTTAATCATGTTACTGATTAACTGTTAATTGCAAAATATTACAATTAACCACTCACTTTTGTTCTTTAGTACCACTCACTTTTTGCTGCCATCAAATTCAGTTTGATTGTAAAATATCTGAACTTAAAGATTATGTTCCATTATGAAGAAAATATTTTTTAATATCTAAATTATTGCATTCTGATTTGATTTACATTTTACACAATGTCACCGTTTGTTTGGAAATAGGTTGTCTTTTCTCGGTTAGAGCAAATTTTTGCCCAGTGTTGATTATCTTTTTGATGGCATATAATACTGGTCTGGACCTCATTTTTGCGAACCAGTCTATTAGAAGAAGATGAACCTAGCCACCTTGGCATCACCAATTGGTTTGTGAAGTCATGTTTTTGAAGCCTCCAGCTGAGCATTTTCAAATCAGACATAACAAGGGAGCCATTGTCATTTATGTGGTATTTATGTGTACTTAAGGTAGTCATGCCCTAAAAGCATGTCTTGTTTTTGTGGTCCTTTTAGACTCTAATGGGACTACAATTTACAAAATGAACATTGTGTATTACTAAAGTTTGGGATGAGACCATAATTCTCATCATAAAAGTGTTTGCTGAAGTCATTGTATCATAGGAGCTGAGGGGGTGTTCCCATAGACTTTTATATAACCAGATATTTGTTTTTTGTTGTTTTGGGTTTTTTTTTTTTCTTGCAGTCAGAAGAGTCGCCCCCCGCTGGCCATCAGTAACACTGCAGGTTAAAGAGTGCTGCTATATTAGTTTTACTTTTCAGATGTAGAATCCTCTAGTACGCTTTCTTTAGAAATAAATTATTTAAACATTTTGAGCATAAAAGTGGACAATTTCATATAGAACATCTGTAATACTTTGAGAAACTTTGGAATAAGGAAATTAGAATGTAAAGCTACAACAACTTTATTTAACCAAGACTTGAAACTCTTGAAATGTAAAATTTATTTTTTGTCCAGTATCCTAGCCCATAATATGTATTCCATCATTCTATAGGGACAGTGAGTGAAGTCCACATGCTCTATTTAGGCAGTTTGCTTGTAAAGCACAGTCATACATTTATATTGACTTTTTAAATAGATTTTGGGTACTTCAGTGAGGTTAAATCAAACAATCACGGCATTTGTTCAAAGTGTTTCGAACCAGGGCTGTTTTTTTTCATGGAGTTGGAATAAACATCAAGTGGAGTCTATCCATCACACTCTTCAGGGCAGAATGACAATTGAGTCAAGGGGGTGAGGAGTGGAGAGGGGGATGATAGATGGAATTGCTTTGACTAATACAGGCACAGGGAGACGTTTCACGGTAGCTGTCCTCTCTACCCTCACGATCCTGCTGCCTCCAATTCACTGCTTCAATCCATCTCATACTCAGATGTCTCAACGGTGTACACACACACACGCAGCACATATAATGCACACGTGCACCACAGAGTTAGGTTAGGCTATGGCACGCTGACATTTGCCAGGCAGGAAGGTGTTGTGAATGATAAGGGAGGGAGGCATGAGTGATTGCGAAACTCCTTGCTGTGGCTCCCTCTGAGACATCCATTAGATTGGAGGAGAATTGATGGGGACATTTGTCTCCCCGAACTGAGTTTTTTCTTCATTGAAGTTCAAATCACGGGGACTTTGAGAGGAGGGAGCAGCAGGGGTTGGGCATTTTGTGCTCTGTTGTGTACAGCGTCTCAGCCTGTGTAGATCACTGACTTGTGTACTAATGAGGCACTCTACTGCGTCCCTTCCGGTACTGTGTCTTTTGTTCCCTGCCATATTTCTGCAACATGTGTCTTTGCTGTCACACTGCATGTTTGCCTGTTATTACATATGCTGGTGTAATGTAAGGGCCATGCACTAAAAGGATAGTGTAATATTCAAAAAGTGGTCTTTCTTTCAGTAAAATGTATGTGTATATATACATATGTATGTATGTATGTATGTATGTAT